>NW_020447530.1:4156918-4350835 GCF_003343035.1 Apteryx rowi | reverse complement strand
GTCCGGCGGGGCCGAGCGGGGCCGCGATGCGGCGGCGACCCGCCTGGCCGCGGGGGCTGCTCGCAGCCCGGGGCGAGCGGCTGATCCCTGCCCTCGGGACGCGCCCGCCGCCGCTCGGGGGCTTCTTCTGAATTCGTTTTGCCACTTATTGTTATTATTTTTAAATTTCCTCGGAAGAGGAGGAGGAGGAGGAGGAGGAGGAGGGGGGTTGCTTTTCATCCTGACTTTCCTTGTTGTTTGTTGTTGCGTTTTTTACACCCCAGAGACACCATGATTCCTGGTAACCGAATGCTGATGGTCATCCTACTATGCCAAGTCCTGCTAGGAGGTACTAACCATGCTAGCCTGATACCCGAGACCGGCAGGAAGAAAGTCGCAGAGCTTCAGGGACAAGCCGGATCTGGACGCCGCTCTGCCCAAAGCCATGAACTCTTGCGGGGTTTCGAAACAACTCTGCTCCAGATGTTCGGGCTGCGAAGGCGGCCTCAGCCCAGCAAGTCAGCCGTCATTCCTGGTTACATGCTGGATCTCTATCGGCTCCAGTCCGGAGAAGAGGAGGAAAGCCTCCAGGAAATTAGCCTGCAGTACCCGGAGCGATCGACCAGCCGGGCAAACACTGTGAGGAGCTTCCACCATGAAGGTCAGTGATGGGAGGAGGTAAATTCCCAGCCCTGGTAGCGATGGGGATTTTGGTGTGTTTGGAGGCTCGCGATCGCATTAGAAGCGGGACATGCCCAGCCCTAAATTTATGGGAGGAAAACTGCCCCCCCCCCCCAAGCCTGCCCTGTGTGGGTGACAGGCGTGCTGCGCTCTATTTTTTTTCCAGCATCCTGTGCTTAACCCGAGCTTGACCATATTTTGAGGCGCATTTCRCTTCTGTTGACACCAGCAAGTTTCCTTCGGTCCCTCTGCCACGGGGTCRCTCCCTGGGCTCGTGGGGATTTAATGGCTCTGGATCGGATGCGGGAGTAAAGTTGAGGGCGGGATCTCGCCCCTGGTGTGTTTCTTTTGAACTATCAAAGCGATTGCTGCCTGGTTTTGCTCTTTAAAAAAAAAAAAAAACTACTCGAATTTAATACTTACAGCTGTGTGTTTATAAGGTTTATTCAATAGGCCCTTGTAATCTGATCCAAATGTTTCCTAGCGGATGTTTCTTTTCCAAAGTAAATCTGAATTATTAATCCAGCCGCATCATTACTGCGTTGGAATTTGCTTCTCTTTCTCCCTCTGCCCCCCGCGCCGGGTAACAAGGCACCTCTGTGCTCCCTGGCGCCGCACCTCGCCGGGGAGATGCTTCTGGGGCGGGGGGGAGCCGAAGGGGGGAAAAGCCCGCCCGAAACGGAAAGAGAGGCGGGCAGGGGCGACCCCGTCCGGGTCCCCGCGCGCGGCGGCTGAGCCAGCGGCGCCGGGGCAGGGGCCGCACGGGGTCCGTCCGGGAGGGATGCGTCGGAGCGGTGCTCGCGGCTGCCGGGCAGGTGTGCGTGTTGCGGCCGTGCCGGGGCTCGCGGCTGGGTGCCCCCGAGGTTGACGCGCTCTTTCTTTTTGTACCGCTTTCCCTCCCCCTGCTGCTCCGCTCCGCTCCAGAGCACCTGGAGACGGTGCCGGGCCCCAGCGAGGCGCCCCGGATCCGCTTCGTCTTCAACCTCAGCAGCGTGCCGGAAAACGAGGTGATCTCCTCGGCGGAGCTGCGGCTGTACCGGGAGCAGGTGGAGGAGCCGAGCGCAGCGTGGGAGAGGGGCTTCCACCGGATAAACATTTACGAAGTGATGAAGCCGCTGTCGGAGCGCGCTCAGGCCATTACGCGCCTGTTGGACACGCGTCTGGTGCACCACAACGTGACGCGCTGGGAGACCTTTGATGTGAGCCCGGCCGTGATCCGGTGGACCAAGGACAAGCAGCCGAACCACGGGCTGGTGATCGAGGTGACCCACCTCCACCACGCACAGACTCATCAGGGCAAACACGTCAGGATTAGCCGATCTTTACCTCAAGGGCGCGGGGACTGGGCTCAGCTCAGGCCGCTCCTGGTCACTTTTGGGCACGACGGGCGAGGCCACGCGCTGACCCGCAGAGCCCGCCGGAGCCCCAAGCACCAGCGTTCCCGCAAGAACAAAAAAAACTGCCGCCGCCATGCCCTCTATGTGGATTTCAGCGACGTGGGCTGGAACGACTGGATCGTGGCGCCCCCGGGGTACCAGGCGTTTTACTGCCACGGGGACTGCCCCTTCCCTCTGGCCGACCACCTCAACTCCACCAACCACGCCATCGTGCAGACGCTGGTGAACTCCGTGAACTCCAGCATCCCCAAGGCGTGCTGCGTGCCCACGGAGCTGAGCGCCATCTCCATGCTCTACCTGGATGAGTATGACAAGGTGGTCCTGAAAAACTACCAGGAGATGGTGGTGGAGGGGTGCGGGTGCCGCTGACCCCCTTCCCCGCCGCCCTCTCCTCCCCCTTCTCTCTCCCTCCCGTCCCACCCCCCGAACTGCTTGCTATAGCTGGACTCTTCTCTAAACTAAACGTTCACCTTGACCTTATTTATGACTTTATGTGCAAATGTTTTTGACAATAATGATCATATATTTTGACAAAATATATTTATAACTACATATTAAAAGAAAAAAATAAAATGAGTCATTATTTTAAAGGTAAACGCATTTTGTGTCTCACCTCTCAGGGTGCTGCCGAGGCTGTGTTGGCCAGGAGCGCAGCTGGGAATACGTCCCTCTCCTTCTCATCTTCTTCCCCCGCCTCCGCTTTCCCTCCCCCCTTTTCCCCCCCTAAAAGACTTCGCAAATTTTAGTCTTTCTATTTCTCGCCGAGGTGCCGCGGATCCCCGTGTGCTGGGGCTGTGCCACGTGGGAGACGGAGATTTAAGAGCTGCTTCTCCCGGCCGATGGGAATAGAGCCGACCTTGCTAACCCAGCCCAAGCGTTTGCAAAGCAACCYACCAAAAATGCATTTGAAAAGAAGGTGAAGATTTTACCTGAGGGCTTTATGCTAAACCCACTGGGTTTTATACCCTTCGTCCATCTTCAGGATTCCCCAGGTTTTAAAACTATTAACGTTTCCCCCCCCCCCCACCCCCTCCCCTCCCCCCACACTCACCTCCCCCCCTCTCTCCCCTCTTTCGTATTTTGTGTCTAATCCCCCGTGATCGGGTGGTTGTTCAAACAGACCAAAACAAACAAAAAAAAAAAAAAAAAAAAAAAAAAAAAAAAAGATATCTGCAGCAGTTAAATATGTGTTGGCTAATAGCTACCTGTGCTGTGTCCTTTCCAAATTGCTTCCGAGCAGGAAGGCGAGCGGAGCTAAGCAGGTATGGCTGTCGGCGTCTCGAGCCTGCCCTCCTTGGCTCCGGTGCCTTGGCCTGACCGTGTTTGGCTTGGAGAAGCGGGAGCCGGGGCCGCGGGCTGTGCGGCACGGCACGGCGGGGCGTGCGTGTGCGCGCGGGGCTCGTATCCCCCGAGTGGGAAGGGAGGGCAGCCCGGGGGAGGCAGAGGCGATGCGKTTTTTTTGTTTTGTTTTGGGTTTTTTTGTCGTTTTTGAACGAGTGAAGCTCTCCAACCCTCCGAAAGGGGCAGTTTAGTTGAAACCCATAAAAATCCGAGTGGAAAGGTTGCCAAAAGCCTCGGCTCCCTGTAGAGTGCAGGTGGAGAGAGGAGATGGGAACGGCGGGGGGAAGGTGAGCGCGGCCCCACGTTTCTCTCAGAAACAACAACAACAACAACAACAAACCCAACCACCGGACTCGGCTGCGCCGGAGGGGCTTTTCCACCCCTCCGTCCCGGCGAGCGGCAGGCGAGCAGGCCGCCGCGTCCCCCTCCGCGGGTGTTGCGCCTCCCCAACCCGTCGCAGCCGGCGTCCCTGGCGCTGGCGGGACGCGGGGCGCGGGCGGGGGGTTCGGGTTATTGCCGCTCTGTCTCCGGGCTCCCCCTCGGCCCCGAGCCGAGCGGCCGCTCTCATTCCTGCCTTTGGAAGGGAAATGCGTGGCCCGGGGCAGCGGCGACCTGCTGCCTCCCCTTTGATGCCTGCATATCAGACATAGCCATGCCAAAGAAAGAATTTCATTTTGAAGTGGCATCAGCTAAAGGCGAGCGCCTTTCAGCTGCCTGACAGGGCAATTACACACATCGCCGCCGATCTGCCCCGCCGCCGATAACCCCGGCTGCAGGGCTGCCCGGGAGAGCGGCGCAGGGAGCTCGGGGCCGGCTGCAGCAGCCCGGACCCTCTCGGGCCCTGCAGCGTGGTCACGGGAAGGTGGGTAACTTAAAAAAGCAGGGGAAAAATAAAAAACCCAAACCCACTGTGCCTTTAAAAAAAAAAAAGAAAAAGTTGAATTAAATAAAGAGGCTTCTCCTAGGTCTGTTTGCCTGCCCTTCGGTGTATCCCGGGTTATCCCGAAGGCTGAAGGCCAGGACGGTGCTACAAAGCTAAGCAGCGTGTGCGCTAACGGCTCTTGGATTTAGGTCATTCTCATTGCAACAGCGCAAGGAAAAGTCTCCAGCCGCTTTGCTACGTTCCCGCTGCTTTATGGATCTGTTTGTTCTGGTGTTGAAGCTTCGTGTTGCATTTAAATGATGAAATTTGCATCGTTTTCTYGTTTTTAGCCCTACGGAGGCAGAGGCACCTGCTTTTCCGTAGGTGCCGCGAGGAGCAGCGAGGGGAGATGTTTTCGTGACGCGTCCGTGGCCCTTGGGAAGCTTTTCTTTGCTTTGTTTTTTCCTGCCCCAGCACTGGACTATGGCTGCGGGGTGGTGAGATCCTACAACAGGCTGTTCTACCCAGAAACTGTAGAAAAAAAACCCCCCAACTGTTGCTGTTTGTTTTTAAATCATAACCTTTCAAATCTGTAAATTTTATAAGAGTCTAAACTATGGATATAAACCGTCTGACAGTAAGAGTGATGTATCATATGAAATATTTGTGGATGCATTAGGCAGTTTTTTCTGCGGAGCACATCTAAACCTTAGTATTTAACACAACCGGAGCTGCGGGGGCCGTGGATTGCCCTTGCTGTACGTGTGTCTCCCGCGGTCCCGCGCGGCTGGTGGGCTGCTGCATGGCTTCCCGGTGCCATGGATGACAAAAGGTATTTGGAAAATTCTCGATATCTGTAAAAAGAGGAAAATAAGGCAAAACTGTCAGGGAAACCACAGCAGGATCAGGTCCCTTTTCAGTTTCCGTCCGAGACCGCTGATGACCAGTGGTGTTTTTTTCCCCATCGCTTCAGTTTGGTCTGGGTTTTGCTGATGCTCTTCACTGCCCAAGGAGGCTGCCTGGCTGAGGGGAGAGGAGTTGCTTCGGAAAGCCGTGGGTTAAGCTCTGGTGCAAAAAGACCTGTGGCTTCAATGACGTGTTTTTGGCTATCGTTTTGTGCGTTTGTTGCAGCACTCGTGTGGTTTAATGGTGTGCTCTGAAATCAGTGTGGTGACCAGGACCGTCTCTTGGAGCGCTACTTGTCGTAGACGTGCTGATTCCGTTTCCTACTGGCTTATCTGTGTCAGAAACTACCTTGCTTGCGCGGCAGAGAAGAGCTGGAGTGTTAGTTTAGTGTCAGATAGCCGTGTTTAACTTTGTTTAAAAGTATGACAAATATATCTGTTTAAAGTGCAATAATTCCTCCGACTATGGAACGTATTATTTGCAAATGTTACTTATTTCAGAGTGAGTGAATGCTTTGTTTGTGGTGGCTGGCACAGAAATTCCCGGACCTCTAGTGCGCTTAAATCTGAGATGAGGAGAGCGTGATGGTTTGAGATAAGGCATATCAATTTAATCCCCGGCTTGGCTGGTTCAGTCTGGACTGTGAAAGGAAGGGGAGCGTGTTGAAGGTGTGCTGCCGCTTCGTGACCGTTTTGGGGTGCTCCTGGTGGYTGGGGTGCCCCATGCTGCACGTGAAGACGAGACAGCCTGACCGCAGCTGCTCCATGGCTCACCATGATGCTACTTCATCTCTGTGCCCACCGCTGGAAAGCTGTGACTTACGGTATCTAAAAAGTGCTGTTGCAATGCCAATCTTCATCACAGCAGTCTGTGTGGCTTACGGATATAGGAAGCAAGGAGAAYATGCCCAGCAGGGTTTAGTAACCCTTGGTGGTTCCAGCTGAGTTGCTAACAGGTCACCTGTGAGGTCTGCGGGACATTGTATGGTGACATTGCCCTGAAGATCCGGCGAGGGCCCGAGGGAAGGMGTCCTGAGGACACCCCACTCAGCCTCTCCTGGAGCTGGGGAGATGGGATGAAACGTCCAACCAGTGGATTTTGGTGAGAGGTGTTTACCCCAGGCTCCCAGGCTCTGCTCTGTGTCAGCAGCTCCCCCAGGAGACCCATGGTGCCCTGATCCCACCCCTGACACCTCCTCAGATCACATTTTCGTGGCTTGTAGGATCCTGGGAATCTTCTGGCAGGATTTTTTTCTTGCAGGCAAAAATTCACTCCCAAGTCGAAGCTCACAGCATCATTTTGAGAGAAGCTGCTGTCCTGAAGATGCAGTAATTGAGGAGTGCTACTCAGACAGCCAGGCTTTGCTTGTAGCCACAGGGTCCAAGGCTTTGCAAATTAGTTTCTAAAAATGCAAATTGGTTTGGAAGAGAAGCACCGAGGTTTGCACGCTGCTATTCTGGGAGGAACACAGAGGCTTTGCTACAGAGCCAGCAAAGGAAGACGGAGGCCCTTGTGTTGACGGCAGCGCTAGGACACCTCTGGCAAATGTCTCTCCTGCTACAATAAAGATTAGCACAGCCTAGCTGCAATGGCTTGAAAAACTGTTGAATCTTGGCATTGAGAGGTGCTTTCTTCTCTCTGTTCTGGGGTTTCATTGCATGACAGYAGGCCTGAGGGTCCCCCACTGTGCTAGGCAATAAAACATAACCCTGGCTGGAATAGCAAGACCTAGGAAGGTACGAGGAGATATTGTTGCCTTCCTATGGATGAGGATCTTGGGCACAGGTGCAGGGACTTGGCCGCAGTCACATATGGAGAGCTGGCAGAGCCAGAAGTGCTATCCATCCACCTAAGTCCCTGTCCTGTGACTTAACCACAAAACTGTCCTTTGTTCTTGGGGTCTGTCCTTCTGAAGATCCATCACTTAACCTCAAAATGGTGGTGGATTCCTGTGTAATATAAAGACGGAGGAGGTTACAGTGCCCATGTCATTCTCTGGGCAGGCAGGATAATGGCAGGGAGTATCAGAAACGATCCAGAAAGTGGGTATTTYCTTCCCTTTATGGAACCCATGTTCTAGTTTGGAAGGGTTAAATAGGATTTCTAATATATTATTTTTACCTAGCTTCTTAACGGTATGAGACTTGTGTGATGACTCAGTGTGTCTGTCTCTGCGTTCTGCTTTCCCTCTCCCTTACTTTCAGACCTAGCTGACTGGTTTTATCTGAAAGTGACTGAGGCTTTGCAGTCACAAAGACATGAAGCTGTTTGAAAAGTGTGTTGAAAATATGCAGCCAGGTAGAGGACAAATCTCTACCTGTACAAATAAGGTAAAAACTCTGTTGGCAGAAAGACACCTCAGACCTGCTTCTTATTTGACACCAGAAGATCCACCTAGACGAGTTGTGAAGGGGAAAACTTTCAGTCAGAGCTTGTGCCTTAGCAGAGCCGAAGGAGGCACAAAGCCACTGCAAATTCTGGCTCTGTTGGATGAGCCACTTTTGGAACGAGTTGTTCATTCCACCCAGCAGATGAATGAATGTTCTGGGACTTGGGTTCTGCAAGGTCTTTCCAAAATTTGACCTGACTTGGAGTCCCGTGATGTTCTGCGTGTTGTCAGCACTTAGCGTTTTTCATGCACGGCATCATGCCCATGCCTTGATGCCGTGTTTTACACAACAAGAGCTTTGAGGAGGTCATGGTTCCACTGATCCTGAAGACCCTTCTTGTGGCCTCCCAGGACCATTGGACACTTTGGGGAGCTGCTGCTCTGATACCAGTGCCTGAGCGGTATGAGCAGAGTTGAGGGGCGAGACCCTGGCACACATCTGACAGAGGCATCGTCCCCCAGCCCTGGACATGTGCTTGGAGGGGAAATCACAAGGACTGCCTGGAAGCTTTGAGCAGCCAAAGGCCATCACCAGTGGGGTTTCACTCTAGAAAGTGGCCATGATGTGCTGGCTCTCCGGTAATGTCAGAGAGGCGAGGAGAGGTTTGTTCACATCCACACCTATGTTTCTGATCTCTTCTTATGCTACGGACAGACCTGGACCCATTCAAACGTGATCCACCTGCCTTTGGTACTCTTTAGCAGTCTGACTGTACTTACATCTTCAGCATTTCTTCCARGTTTCCTTTCATTCAGGTGCTGGCACACGACATGTTTATGAATGCAGACTTTCCTTATCATTCTTGGTCTGATTCCCCCTTTTCCTGGAGGTCACAGATGCTGACAGTGTGCAAGTCCAGGGAGACCACAGTACCCAGAGGAGGAGCTGGCTCTCTGTTTTGGCATAGTATGGATTGGCAAAATGTSGATGCTATTCTACATTCATAAAAATGTTTGTACTAATTTTCTCCAAAGGTCCTCCTAGTGCTGTATCCTGTCTCCAAGGGTGCTGCAGGGAGAATGTAGGAGCAGGGCAAGCATTTAATGAYGTTTTTCAGAGTATTCCACCAGCCTCCAGCTATCTGCAGATCAGGGCTTCCTGAGCCAGAATTAGTGTCGTTGTATTTAATAGGCCAACATGAATTTTACTTCCATAAATTTCTTGAATTACTTTATAAACCTTATAAAATTTTTCACATCAGCAATGTCCTGTGCCAGTGAGTTCCACAGCTTAACTATATATATTCCTTTTTAACTATTTCCTTTTATTTGTTTTGAAGCTATCACCTAATCACCTGCCCAGCAACTCTTGTATTTTTGGACACGGTGAACAGCTGCTTCCTACTCTCCTTCTCCACACCAGGGACCACATCTCCATTGCTCCCCCACATCTATCACATTCTTTCTCTTCTGTGCTCTTGCCAGGCTGAAGAGAACTTCAACTATCTTTCCTTTTGTGGAAGCTGTTCCTTGCTGGTGTTCACCCTTCTTGGTGTCATTTCTAGCTGTGCCATTCCCAGGAGCTTAGCAGGGTTCAGGCAACAGAGGTGGAGGATGGAGGATGCTGTTAAGACTCCTTAGCAAGTTAGCTGGCCTGCTGAGGAAAGCAGCAATTGCAAAAATGCATCTGTAAAGACTCCTTTCTCCAGCCAGGGTCAATGTCCATACCAGTCGCACGTGGAGGTGACGGTGTGGGGTGGGTTCTGGCTGGAGCAGGACTTTCTGCACCTGCCTCAGATAATTCCCTTTGTGTTGGTTTTRTGGCAGGGATTTAAAGCCCTTCTGAGCTCCTGCATGTTTTAGCTCTGGCCTTTCCTGATTAGATAATCTCACACCTCGTGAATGCATTCGGTAACATGAATTACGCCTCACGGTTGAATGGAGACCACAGACTTCTTGTCACTGAAAACTGAAGGCTCAGCTCAGTCCGAGTCCCACAGGCAAAAAGCAAGTGCTTTTCCAAATAATCCACCTGTCCCTCACCTCTCCCTCCAGTAACGTGAGATCAGATGTTATGAAGTAATTGCTTGAAACAGGCTGCACTGTTTTACATATTAGATTATATGGAAGACGGTAGGCATTTTGCATTGCTTTTATTGGCTTTGTTCATTTTGTCTGCACTGTAACGCACACCTGCTATTTAATACCAAAATAAGTAAAACCCTCCATGCCAAGATTAGCTAAGACATGCTAAATTGATTATACACCTCTCTGGGGGAGGCCTGTGCGAAGGCGGCTGAGTGCTGGACAGCCCGGGCACATACGTGTGGGCTCGCAGAGGGGCTGCTCCTGCTCTCCAGCGCTCCCCGGGCTGAGGACCCGTTCCCACCCAGGGGAGACACTGGGTGCATAACTTCTACCAGTGCGCTAAATCAGTGGAAGCAAACACTCCGCTCAAATGCCTCGCTAAGCCGTTATCTCAGTGGAAGAAGGACTGGTGATCTCAGTGAGGAGCCATTCATATGCTTTTTTTCCTGTGTTTTGGAGTCTGTCTCCTCCTAAACCCTCTTTCAGTCTTGAGCACGTGGAGGGGACATGGGTGCAGTGCTGTACGTACTTAAAATATGCTGCTTACCTGCTTAACGCCCGTGTGGCGTGGAAATCTGCAGTGAGCGCTTGCTGCCGGCAGACAAGGGGGACAGAGCTGCAGCTCGGCCCTTTGCCTTGCACCTTGCAGCTCTTGGGTCCTACGCTACAGGGCGAAGACGCCGTACGGCACCCTGCCAGCTGCACCGCTATCACCTGCCGCAGCTTTGAACTCAACCGCGCTGGCAGACCTGCTGCTTTCTGCCTGAGGGAGACATGAACGGAGTCTGCAGCTTTCACAGTGGGATAAGGGGTGAGCAGAGGCGAAGTGTTCCTCCGGCTGGGCAAGATCTCTCTGGAGGAGTGTGGGGGAGTGAATGGCTGAAGCTGTGAGTTGGGTGTGAGGCTGGTGGAGACCCCATGGACCCATCGATGCTGCACTGACTGCTCATGTGGCTGGGGGCTGGTGGGGGACTGTGCACTGGATCTGCTATGGAGGGGTCCAGTGTTGATGGGTTGGCCACAGAAGGGAATTTCCTGCTGGGATATAAGGCCTTGGAGATACTGTGTCCTCCAGGCCGTGCTTGTCTCAGCATCCTCAGGCTGAGATGTTCCTAGAAGACCCAAGCCCTGAGTGCTGCTTCTGCTCTGTCTGCCCTTATTCCTGCTCCGCATCCCACAGACCCAAGAGCCAACCTGAGCTCCATTTGTCTGTGGTGGTGAGACGGCGGTTGGTCTCTGCTTGGGCATCTCAGTAAAATATCTCAATTCCAGCACAGCATGGTGCTCATGGTCTTCATCACTGAAACCCTTATCCAAGGGCATTTGGGTCACAAACTGGTCTGGAAGAGAGGCTGAGCAAGACATCCCATGAAACATGCCAATCTTTTTGCTTCTGGAGTTGGGGGAGCAGTAACAGGTATGTCTTGATATCATTTTGAGAGATTTAAGATACACAGATTAAGTAGTCACTTTTTCTTTTGCTATTTAAAGATATTAAAAATAATCACTGCAGTGTTCCTTGAAAGACAGGGGATACTGTTGGACAGTTTCCCAGTAAAAGGCAGTCCCCAAGGATCATTTGCAAAGATAATATTTTTAAGTTAATTAACTAATGTTATCAGTCAAGATGGACCAACATATGCCTTGGTGACAGGATGCAATCTGGGAGCAAAATTTGATGGCACAAGCAACAAAGCATAGTGAGAAGGGTTGTTTGGTGAGCTGAGAAGCTCATCTCCTGGACATGGCAGAAAACAGAGACCTGGAGTATGGGCTGATCACAAAACAACTCAGACAGCCCAAGTGACAGAACCAGGGTCAGACAAAGCAACGACTTTCCCTAGAAACGTTAAGGGCAGAGCTAAACCATTGTGTAGGTTTCTGATTACTGCATTCATGATGGGTTGGTTCCGACCTTCCTGGGCCACTGGGAGGATCAAGTGATCTTTGAGAAGAGCCTTGTCTTGCTTTGCCAGGCAAATTGAAGGCTGAAAGGGAATGTGTGTGTGACTCAGGGTAAATCCCATGGAGAGGGAAGGGTTGCTTGTGTCTAATTTGGGACATTTGGCAAATTAGGAGAAGATTTCTGGCTCTCAGAGGAGCGAGATCCCAGATGGGCCATTTCAATGGGACTAGTGTGGGCAAAATTTGTCCTTGTTTGAAGGTGACACTTGTTTACCAATGGCATAGTGCAACGTGGCCATCAGGACAGCAGAGATCAGGCTGTCTTACGCCGGGCSGGCGGTTCCTGCAGCTTCCGAGGGCAGATCTCAGGTGAACGCCTTGCAAGCACCCAGACGCGCTAGGGGAGGACTTTCATCCTCAGATGCCAGCACAGCTGCCACCAGCTGTGGTCGAAAGAAGAGCAGCTTTGCTCCTGCTGTCGATGCAGGAGAGGAGCAGCGACGCTCTTGCAAAAGCAGTTCTGATGAGCAGAACGGTGGTAGAAACGCCTCTTCCAGAAACAAGGGGACACGGGACAGGGCTGTTGTTGCTGGCCCCAACCAGGCAGAGAGGCTTGGAGGTGGCCGACGGAGGGAGGAAGGGGGTGAGGGGGCCCTGCAGTGACTCCCTTGGGTACCGGCAATAGCCAGCGTCATAYGGCACACTTCACAAGTCGTCCTCGCTGTGGGTTGAGTAATGGCTTATAATAATAACACGGCTCGTGTCGCCTCGGGGCAGCGGGGCCGGCGGGCGGGAGCCAGGAGGGCTGCGTTTTGTTCCCGCTTCTGTCTGTGTGGTCCCGGGCATGTCAGTAAGTGGCCTCCTGCCTCAGTTTCCCCGCTCGCAGGCCAGGAATGCGCTAATTGTGCTGACAGTAATGGTGCGGTGATAAATAACCTCTCTTGAGCACCCGCTATTTAAAAAAAATCTTTTATGGCTTCCCGTTAAGCTGATGACTGTTAATGAGGAGAATTAAATTCACTGCCCTGTCGCCATTAGACAAATATGCGCTCCATCTCCATCCGAAAACCCCACTGTAAATAACTGTGGAGGAGCGGAATAAACATCGTCCTTCCCAGCGCAGAGCCGAGCAGCAGGAATGAGCAAACACAGGTGTAGAAGATTTGTAAGCTTTAAAGGAGTTTGGGGCCGTTTGGGAATCGAATCTGGTTCTGGTTAGGAGCATCTTCTGCAAAAAAAACAAAACAAAAACAAAAACAAAAAAACAAAAAACCCCCCCAAAACCCAAACCACCAAAGACAGACCCCGCAGACGAATCCGTGACGCCTGCGTGCAGCTGCAGGCTGGCGGTGACGTTTGCGGCTGCGGCGGCAGCGTCCCCGGACGGCCCAGCCGGGCGCGATGGCTCTGGCGTCGCTCCCGCGTCACCCCTTCGCTGCGCTGCTCAGCGTCCCCTGCTCGCTCCCGGCGTTTCGAAGCCCCACGCGACGAAACCCTCCTGCGCCGGCTCCGCTCCTCTCCGGTCGGCGTCGCTCGCTGTGTAATTGGGGCTAAGCTGCGTACTTTATGGGGCAGGCTTTTCTTTCCGCCTTTCCCCTTCCTCTTTTGAAGGTGAAGGTTTTATGTGACTGAAACGTGTTAACGCTCCCATAAAAGTAAATGAAACACAAGCGGACGTATTCATTTTGGGCGCAGATGTGATTGGTTTGGGCCTGATCCAGAGGCCGGGAGAGTAAATGGAAACGGCTCCTGAGGAGTCGCAGTGCTGAAGCGAAGGGCCAGTAGGTGTTTTCTGTAGGAAAGTGTCATCTGTGGAGCAAAATGGGACATCTGCAAGAGCCTACTGCGTCCCCGTGCCTTCAGGATCGGTTCCTCCCCTCCCTGATCTCTCAGCCCTGGTGCCGCAGTAGGAGAGTTGTCTCTATTTCAGAGTTAATTTTTCCAAAAGACCCTAGCTACCAAGCTGAGCCTGTCCAGCGATTAAGGCTATGGGGACCAAAAGAGATTGTAGGACRAAGAGTTTTACACCCTAAAAGAGGTCTCTGATGCGGCAGCTGCAGAAATGGGATGGCGTTCGCTCGACATCCGCTCTGACACGCTGTGTGTTTGTGCCCTATTACTACACAACAGAGAGGCCAACAGGATGTTTTGCACGGAGCCCGAGGCCTTGTGCACACATCCGTTGCTGATGGTTTCTTATCTTGTTCTGAGCAACTCCGCTCAGACTCAGCAAAACCAGGAGCAGGGATGGAATAAGTATTTCCTGGCCTTGTTCATGTGTGATGACATGGCAGTCTTCCCTTTGCCCCTTGGAAAAAGCACARTCAGACAAACCAGTGCAGAAATCACCCACAAAACGCTCCTAAATCCTCCATGCCCACCTGGAGGAACCACCACTCGGTGGACAAGTTGGCCATGAAAGGCTGGTGGGACTCCATTGTGCCCCTGTGACCTCTGGGGCTCAGTGGTTGCAGGACCGCTTTCCACATCTACTGGGCACTCATGGTGAGATCCTTTTCCAAATCATGGGGCTTCAGTCCAGCTTTGGAGTCCACCATCCCTGCAGTATGCTCAGAAGAGGAAGGTGATGGAGCAGCGGAGAGATTTGGTCTGAAGGGGGACTTGGAGGAGTGGTGCATGTGTGTGCAGCAGGGCACAGAGCCCAACAAGGTGGCCAGTGCAGAGCTGAGGGGGTTTAGGGAGCTCCGAGCTGAGTGASAGATGTGATGAGTTGGCTGGGTCTGAGCCCACTGCTGGGGGAAGGTGCTAGCAAACTGGGACCGGGCTGTGATGGGAAAGGGAACTCAACTTGTGGGACTAAAATCAATAGCAAATGGTGGAGGAAAAGCCTTCTCCAGAAGTGTGACTGCCAAACGGACCTCCCTTAACCCATCCTGAGCATTTCTTTGGTCCTCCCTGGGCTGTATTCTCACTCTTGTACTGTCTTGGGGTGTCTGTGGAGCAGGAGATGGCATCCCACAGAGCTGCCAGCTGCCCTGGGCCCCAGGGAGGCTGATCCACTGGCTGTAGTGCTCAGTCGGGCC
This sequence comes from Apteryx rowi, assembly GCF_003343035.1. Taxonomy (NCBI): domain Eukaryota; kingdom Metazoa; phylum Chordata; class Aves; order Apterygiformes; family Apterygidae; genus Apteryx; species Apteryx rowi. The sequence continues at coordinate 4,336,303 of NW_020447530.1, read as the reverse complement.
GTACCATGTGCCCACTGGCTGGGGCGGGAGGAGAACCGAACCCTCCTTATGCACCCAAAATGGTGAAGTGTTTGGTCACTGTTTCTCCAGGCTGGTTTGAAGTAGATGTTTGTGTCGAGAAGCAGCGCAATGGGGCAGCATCACCTGCCCGTGGTCACCCATTACCACTCTGTATGTCCTTTGGGGTGGGTCCTCATGTCTGGGAGGAGCAGAGTGGGCTCACACAGGCAATGATGTGCAGCCCCTGARCTCTTGGGGAAGTCGCTGGTGTTCAGGATTGTGGATGTGATTTCCTCAGTCTGCAGCAGTGTTTTGGGAAAGGCAAACAGAGCCTCAGATGGGTCCTTGACTTGGCCGTGCATATGAGCTGGACAACCCTGTCCAATATTGAGTGCATGACCGCTGTCCCTTGCTGCCTCCAAACTACCTRCTCACTTGGCAAGGGAGATGCTGCCTTGTGAGCAACAGTGCAAGAGCATGAAGGAAACAGACAGCCTTGGGTCACCACAACCGCAAAAGCGCCAGAGATGTCCAGAATATCATGCCAAGTTACCCCGGTTGCATGTGAGCACAGTGTGCAGGCAGTGGACACCTCTCCAAAAGTGCCTGCAAAGGGCTCCATCCGCAGCACCAGCACCTGCAGATGAAAGGGCATGGCATCTTGGAGCTGGAAACGCTTTGAAAAKCCCTCCGTAGCTGGTGGGACCATATAAAGTTTTGCCTCAGGTGACCCAGCGCGAGCGAGCCTGGCTGGGAGGAGACRCGGAGTTGCCAGGGTGCCCGGTGGGGCTGCTCTCAGCAGAGTACACCTGCACGTCTTGGCAAAATGGGCTCTGCGGCCTGGCAGAACTTCCTGCTGAATATTTTGGCTGGATCCGTGAACTCGTGCGGCTTTTGTGGCATGGAAACTGCCTATAATTTATGCTGAATACAGCCCCATATATCATGTTGACAGTTCCAGGACATTATAAGATCATTTAGCCCATTCTCACTAAAAACAATTTCAAACCACAGGGCAATTATTTAATGATTAGTAGATGAGCCCCACATTAAGCACACAACTGAAAAAAAAAAATCCCCAAAACAAAATACACCACCCCTCTCCTCCACCCCCAGACTCCAGCATCCTGAAAAACAAGACCAGCCTCACCTGTTATTGAACCCAGTGGCATGAAACGGAAAAGGCAGCGATGACTCGCACGGAAACCGCTGCCTCCGCTCGGTTTGCCGTTGAACTGCATTGGTGGTAGGAAGCAACCTGTTTGGGTCAGGGGGCTGATGAGGTTGGATGTGGGTCAGGCACCCACAGGAGGAAGATGTGTTTAGAGGTCAGATTCAGGAGGGGCAAAGAACCTGAACAGATTTAACAGGTTCTTTTCCTCTGTTTTGCCCTGTGCTGGGAGGAATATCCATACGGCACGTACCCTGCCCCTGTGTCCAAAAATGGTCTTACACTTTCACAAATCCAGAAAGAAAATTATTAACATCTTCAGCAGCAGCCTAGGGATGCTACAGGAAGCCAGCAGAGATCTAGCTCTTTCTCTCCAGCAAGATCTGGGTCTCTCTTGAACATGTTTCAAAAAATGGCATTTTTTTCCCAAGGGAAAAAGGTCAAATGCTTTACTGGYGTAAAACTGGCCCAACACCAGTGAAATCACTAGCACTGCAGTGATTTACATCTGCTGAGGCACTGTCTGAAAATACTTCATTTTATTCAACACCTCCACTCAAGAAAATTCTGTTTCTCATGCAGGTTCTCCTGGGGTTTCCATCCTCCAACACATAGTGGTGTGGGGGCATCTCAGAACCCCCATCTCTTAGCAGAGGAATTAAAAAGGAGTCTCCTAAGCAAAAGTTCCCCTACATCCAAGCAAGGAAAAGTCTCAGGCACCTGGGTGTCCCACAGGGATTTCACTGCTGTCCATCTATTCAGTGTGGAAAGCTTCATGCTACTTTGGAGCTTCTCCTTGCAAGACCTCTGGATCTCCCCAGAGGGCTGAACTGGTGCCCAGGCTCTGAGCATCCTGATGGGTGACACATTTGCTCCTACACTTCACCCTCTGGCAGCCCACGAGTGCTTTGTTTTCTCACCCTTCTCCAGAACCTGCTGCAGGTTGTGCTTTTCCTCCATCAACATCATTGCTTTTGTCTGCACTGGTAGCAGTGATCCCCACCATGCAGGATTTATTTACACTGAAGGGTAAGTGGGAGGCTGTAATTGGGATGGGATTTGAAGAGGTCAGAAGGAGCCTGTGCAGGAAAACTGTAAATGAGGGAGGACTGGGAGTTCGCTGAAATCTTTATTCACAGATTGGTCCAGCTTCCACTCAGTGCCATTAGCTGGGGGTAAATGTATTGTTTGGGGATGTATGTGTGTACATTTATGGGGATTTTCAAGCAGGATCAGTAATGAGCTGTTAAGTGTTTTCCAAGTGGTCTTGCAACCTTATGTTCTGATTTCCTTGGCTTCATGGCACACACAAAGCTTTCAGATGGGGAGTGGAGCAGATGGTCTGCAACTTCTTTGGGGCTGACGGCCAGACTCCAGCTACAAATTTGTGCCTTCCAGTGACCGAGCAGCTCCCTTTCAAAGTGCTCTGCTCCAGGCCTGAGTTCATCCTGCAGCAATCATGTTCCTGCTTTGGTGCCCAAGGAGTGACTGTGCAGGAGAGGAGAAGGAGTGGGAACTTTCAGGATTGCTATAACTCATTGGGATGCAGTCCTGGCCGAGCTGGATATTGATGCTATGGGGAGAGCTAAATTGCTCACGGTTGGGATTGGGAAAATTTCCTCTGCCCCTAGGCAGCTGGATGTTCAGCCTCTCTGATGCTTGTGCCTCTTCCCTGTGGCCCTGCCAGCTCTTGGCTCTTCTTCTAGGGCTGTGTTCTGCAGTTCTCCATCCTCTGCTCCCGTTTCATGCTCTCATTGTTGGGTTGGGGGTCTTGCTGCYGTTGTTAGCACAATGAGGAGCAAACTCAGCTTTCGGCAGGCTCCCCAGTGCATCCAGCCTGGCCCGCTGTGGTGTGCACCCCTTGGCATGGAGCGGGGCAGCAGAGATTTCCTCCTCTGTGCTCAGCTCTTACATGCAAAGTGTCCTCTTTCACCTGTTCTCATTGTGCCTTTGGAGTTGCTGAGGGATATTTTTGTGAAGGTGGAGGTTTTTTATAGCGAAAATGTCAGTGTTGTTGAAACACTGATGGAAAAAAGGGGAAAAAAGGGGAAAAAAGTGTCCTGCTGGGTGTTTTCCCATCATCTCTGTTAGTGGGGTAAGCGCTGTGGGAGGACCAGTGGACTGGGCTGGAGCAAAGGCTCAGGCCAAGGAGAAAGCAGAACTTGGTGCTTTGATAAAGCTCCAGATATTGGGGCTTTAAATGCAGATGCCTTGGAAGCAGAGCCTGGTAGGGTCTTCCAGGCTGCACTACTTTCTGGCAAAAGCCCTTGTGCAGCTCTCAAAAGTCAGTTTATAGCTGCTTACTGATTTTTCTCTCCTTTGCCTGTGRTCATTTCACCCCCCTTGAGTTCAGGGTGAAGGTTTTTGTCAGCTGGGGCAGACTGATGCTAGGGATGGAAGTGCTCTCCTCCAACACAGCATCTCCAGTGAGACAGGGATGGGACACCMCTACAAGCCCCTTCGCCATCCACCTGGGATGGGAGCAGATGGGGCCTCAGATTTGCCTCGTGTGAATTTGATCTGATGATGCTGGTGTTGCCCACCTACCCTGCAAATATGCAGGAAAAGGAAGAAATGTTTGAGATGCTGTGAAAAATAAAAAGTGGTCAATAAGGACAATTTGAAGCTTTTGAAATCAAGCCTTTAAAAACACAAGGTAGGTTTAAAAAACATGAGCTTTTAGAAAACAATATATGTGGAGTTTGTTTTCTTATTTGTTGGCTTCCGGCTTCTACGTCTGTAGGATGCTTGTCTGGCTGCATTTACTTTTTTTTCCTCTAAATGACAGAAGTTAAATAAAGAAGCAAAATGACTTTCCCATTACAAAAAGCTGGAAATTCCAAATAGTCACAAGATGCCAGAAAATGACATTTTGTAGAAAGCACCAAGTAGCTGAAGTCCTCTCCTGTGTTGACCTGAGAGACCTCCTAAAGGAGACTAATGTCACACTGACCATTCCCAGATGTTCAAGAAGCAACACAAARCCTTTCTGGCCTGGGGTGCCAGTCCCCATGACACTAATCCTGCTCCTGCCATTTCAGACTTGAGAATATCATCTTTTAAGGACTTATGCGCCGTGCAGCCTGGTACTAGGACCCTGACTGGGGAGAGATGCGATCACATTGCATTTAGAAGGAAGGAGTAGGATGAAAGTACGAGCAACTGTCTTTCCAGGAAAACCAGTTAGAGCGTGCCACATGCTGAAATCTCACTGCTTGCTGCCTTGCATTTGCTCAACAAATCAAGATCTGAGTTATTACACCCCCTTTCCTCCCACCCCCAAAGCTCTCCTCTATGGGACCCAGGGGAGGTCACTTGAAGAATTGCCCCAGTGATAGAAACAGTAATTGAAGAAACTGATGCAAACGTGATCTCCCAAAAGGTTGTGTGGGAAGCAAATTTGAGAAGGATGCTCCAGTAAGTGGAATTTTTGCTTTTGTCCTTTTCTTGAGCAACGTCATCAGATCTAAGGGTTTCCTGTTTATTTGTTCAAAGAACATTGCTGTATTACACATGGAAGAAATTGCTGGAAATGTCTTGATTTGGGGACAGGTAAGCTGGTAATTAAGGCTGCTATTTAGATTGTAGTATATTGACTCTGCCGAGCATCTTATCTTGGACATATTTTCATGCATTGGATAAGTGAGCACAAGCACRTGCATGCATACTTTAAACATCTGGCTGGGAAGATGCTTCAGCTTTTCGCCAAAATGCCAATAATTTAATATCAGTCTGAATAACTTCATACTGAAAACAAAAGGACTTGCTTCAGTTATGGGAGTTCTTGCCCAGTACTGGTCTTGATGCTGCCCTGATGGCCAAATTAGGCCTGTCTCTTCTAGAAATGGTCCCTGCTGTTGAGTCGTGGGCCATAAAACTAGACAGATAGCAGCATGTCCTCAGCATCTGCTTCCCCTGGGGAGGTTCATACACAACCGTTCTCCAAAACCAGCCCACCATGCAGCCTCCTCTTACTGCAAAAGTGTGCTCAGATGGCTTAACTTAATGACTTAGCTAAATTGAAYGGTTTCCAGTAGCGCAGTAATGTGTTTGGAGAAGGAAGGGCTTTCAAAAGGAAGCGATTTGCCCATCGATTTCAAACAACTTTCCATTGCTGATGGGGAGAGAGGAAAGTCTGAGAGTCTCGCACAGTGAATACAGGGTACCCATTACTTCATTTTTATAATGCTTGGCAAGGGAAGAACATATCAGGCAGTGAAATCCGGCAGTTTGGCTCCTTTGCACATTCCAGACTTATGGGGCAACCAGCAGTGGGAATTTGCAGCGAGTCAAAATGCGTTTGCAGTAAGATGGCTTGCGAAAGAGGCTGCGGCTCAGCTGTGCTCACCTGGCTACGACCCTGCGACGCAGACGGCGTTGTGCTCTCAACGTACCGGGTTTGTTCCCCTTCTCATGATGAACTCGATCCCCCCATCTCTCCCCAAAGAATGACGAATAGAAAAGAACAAGTGTCTAAAGTTATTTTTGGGAAAAAGTGATGCTTAAAATGCTCTCTTTGAGAAAAAAAGGAATAGATGGACTAGTTTGGTATCGTTGGGCTGTAAAAGGTTGAAATAGCTTAGGATCTACAAATATGTAACTATGAATGCTGCTTCAGTTGCTTCTGTGAACTCCATGGGACTGTGGACAAGGAAACTGCTTCACCTTTGATCATATGGGGCCCAAATCACAGTTGAATAGACCCCCTTGCAATTTTTATGATCAGCATTTTCTATGGAAAAAGATGGGATTTTGTCAAAGAAAAAAGTGTAAAAAATATTGTTTTGTCTTTCAAAATTCCTCAAAGTTWGTGTTTCATTTTAACATTGAAAATCTTATTTTCATTTAAAAGTGTGGACACCCATACAAAAATTTCTCCAAACGTCTCATTCTACATTTTTTGTGTTATTTTATTTTTTTTAAATTTTAACCAAACATCTAAACAGACAGCACAATATCAGAATTGTCCAGAGGACAGAAATTCTGGCTTTTATTCAAGCCCACCTGATTCTTTGAGGCTTTTTTTAAAACTCAGCAAGTGTGATATCGCTGTGACAAGACCCTTGGTAGAAACAGACATTTGAGTTTCTCCTTTTGGCATTTTCCTCAGATCAAAGCTTTAAAACTAGCTAATACACAAGCAAATGTGAGCATTTATTTCTTTCATCTTCTCTTTTTTTCCTCCTTTGTCTTGCAATAAAATCTGCCACTTAAGAATTGCCCTGATTAATTATAGTAATGAATAATAATAGTCATAGTAATTGGTATGTTGATGTACTGGTTATTTTTACTTCTGGTATAGGTCTCCTCTTAAGGGTTTTATTCTGTTGTCTAATGGGTGGCAATGAGGTGATTTACTGAATTTCAGCCATGTAACCATGTTGTGTCCAATGCCAGCTGCGGTCCCAGTTCCCTCCAGGGCCATGGGGCGTCCTGCTCCCCTGGAGGGTCCGTCTGTCCATCCCTCCTGCCGGTTTCCCCATGAAAAACACACCGTATTTTCCCTCTCCTGCAGCTCACTCGTGCAAAAGGAGCAAGCAGACATGCAACCAGAAATATGCTGGGCCATTTCCACTGGGAAACATTTGCATTCGAGCTTGAATGCGGCACTCGATCCAAACCTGGCCGAGCTCRGCAGGAGCCTTTCCCCAGACGTTCATAGGTTCTCGTTTGGCTCTGAGCGAATGGTTGAGGAAATCTGAGGTCTGAGCACCAGGCATGGAGCCCCCCTGCACCCCAGCCCTCTCATCTCCCCATTTAACCCATTCGAGGACCTTCTTGTCACCTGTATGGACTGAAACCCTTGGAGCACCCTGGGCATGGCTACATGGGAGCAGTGTCGGTGACCAGCATGTTGTGCTTGTCATTTTGCAGGCTTGATTTGTTGGAAAGAAAAAAATCATCCTGACGCCACGATGCAGCGGTCGTTTCATCTCACGGGGAGGTTGAATGAGGCCTTGTAATCGCTGGAAGATTTATGTGACTGGAATCATGCTTGGCTGTTGCTGGCTAATGCATCTGCGGTGCGGCTGTTGTGAAAGCACCTTATGAGACAACGTGTAAAGAAACTTCAGAAGGTGCGTGATCTCTGGAGGCAAAATGAAAAAAAACCACCCCACAGTAGGTCGATTTGTACACGTTGTCGGCAGGAAGCCGTTGTTCCCTATGGCCAAAAGAGAACCTCTGGAGCTGACGTGCTTGTGCTGCACCGGATAAACAGCGGTAGGGTGAGCATTCATGTTTCAGTCTGTCTTTAGTTCTCTGGGGCTTTCGTGTGCCAGGGGATTGTGTCTGATTTGTTTGCAAGTTGCTCTCAAAACAGAAAGTGCTGGAGTAGCCACGTGGTTTTCCTCATTTGTCATGTTCTCTCCATGAGTGCAATCCGGCCCCTTTTGAGGGAGCAGGAGTCATGGGCCCAGAGTCYGTTCTGGTGGAGATCCAGTGGGAATACGGCAACTGGCTCCCACCCTAGTGCCTGGGAAAGCATCGGGTGGCCCTGCTGGTTTGGAAAATGGATCTTTCGCTGGGTGCCATCAGGGTGACCTTCACCGCAAGGCCACAGCCCACTTYGGATTAATCAGGGCCTGCTGATGTAGTTCCACCTCTTGGAACTGAAAGCATCTCCGTAAGTGAATGGATGCTGTTTTGTGTCCTGACACATTAACTCTAGCTGTAGCACATATTTAGTTGGCTTTAATTACAAGACTACAGCACTCACCAGACTGAAGAATCATTTCTTTTTTTTTTCCTTTGCAATTTTGAAAAACCCCCTTCCCAAACATTTTTTCCCCTGCAGCTTTGGAGCCTCCCGGCAGAGCACTGAGGGGCTGTACAGGCCTCCTGATGAAGCAGGGGAGGCAGTGACTTCTGCACCACACTGGACATAGAGAGTGGTGCTCATTGCCCCTTGCAATCTTTCCTTGATCTGTTTGTGTCCTCCTTTRTTGCACCTGCTTGGTGGCTCTGATTTTATGCTTAACAAGGTTAGAGAGTGTTTCTCTGTTGTAGGTTTGCAGAAAGATGAAAATAATGGACTCCTGATGGTGGCTTGCAGGTATTCTACTAAATATTGCTGCATCATTGCTACATTTTGCTCTTCTAAAGATGACCCGTAGGAATACACTAAGTCATTTTCTCTTGAATACTGTATGGAACAGATGAGTGATGTTCTTGTGCCCTTCTGGACCATGGTGACCAAGGCTTGCAAAGGCTAGTGTGTGCTTGYGGGCAGCACAGAAATAAGACCTGCTCTTACCTCTTCCAGTTTCTTTTTTGCCTCTTTTTCTTCTTCCCTGTTGGATTACTTCCTCTCCCATTGCAAGTGTGTTCCCACAACCACATCAAGAGTTACCTYGAAGACTGGCTCCTTGGTGTCTCTTCAGACATCAGCGATGTCTGCTCTGGTTTGCACCAGCCTTGAATATCTGTTGAGCCTGTGAAGATCCACTATTTGGTGAAACCCTTGGAGGGATGTCCTGCTCCTGGGAAGAGCAGCCTAAAAAACCAGGTTTGTTGGAACTTGGATAAAAAAATGTCCTTTTCTGGAAACAGGTCACTGATGTGAGATGAAGAAGGTTTCAGCAGTGAGATTTATAATAACATGGTGTGACTATATGCAATGCCGTGATCAACTCTACACCCTGTAACACATGAGCCTTTATGAAACATGGAGAACCATCTTGTGGAAGTGAGAAAGAGCAAAGCACCTCTTATCTCCTGGAGGACTGGTTTCCTGTCCAGCAGTTCAATTCTACCTTCATCCRCGACTGGGTTTAGCCTTGTCTCTGCTGCGTGCCATGCATGCCCTTTAATTTAGCTGCTGCTCATCAGCAGGTGCAGAGACTCTTAGGGCACTAGGAAGGCAGCTGCCACATCTTGACAGAGAGAGCCCGTGTGACTCTTTTGCACCCCAAGGATGCTTGGGGCTGCCTGCTGCTTTCTGGGTGGAAGTTAGAGCTGAGGAAGTCCTGCTGGGGACAGATATCCTCTTCGCACTTCATAAGACCCTCTCATGACTCCAAGGAACCAATTCTCCAAGGTAGCCTGCCTGCACACAGGCTGACATTTCTCCCTCCACCCAGGTCCCCACATCAATGTTTCCTCCAGGAGCTCTGTGTGTCTCAAGGGGTGATGAGATGCAGGCTCTGCCATGCAGGTAGGACATCTATGGGCTGGATGGGGGCTTGGCTCCATCCACAGCACCCCCAAGGCAGCGAATGCTGTCTCTGCCACCTGTGTGCTAGATGGTGACTCCACCAGACTGAGAGGAAGTGTCTGGTGAGCACCTGACAATCCTGCTCTCTGCGACGGTCTTTGCAGAGGGAAGGGCTCCTGTCAACCTGAGCAGGAGCAGTGGCTGAGACCATGTTCAGCACAGGAAGGTTCTCCTTCAACCTCAGGCTTACACTGCTGGGTTTTCCCACTTACGTCTTTRTTATCCAAACATTTACGTTTTGTCTGATTGCAGGAAAATCCCCCCTTCCTGTGTCCARTTCTCTTAGCTATTTCTTGATGGGTTCACATCGATATCCCACCCCTCTTGTTCTCCACCAGAGACGGGGTGGACGCCCATCCTTGCGTGGCAGAGCAGGGTTCGGCAGGGAGCCCAGGGCTTTTAGAGGGAATATTTGTGAAATACGAAGTTACTCCGTTTGAACAGGGAGGTGATGAAAGTGAATACAGGGGAGTGAAGCTGCAAGACTGGGCTTTGCTAGAGCCCCCTTCTTTTAGGTGGAAACCTCATCTCCTGTGAGGCTGTTCAGAGCTTTGCTCTCCTGTTCGTGGAAGTTGCGGGAGAGTCACGTGCCTGAAGCGTCTGTCCGTCCGTCTGCAGGACATGAGCTGGCTCTGGCTGTGCTTTGGTGAACCTGCCACTGTCTGCAATAAGGAGGTGGGGACCTAGCTGAAGCAAAAACAGTGCTGAAAAAAGGGGTCTGCAACACTGTAAGGAATATACTGTATTTTGTGTACTTTTATAAATATAAAAAAGGCTATAGGGTTTTTTGAAATACAGAACCGTTCATTTGCACCCTCCATAATCTTGCCTGGAGCCGACTGAGAATCAGCAATAATATTTTTGCATCATTTAGAGGAGGTTTTCCCAAGGGAGACAATGCCAAGTGTTTGTCTTGCCAGAGAGTAATGGTATTTCTGTTCCCAGCTGCATTCCCCACCTCGAAACACCCACAGACATCSCCAGCATTCACCCTCCCGTCCCTATATTGTTGATAAACAGACTCTTTCAGCCAAATAATTCCCAAGAATCCCCCTGCAAGCCAAGAAAAATTATATCAGGATCCTTAAAAGCTAACACAGCATACGCCAGATTTTTCAAAAGAACKTGGCACTTCGGAAAAAAAAATCTAAGAATGGAGAATTTTTGCCTTACATTTTCCCTTATCTTTAAAAGATTTAACTGTGGACATTTCAGCACCTTGGATTGGGTTTTGTCTTTAATCCACTTTGTTCCTAATGAGCTGCAGTGTGCAGAAGTCCCTTTTTCCGAGGAAAGGAGTGTGTTTCCTGTTTTGCACAGCTTCACACCTTGTTTGCGAGATGCGTCTGGAGGTGTTTAGGGCTCAGTGAAGATACTAGAAATGCCTGAAATGCATATTTGAGYGGATACGAAGCCTTGAGGAAAAGATGAGCTAATTGATATGGTTGCACCTAGCAAAGGGGGAAATCCTTGTGGCCTGGAAGATGGGAATAATGCTGGGAACGTAGGGAGATACAGAACRACAAAACCTTAAAGCTGATCTCTTTGTGTTTTTGTCTTATTAACTTTGAATTGAACTTCTGCACCGGATCTGATCTGGATGAAATATCATATCTGAGGCTGATCCTTATCTCTTAAACCTTTCCTTTGTTTCTTTGATTCTTTGGGCTTTACCCTCTTGTTTTATTGTGAGTGGCCCAAAGCTTTGATCTCGCGGTAAGTAAGCCCCGGCGGGCAGCACAAACCTTCGCTTTGGTGTGAGACGCGCAGAGGGACACCGGGATACTCAGACAGTCTAAACAGACAAGAGGTTACTTCTTCTGTGGTTAAGTCCAAACGAAAAAGGGGTAACTTCAGAATTTATTGTCTCCCCTTACMTGATGGGAACCTGGAAATTCACACGGGTATTTCCACAGTAAGAAAATGCACCTGTGGGAACTTGGCTGTTGTATATCTGTTTCCAATTTTGTTTACAATCCCTTTTTATTTTTTTAAAGAGTCTGAGCAATTTAGGCTTACCTATCCTTTAATATAAAATAATTGAAACCAAAGCTCTTAAATGCTTTATAATGTCTTTTTCTCTACTTTTTACAGTCACAAGCAGAGGTTTTATTCTTCCAAAGTATCTAGGTTTCTAAGCCTGAATTATATTTTACCTTTTTGGGAAATTCCTTTACTAGAAACGAACAGCTGGTCTTAATCTGATCAGATGGTACCTGCTGATCTATACAGTAAAAGCAAAGTGAGGCCAACTGTGTTGGAAAGCATCGTGGGCTTCTCTGTAAATATTCACTCATTGTTTTGGCCTTCTTTTTTTAAAGTAATGATGTAGAGAGACACCTCACACTTACTCCCTACGTTTTCCATTAGTGGTAATTTAAAACTTTGAAAAATGTACAGTAACTTGCCTAGGTCAGCTGAGTATCAGCATGTAGCTTTTCATTCACATTTTTCATTTAATCCGGTGGCTTTGAATTCCTTGCCTTGTAAGTTCCTATATATGAAGATTAGAAACTGCTTCTGGCTATGTAGAATTACATGCTTTTAGATGAAATTTAATCCCTTGTAAAAGGTTTTGTTCACAGCGTTCTTTCCTGTTCACAGCAACAGCCTTACTTGTTGAAAGTGGATGACACAGGTGAAGACATCAGCAGACAATAGGCAAAAAAATCGTAGCCTACACTGAGGATCAAATCTTTATCAGAGGTTTTAGCAATCTGGCAGCTTGGAGACTTCTGCCTTTGGTTCCAGGAAAGAAGCAAAGCAAAAATTAAAGTCTGCAAAATCCATTGAGAATAAATTGGATGCATCCACTCCGTCTGTGTTCCGACAGGGTTTGAAGTGGGAAGTCTTGGCTTTGGGAGGTTTTGGTGTGCGATACAGGCGCTCTCCATCCCATGGCCCAGCTGGGATTTCTGCGGTCGTAACAGCGTGAGAGACCTTCCCCTGCGCTCGCACCCAAAGAGCGCTCCTGGGAGGGAACATACGGGGCTAATTTCGTACAGAGGGGGCAGCTGACACATGAATTTCTTCTCTTGGTATGGGGCAACTTGCACGTCTCACGAGGTGCAACTCTCCAGCAGGATCTAGCGGGTGCCCTTCATACCCCTGCCCCCTGCATCGCCCTCCTTGCACAAGGTGGGAGGGCTGGGCGGGGGGTATGACTTCATCACCTTTTTGCCGGGGACTCCTCAGGCTTTGCAGAAAAACGAAGAGGAGAAGGAACAAGGCATGGACTACCTCAAAAAGCTCTGGTTGATTCAAGGGCCCTTCTTACGTTCAGCCTGGGATGGCTTGTGCCTGGCAAAAAAAAAAAGAAAATTGCTCTGTGCTTCTGCCAAAATCCATACCCCTCCATGCCAGCCGGCCACGAAAATTAACCTGCAAAGAGCCAAGAGTTTTCCTTGAGCCTTCCCTCCCACCCTGCCTCAACACCTTGGTTTTGGCCCTGAAACATGCCGTCAGGATCCCACGTAGCATGTTGATGCTGACTTCCCTGGTCCCCACCGGCGCTGAGGCCTGGAGGGTGCATATGGGACACGGAGAGGGGGAAACAGGGAGCAAACATCCTCGGAAGTGATGGGCTCAGCAAGCCAGAGGTGGGCTGTGATTTGTGATTTCATGAGCGTATCATGTGGGGGATGGTGGATCCTCCAGTGGTGGACAAGGGAAAAAAAAGACAAAAAATTCCATAGGTTAAAATCACAAATCTTGCGCAGCAGGCTCGCAGCCAGTGCATGGGTCATCCCCTGGCTGGAATTCGCTYGCATACAGCCTTTAGCAAACAAATAGGTAAAAAAAATCACTGTTTGTTTTCAGGCAATTTCAGAAAAAGGAGAAAAAAGGTTAATTCAGTGGCTGGGCTGTTCATTGCAAGTTGCTCGCCCGGCTCCAGTAGAGTTAACGGGTTTATTGAGTCCAAACAAAATTCGGAAATTTTGCTCCTGAAGAAAGCATGTGAGTCTGTCCCAGAAGTGGGCTGCTCTCTTCCTTTTATGAATCAGTCTCCAAGATATGCTCACATTCCTGAGAAACAAGCCTGGAATAACACGGCTGGCTTTTGGGTGCAATATACTGATTATGRGGAAGCAACAGTCTACCGTGTATGAATAGCTTTTATGTTGAAATAGGTCAGCACTATAGCATTCGTTGAAAAATGGCTTTTTAATGTGCTTTATGTGCTGTCAGGGCATAATGAATGTAAACCGTAGAATTGGCTTTGTCAGAATGATATTTTATTTTTTTGGTTTATCGACCAGACGCAATGAATCTCAGATCAATTAGTTTTGCTTTGAAGTTTGCTCTTGATCCAGATCTTCAATAAAAAGGAAGTTTCCAAATCACTGGTCTGTGAACACTGTTTGTGATTAATTACCCTTTTATAATCTTAGGAATTCTGGTCGTTGCTGTATTTTGAATACCTCAGACTGCATGGGGAGTTTTATTTTGGCTGGTATATTTGGAAACTGCTAATAAACACCTACTTCCTGTTTTTCTTGCTACTGTGTATAACAAATTGTTAAAAAACTTGCTTTCCTATTTCAGCTGCTTGCATGTTCAACCAGACCTGAACTATGTTATTGGTTAATCAACATTATATATCATTTGCCAGCAAATTTTGACAGCTATTAAAAGCCAGACTTTGTCTCCGGCTGTAACAAAAAGTGAGTAACTTTGCATTACAATAAAGCTGAAGGAAGAAACCTTATATGAAATCTCCAGTAAAGACAAATAATGACTGATCTGGTTTTAAATTCAAAACCAAGTTTTATGTAAAGCTTCCTAAAATAACAGTGTGTTGTCCTGTCAGTGCCTGTGTCCCCAGTTGATTGGAGTGTGGGTACGGTCACGGATGTCAAGCACTTGCTTCGTCCTGGGAAACGCTGCGGAGCTGTGCCGAGGAGAACGAACATCTGTTAGCATAGACTGTGCAAAGATTTTAAGGTTAATATTGTATGGAGGATATTTGTTCAGACAGGATGAATGCCTTTGTGAAATCTAATATTAGGCTATATCTAGGTATGTCCGGTTGGCATCGAGTTCTGCATTTTGTGTGTGAACAAATGTTAATTAACAAAAAAAAAAAAAAAAAAAAAAAAAAAAATTGCACTTTGTCTCTGAACTAATACAGCGTGACAGTGGAAATAGATTAGTTATAGCTGCTGAAAGGTCCTTACTTTTTCGCCTTGCGAAAGTTTTATCAGTGTTTTGTTTTGTTTGGGGCATTTGTTTGCCTGCTGGCGCTYGGGCAAGGCACCGGGCCGCGAGCCGTGGGCTGGTGCCCACGCCGAGCGGGTGACTCACGGGCTCCGGCAAGGGCTGTTTTCAGCACGCTGGGTGTACGAGCTCGTTAAACCCACCGTTTTCAGTGCACTAGTGGCAATAAATACTTTCTGAAACTCCCCTGAAACTGGGCATTCAGTTTTGAAGTGACATCCCTTGGCTTTAGGCTCTGCATTACTTTTAAGGTTTTATATGTCAAATATCCAAGTGTCTATTATTCATTTACTCCTTTATGCCTCCAGTGCTCAATGGCTTGTGTTTATTGAGGGGCCTGGAAAAGTGACAGCAGAAACAGTTGTGGAACTGCCCGGGGCACGTTCAGCCCAGCAGCATCCTGCACCTGGTCGCTGGAGGCTGAGCAGCCGGTGGGTCCAGCCTTCAGGGTCTGGCTTTCTCTGGTCTCTATTCCTGGTCCAGAATGTCCTCATCTGGCCAACTCTGGATAGAGGTTTCTTCAAAATGAAATCCATGAGCCTAATATTTGTGACTTCCTTAATGCGTTAGAGCTTCGCCCATCGCTAATTAGAGGTTTGCCTGGTGCTGATTGGGAAGGCCAAGGCCAGTACAGCCCAGGATGGCCATGCAAAAAACACCTGCATGTGCATGCTGCCCACGCTTGGCCATTCTCTCTCCATGGCTCTCACCCCGTTCCCCCTGATCCTTATATTCATGCAAGCTGCAAGCAGCTCCCTGCACGGCCTCATTTTTCTTCCAAGCTCGACCTTTCTCATTGGACCCCCCGTTTTCGTGGTTTCCCCATGCAGCCCATCTCTGCACCTGCTGCCGCTGGCGCGCGCTTCAGCGAGCGCGCCGCGTCCYGTGTAATGGCATTGCTGCGTTCCCTTCCGACACTTCCCCTTTCAACAATACCCATTGTCACGGCCCCTCGCCAAGGCCTCTTTCCAGCCACCTCGAGCTGCCGAGCCTTAAAAGGTAACAAGCGGGAGAGGGAAAGGGGAGGAGGTGGAAACCACTGCAAGGGACGGCCGGGAAATCCACCTGTAGCTTCGGCAGGCACAACATGATCCTTCGGATCAAAYGTCTTCATGCTGTTTGAGTCGTCCTGCAATTCGCTCCGTCCGGCTCGGCAGGATGTGGGGGGAAAAACCAACAGGGGACGACGGCGTGCACCGTGGGCAAGAGCAACTCTCCAGAGACCACAGAAACCTTGTAGTCAAACAGGTCTCCGGCTCCTCTGGGAGGGAATCCGGGACGGACGAAGCCTCCGGAGCTTATGATCTCTCCAAGGGAAACTTGCTGGAAGAGTGCTGCGTGTCTGACACTGGCTCTCTTGGCAAGGACCTTGCTTACCAGGAGGCGAATCTCTGCTCTCCAACATCTGCTTTTTTCCATGGCGGCGGTGCCAAGACGAAGCACTAGATGCTCTGAGGAAACGATGCGTCCCTCCCTTTTGTCGGGTGGCCAGCAGGTATCCAATGGCGCTGGCATCACTAAAAGTGCCTGTCAGAAGCACTTAGACCTGCCAAAACATCTTTCCGGCTGCGCCCGGAGCACTTTATTCTTGAATTGTGGCATATGCAACGGATCAAGTCAGCCTGCAGCTGTGTTGCCATCTCTTCCAAGTAACCTACGGAGACACAGCACACCTTCACAGGCGCTGTTTGTTTTCCACCCCCCCCCCCCCCACATATTTGTTATATTTAGAGCTTATTTTTGGCCGGGCTTCCCTGGTGTTGGGCCCGTCTAATGCTCTCTAGCTGGAATTGGCTCCGCGCGTTACGCCCTGCCCTCGAACGGCAGGTCCTTCCCAGGTGGATGGAAAGCAGCCAGCCCTGCAAGCCTGGCTTTGGCAGCTGGGCGGATGAAAGTGTGGGGAGTTCGTGTGAATTCCCCTTCTCAGATCGACTCGGGATTGTGCAAAACCCTGCTTTGTCCAGAGGACCCCGGCCTGAAGTGTTTGCAGTCTAGTCCAGTAGGGTGGAGAAGATCCCTGGTGGAAGGACGTTTGCTGGCCTGTTTTACTGACCCGAGTTGGAGAGGTCCAACGAGTAGTCCGCAGCCGAGCAGAGGTGCTGGATCAGGCATCTTGCATCGACCCCAGCTATTTGCATCACGGCCCCGTGCGTGTCGCATGTGCCATCACTGCTGCAGGGCCATGGCTGTGGTTTTGCGCTGGGGAAGGTCAAACCAGGCACCCCCACGCGGCGTGGGGAGCTTTGCAGGAGCACAGACCAGTCTACCACCCTGCCTTTTCTCCGTGCTTCTCCAGAAGGAYGTCATTAAGACCCGACTGGAGGAGCAGAGCACCTCGCTTTAATACACTAAACTTTATTAACGTCTACAAAATTATTAAAAAAAAAAAAGAGAGAGAGAGGAGAATCTGGAGAATGTTTGACAGCGGGCCCATTTGTGTTTGGAAATGACACAATGTGTGTGTTTTATGATAGCCGTAACCACTTTGTGTGAAGATAAGAGATTTAACATAATGTTTTTTTCTTCGTCATCTCTTAAAAAAAGAAGCCAGCATACCATTGCTGAAAAACATAAACACAGTGGCCTTTTATATCTCCTTCCTAAAACCTGGGCTGTTCCAAATATGTTTTACTGAATGGCTGGTGTTTTGTTTCTTTTTTTCTTTAAGTAGCAGAGATGTTGGTCAATTTTAAAACAGTTCCTTACAGCTTTCCAGATAAATAAATTAGAAGTTAGAGTTGGTTTAGTAGCCACTTCCTGCCATGAAGGCCAAACAGGATTCATTCCCTGTTTTCTCTGTCACGCAAGGACCAGCCGGTAAGCACACAGGTTATGACTAGGAGAGTGTTTCAACCTCCTCTCTATCTAATTAGTCATATAATTAACACTTACTAAAAGGAGGTAATTTTTTCCGAACTCTTGTAAACTCCTAACCACTTCTTTGAGTTATTGCCACTTTCAAAAAGGTTTCTGCAGAAAATGCTGATGTTTTCCAGCCTTGGACAGTTTTTTCTGCTATCGGCCTGCAGGAATCGCACAGGGTAGAGCAGATCTGTATCCAAAAAGCCAGATTATTCTCTCTGTCTCTCCTAAGACTATGGTTGTTTTATAAGAGGCAAAAGAAAAATAGTTGAGGTTAAAATGTAGAAAAAAATGGTGGGGCAAAAAAGGTCCTGATAAGGTTGTAGGAAAGAAAAGTTGGAAAATACAATGTGAAAATGATTGTTTGTGAGATTTGTTGTTAACACACAGGCAGAGATGTCCTCGCAGCTCTAACAGGCCCTGACACTGCTCTGCAGCCCAGAGGAGTTTGATGTTAACRGCTAAAATCAAAGTTATCCACTGGTCGCACCACTGCACGTCCCCTGAGGTTTGGCGGCGCGGGAATGGGCTGTTCCCATACAATCCTTTCGCTCTTGGCAGCCCATGGCCAAAGCAACGCGGCTGAGCAGCACYGTACCGGCGACGGCTGAATTTATGGGTAAGAAAATGTAAGCTGAGACGCGGTGCCCCCCCATCCTGCCGACCCTCGCCCAGGCGGCGAAACTGTCTGCAGGCTGCGTTGTGAACCAGATTCCCCGGCGTGATCCAGCCCTGCGAAAATCCCTTCTTGCTCCCCCAGTTATTATTTTTTTAACCTGGATCATTTCCCTGGGGGAAAGGGGTCAGCTGGGAGCAGATGGGAACGGGCTAACCCGCCTCCCTGGCTTTTTTCCCCAGTGGGGAAAAACCACAGTTGAGCTCCATCCGTGCTCAACCCCCCCCCCCCCAAGAAGTTCCCAAAACGCCAAGGAACGGGGCGTGCCGGGAGCGCGTGGGGTGGCCGGCGCGGAGCAGCCGGACCTGGCCGGCCGCGCAGCTGGCTTTGATCAAAGGCTCGCAGCACTCGCCGAGCGCGACAGCCCTGTTTACATTAGCCGTCGGGGAGCGGGCTCGGGTGGCATTCGCTAACCTGGTTGCCGCTTCCAGCTGCCCGGGAAGTATCAGTGCCTCCAGCGAGCCGGGCAGCGAGGGGGAAGAGCGGGCAGGATTGCGCCGGGAGCTGCCTTCCTGCAGGTCCTGCTGCAGTCGCCCTGCATCCGAGTCCTTTGCAGCGTTTCGGGTGGCAGAGCCCGGCATGAAAGCTCCTGCTTTTTCAAACAAAATTGGGTTTTCCCTTTTTCTTCTGCACCATGTAAGTCACCACGGGGCTGAAGTTACTGTGGCACTGGGGAGGGGCTGCTAAACGCCGAGGACTTTATGTGTCTTCGCAGAGCTCTCGGGCCCACCACAGTGTAACATCAGTATGCAGAATATAAACTCAGGTGACATTACGCTGCAACCCCCCGCCCTGTTAGGATGAGAAATAGTCTGCAGTGTATTCTCCACGCAAGTGTTTTGGGGAGCTACAGTGAGGTGCAGAGCGCAGGCAGGATCTGCTGGTAGAAGAGAAGTTTGGGGCTCTTGGAGGGGTATGTAAAGTTTTGGTCACACAAGGGGCTAGGGAATGGGTGGGATCTGTATGGGCTTCAAGGTGGTGGGGGAAGAAGAGAGAGAAGGGTTTGGGGGCTCCAATTTTGGGCTGCTGAGTAGGGGAGGGTTTCCTATTTATCTGTTGCCCTGCTGTTGGCAAAAGACCCAACAGCTTGAGGATGTCCACTGGGTCTTTCGTGGGCAGACAGGAGTACACCTCTGCCCCCCGTGTTGCTTTTTGGCTCCTGGAGGTAACTGTGGGTCTGAGCCCCGCRGAGCAAACTCTGCCAAGAGACACCGGATGCCCATGTGGGATCTGCRCTTCGCTAGGGCAACTTCCTAGCTCCGAACCAGCTGGCAGTGTGAGCAGATCTGATGTGGGTTTGCTTGTCAGAGGACATGCCTGCTGCCCTCATGCAAGGCAGGTGTGCCCCAAAACTCAGCCGCGGAGGAGGCCCCGCACCCTGCTGTCAATGGAGCAGGGTGGTCCCCAGGAGGAAGAGACCTCAACGTGATGTCTGCCCTGCCGGGGCAACACAACCGGCCCCGTGGGCTCCCTTGCTCCTTGGGGCCGGCAGCAGTTTCTCAGAGGGAAGAGAYGCCTGGGGGCGGTGAGGCTGCGGTCCGCACTGCCATGGGTGCACTAAGYGTTTTGGCCTTTGAGAAGACTGGTGCTCGCATAGCTGACTTGCTGCCCCTCTGTTTTCCCTGCTTTGCTTCTCCTCTGCCTCCTCCGTACTCGCTATGGTCTCTCTCTGCTGGAGTGAGGGAGGAGGACCTGGCACTAAATGGCCAATTCTCTTCTCCTTGGACTCCCCCCCCCAAAGAGCTCTACAGATACTGGGACCCAGAACTGTGTGTCTGCAGCTTCCCCCCACACCTTCCTTCATGTGCACAGCGAATGCAGGACCAGAAAGAGCAGACTGAGAGAAAACGGTCTGGAAAAAAGGGAATGTTTGAGTTGTAATCCCTGCTTTGGTCCTGGCTTCCCTGAATGACCCTTTTGTGTCTGGTTCTAGTTGGTAAAATGAGGACAGTAATATTAACAACTTTTTAGCCTGTCGCCTTCAGGAAACAAGCCTGAATTTCTTCACGGAAGGCCAGAAACAAAGGAGGGGATAAACCCCAGGTCTCCTAAAGCCCTGCTTAGTGCTTCACTCAGAAGTTCTAACCTGGTTAAGGAGGCATTTTGAGTCGTTACTAGATAACAGTCAGGCAACTTTTTGTAATTAAAAGAAGGAAAAAGAGAGTAATACTGGGTAAAATAGATAATATTATTGGGCCAAAATGAAATAATATTATTGGGCTAAATTCTCTCCACTCCATTTGTAGGTGGCCAAAACTACTGACTGCAGTTGAAGTTAGTCGAGTCCTGGGCTCTGCTGAGGAGGKGCTTGAAATTGCCACTTGCAGCAAACAGCCCAAAGGAGGCCAGCTCTGCCTAGCTGAGGTGCAGCTCCCCACTCGTTAACAGGAATTAACTGCATGTTTCCAGGAGGGGCTATGGCTTTTTGGGAGTGCTGTGTGTCCACACACATCCCTAGCGGGGCGCTCGCCATTGCTCGTCACTCTTGAAAACTGTCGCCCTTATTTTTAGAGAATGTCATCCGTCATATTTCCTTGCACACTGTGGAATGCACTAAATAATCAAAAGAGCAGCTGACAAAATAAATGAGCAAAGTGTGTTTTTTATAGAGACGTTGCACAAAGAGCATGATGGTCCGTTTGGGATGTGCTGTTTCTGCCCTTCGTGAATGCGAACGTTCACAGGCCAGCTGACAGAATCGGTTGTTCCTGTCCTTCGTGCAAACATGCTCCGTCTGTACTTGCCCTTTATTTTGTGTTATCTGTCTGCTTTCCTAATTAGCCATAGTCTTGCTACCTCTCCTAGCAGACATGAACAGCTAGGATAAATCCTGATGCAAAATAAATGACCTAAGAATTCCCCCCAGACCATGGCTCATTAGTGACGGACCAAACACCATGAAAAGTATGAGAAGGGCTGATTGGACCCTGGCAAGGCGGTGAGCTAAATGATCTACCAGCTTCTTTTCTTTCGCAGAGCACGAGGCTGTGATTTGGGTCTCACACCAAAGGCACTCCAGCTAACATCCGGGGTGTCCGAAAGATCCTGCAGCCACACAGCTCCGAGGGCGGTCAGGCTTGCTCYGAGTCCACACGCCCTTCCCAGTAATTCCAAAATCCTCATGAACATATGACTCGGGCAGTTGTCAAAAAATGCTGGATGGAGGCTTTGTGGTTGGCTTGATCTGTCCCATCTGGTYGTCTGTTCTCTTTGTTCATTGGACTCCGGTCCCACCGCTCGCTGCAGAGATAATTTGAGTAACGCTTCCCTTGTTCTTTTTGCCTTGGTTTTCTCCCTGCTAAAATGTGTAATCTTCTCCTTCTTGGCTTCAGGGACAAAAATGGTATGGCTTGACCCTGGCTGCCTAGAGAGATATGTTTAGGCTTTCCGGCATTGCAGAGTGCACAGCGTGTGCATCACAGCAAACCTCTCCGAGATCAGTGGGGTGACTTGCAGCAGAGTTACTGGAAGAGGTGAGTAAGAAACGGCATGCTCTGACCTTGATTCTTCACTTTTGATCAAGTCGAGGTGTAGCAGGAGGTATTTATTTGTTTTCAAGCTAGCGTAGGCTGTGAGTTCACCGGAGCAGAGCTCGTCTCTTTGCTCTCCGTTTGAGCAACACCTTGCAGCGGCCCTGGCTGGAGAAGAGGTGTGGAGTCCCTGAGGGTCATTTCCATTGCAAATCCTCTCTTTTTATCAGGCCTTCGCTGTTCCGGACCTGGCTCGGGCTGAACCCTAGTGAACTTCCCCTGCATCCCCTCTCTCTTCCCCCTTCCCCGCCGGGCAAGTTTGCAGCCGTGAACTTCCCGTGCCCGACCCAAGTGTCTCCGCGAGGTGTGATTCAAGTTGTGGYGGGAATGGCTGAAGCCCGGAGGAAGGAGATCACTGACCCGCCCCTGGCTCTCGGTCAACCTTTCTAATCAACGGAGGAATGTTTCTGGACACGAGCGCTCCCTGCTAAACAGCACTGTGAGCCACTTGGCTTTCTGTTGCAAGCATTTCCTTCTAAGCCATCTGTGCGGGTCACGTCGGGCAAAGCACACTGCGTGCCCTTACGGCTCAGCATGTTTTGTCACAGCAGCGTTGGCGGGGCTGGGCAGGTTCCTCTCATCCCGGAGGATAGGGAGGATGCTGCATGGACAGGGAAAGGGCCACAGAGTGATTCGGTATCAATGTTTGTTCCTGCTGTCCTACCTTGCTGCAGAGAGTCACTCTTTTTCYGGCACAGGCGGCTCCCTCTTCCATGCCAAGGGTGTTTCGGGATGGTTCTCCACATCCTTGCCACCCAGTACTTTTTTCCTGGTGTGCATTTGGAGATTCATAGTCAACTGGTGGCTGCTTGTCTCTGCCTGTTGTTGCATGTGAGGCCAGTGAGGAGGCAACAAGGTCTGGACCAGCAAGTCCAGACCTCTCAAACAGGGATGGCTCATACCTTGGGAACAGTGAGGTCCATCCCTCTTAACCTTTATAAACCTCCCTAAAAATCTTTCTTTGGCTTTCTTTCTTAACAGGGCCTTGCAATGGCCACATAATGCAGTGGAAGTAACATAGAGCAGGGAGGTAACGTGGAACAATCCAGGTGTTGTGCAACAAGTTACAGCTTGGAACAAAATCCCATGGAGAAAAAGAGAGAGAGATTTTTTACAGATGTTTGAACATGCGGCAGGGCCCTCGTGCATTCATGTACCAGTGCAATAACCCCCGCCATGGAGATGCTGTGGGCTATCCCCAACCTTCAGAGATGGGTATGTGGCAGCTCATGCTGAATGCAAAACAGATRCCGTGCAGAAAGATCCTTTACCAGGTAACGGCCTTATTTTCAGTTTTCCTGTGTATAGCAACTAAATATACTTGTCTTATTAGCATTACATTGACAAAGAAGAGCCTAGATTGCTCATGTTTTATATATGACACTTTTCCACCTCCAATGCATCACACACGCATGTGCACACGCAGACACGTGTGTCTACACAGCGACAAACACCGACTGGCTGTAGTTCAGCCCCGGGGCTGAGCCGTCGTGCTATGACTGGTCCTGCCAGGAGGCACCGGCTGCATCCCAGCGCTGAGCCCCCAGCTATCTCCGGGCTCTTCTCCTGGAGGCCCCGGATGCCCCGGGGGGCCAGCATCCTGCAGGACAGGGGTAGGTCCCCCCCGGAGCCCCCCGCGGCTTGTGGCCTGGCCGCCAGCGCCCGTCGCCCTCCCGAAGCTGCTGGTGCGGCTCGAGTCGATGGGGCTCCACGCCGGAGTCAGGCAAACAGGATTTAACCTTTGCTACAGCTTGTCCTAGCCAAGAGCTATTGTTAACAAACTTGGATCCCGTCCATTTGGCCTGGGTGGTTATAGGAGCGGAGAGTAAATAATCTGACATTTGAAATAAGTTAATATTTACAAACTCAGGGCCTGCTCCTGCTCCCATTGCTGTTGAGGAAAAGGGTTTTGCCGTGGACTTCACCGTCGGAGCAGCAGAGCCCAGGAATAGAAAGGACTGCAAAGTAGAGTGCTGCAGTTAAAAATCCTCTAAGCAGATTTTACACCCTGCCTTGCAAATACAATGGCAGGTACTGTTATAGCCTGGCCTAACCACCCCCCCCCCCAAAAAAAATCCACCATTGAAAATATCCCTTTTACACCTCTGTGCAGGTTTGTGGAATGTGATTTCTTTATTTGCCTTAGTATTTTCCCTAATAGTTTAATCTGGCACCTCCGCGGTTGTATTTTTAAAACATCGGAAGAAACTTTAAAAAAATGACTCTCATATTTTTCCAAAGCCACTTTTTCCTAAGAGGATTTCCCTCCCTCTGCCCCCCCCCCAATATACAGTCATCTTTGCAGTGCTTCCACTCTTGCAAAGACACAGGCACGTGCTTGACTGTAAGTACCCAATAATCCTATTCACTCAGTGAGGCTATTTGAATGCTTCCAGTTCAGTATGGATGTAGGCTTGGCAGCCCTGGGGCCTGGGTTCGCAATAAATAACTTCATTGATGGATCAGGCCAATGCCTAAGGATAACTCCTAGCTATCACGGAAGTCGGAGCTGGAAAAGACCAGTAGGTTCCTCCAGCCTGTCTCCTTGCCAATGCAGTGCTCTTCATTATATCTCATCAGAAAGGAGATCCAGTTCCCTGGATATTTCGTTTAGCTTGGACACATCTGCTAAGGTCTGCAGATTTCAGTCCAAAAGGGAGTTATTTATTCAGTTATATTTTCAAGTATTTGGGGAACTTT
Organism: Apteryx rowi; assembly: GCF_003343035.1. Lineage (NCBI taxonomy): Eukaryota > Metazoa > Chordata > Aves > Apterygiformes > Apterygidae > Apteryx > Apteryx rowi. The sequence continues at coordinate 4,311,932 of NW_020447530.1, read as the reverse complement.
TTGCCAGAATGTCCTTTATTTTTTTTTTTACTGTGCTTCAAAGCTGTCTATTTAAGCAATTTTGCATGCACCTGTAATGCAGAGCCCTGCATATTTATTTTAAGTAAAAAGGTGCAGGTAATGAATGTCTCATTAGAACTGCTTTAATCACTTAATTTTGGAAGGAAGCTGCCAAGCTCTGAGTTGGAGCATTGTGAGCAGGGGTTTCAAGGGATTTTGTTTCTCCTGGAGTTTTGTTGGCAGTTGCCTGTTGYGAAAACTGGTAGCTGAGCTGGTAATGGAATTATAATCCCGAAAGTGTCCGCTGGAATTGCCAGGTAACMACATGCACAGGCAGCAGGGCTGTGTCCACGTGCAAACGCAGTGAATCCCAATTCCTCCCAGTAGCTCAACTCCTAGCTCCAGTGGGCTGTGTGCTGGGCACTGGCAATGGGTCCCGTCATGCCTTGGCGTCTCCCAGGGTGTGGGTCTGCCTTGCCTGCAGCTGAGCGCTCTGGGGGAGCCTGCAGACTGGTTGTTACTGGTGGGAGTGGGAGAGGAGCTCGGCACTGCATGCTGGGTGTGGGAGCGACGCGCCTCGGTGAGGGGAGGGACCGTAAGCGACATGTCCAGAGGAAAGCAAGTAATTCAGATGGAGGAGAAAGACCAGGGTGGTCTTACTGGGGTCTCTGGGAGCGAAGTGCAAAAAAGCATCCTGATGCTGGAGCACTGAGTTTAATGGACTGGTTTTACACACACGTGAAGGAGGTCGGCTAGAGGGAAACGCAGGACAGGAGTTTGTGGTCTCCAAAAATGGTGCCTCTGGGCTGAGATATGTAATTAGCAGCCCTGTTCATAAGCTCTTTCTATTGATTTACAAATAGTATGTTTTTCTTTGATATTTAACTTTTAGGACAGAGTTCCAGATACAAACTAAATTAATATTCCTGCTCTGCCTCTTGGGTGGTGTAAGCAGGGGTTAATGGATGGACTATAACCTTTAAATTAGATACAGGTGTGAAAGCAGATTTGATAAGTGCCACCCATGAGGTGGAAGGTAGAGATGAAAAGCAAAAAACTAATGCATTGAATATGTTGCTTTGCCTTTATCCAAACAAGCAGAGCAGAAGTAGTGAAATACTTGAGTAGCTAAAAAACTAAAACTAAAAATAAATCTTTCTGGCTCATTTGTAGAACTGAATATAAGATTCCCTGCCCAGTGGTAAAGAAGCTCAGCTCCATCAAGATCACTGCAACTCAGGTCCATCTGCAGAGACCTTTCCACCACTGAGCGTCGGAAAGACAAGGCAAGTCCTCTGATGGGGCTTACGGAGCTGACGGTAGCTTACTGAGAGGGTTTGAGGGAGTGTTCAATCTCAGTGGGTTCCTGCAAGGTGTTAGGCAGAGCAAAATGGGGCGTTCTGGCTAAAACTTAGAGGTGTGGAAAATGAGGTGGCTAAAATTTTAATTTAGGTTCTTCAATAAATGGTTTTGTCTCCTGAAGAATGATGATTTTTGTTGCACTTTGAAAGTGTTTTGGGACTGAACTCAGCAGYCATAGAGAAAAGATGAGTGAGGTGCAGAAAGCCAGCACCCTGAGGATGGGTGCAAGGGTGCTACTGGTTTGGGAGAAGCATGCCGAATTGGAGTGGTGCACCATGACCTTCCGGGCTGCTCTGAAATGGGACATCCAGTGATGGCAGATAGACCTGAGACACTTTCCCGATAACTGAGGCGCTCTGTGTTCTCAGGACAAGATACCGGGCAATACCAGATCCCCAGTTGCCAGCCTTTCCCAGAGTGACACCAACCCACAGTGACATTTGGCCACTCTGAGCACCAAAAAATTATCTGATAGTTAAGAGATAACATGGTCCAGGTAATTAAGAGACAATATGGCCCAGCTTTTGTAGCTCCATGGGCTGGGCAGAGAGCTCATGTCTCTGTCAGGAGCTGACAGTGCTATGAGGGTCGTATCTGAAAGTGGTGCTGCTCCTACAAGACAAAGTCCTAGCAGTGACTTATGACCAGGAGACAGCCAAGGGCTGGAGGCAGTTTCTGACTGTGGCTTGTACCTTGATCAACCCAGTGGCAAGAGCCTCCACACATGTGGGAAATGCACTCAGCAAGCACAATTTTCAGAGACACCCCAGGGGCTGACAGGTCTAAGTCTTATATCCAAAAGTTTTGAAGGCACCCAGCTGCCTGCAGCTAAGTCAGTGGAGGTGGGCTGGGAGATTATAACTGGTATTTTTGGTAAGGGCAAAATGAAGCAGAGAATTCATCAGTACATCTGGGAAAAGTAAACTCAAGAGTTTATTTTATTGTACTGGAAAGTTTCACACACTATTGATTATTCTTTGAGTGAGATGACAAACATAATGTTATTTATGGGACACAAAATCTATATTTATTAGCTGTTTAATCCTGGCAAAAAATGAAAAGTTGTAATAGTCCGTAAGTCCCCAGCGAAGCAGCCAGCACATGGAACCAGCTTTATTCTTTCCTCCTTTCCCCATCCTCCTGGTTACTTGTGAAGCTGTTTATCGATATGAGGAGGGTGGTGAAAGGACAACTGCACACACTGGACCAAAGGAAAGGTCATTACACACACTGTGACTAAAGAAATGGTCAAAAGAAAGGAAGGAAAGAACTAGCTTGCAGAGTTTATGCTACCTCTGAGTTATACATTGGGCGTCTCTTAAAACTAAAAGCAATGACTGGCCTGAAAGCCAGGAAATACTTTCCCAAGTTGCAATCCCTTTTGCATCTGCAGGTTTCTCCTTGGCCGGGACCTGCAGGGAATCGCTCCTGGGCTTGGAGGCAGACCACTCCTCAGCACCAGAGACATTTGGCACTGCCCCTCGGTAATTTTGCAGTGAGCTTTGGGCAAGGTCAAAGTTTTGGTAACTTTCCCACCCCCCAAAACGTCTGGAGAAGGAAGCAGAGAGGGCTGCTCATGCCCCATAGCTTCCCCACGTGCCCCCAGACCCCACATTACAGACGTGAGAAGGCCATTGCAAGAAGATGGTGGAGAGGTTCATTGGAAGTACTGATACCTCCCCTGATCTCTTCTGAAAATCCCTCCAAGGTATTATTTTTTAAGGCTGCACAAGGACTGAGGAAGCAGCATTAAGAGAAATATCTTCTCCACGTACACTAGGAGTGGGGTTGAAGCTATGATGGTCTGCAGATAGAAAGGAGGAAAGAGATGTAGGGAGAGGTGATTTTTTTTTTTTTCCCCTCCAGATAGCTGGGAAAAAAACAGCTTCGCGCACACAAGCCTTTCCTTGTAATCTATATGTGTGATTATCTGCATTGTCGTCTAAATGTGCAAACATCATAACTCTTTCAAATTTAAGCAAAATAATACTAAGCCTTATCTAAGAAGACTGCATTTGAGAGCAGTGAAAACGTTAATGCTAACAACATTTTTTTGTTCTCTAAATTCCTATCCTTAATTTAATATAATACACTGCTGTTTTAAAGGGATATTAATATTCTTTTCAAAGTGTTTGGGACTTTTACATAATTTAAAAAATATTTGCAGCTGTTTTGAATGTATCTGCAAGTACTGATAGACAAAAGGCATGGATATCCATAAGAACGTTGTCATAATACATTCCATATTAACGTAAGCAAAAAAGAATGTTTGCTTAGGAATACCAAAAAAGGTGATTGGAAGACCCACTTCTATGGCCTTAACATCTTCCTGCTAAACAAGTTATGCTCCTTATTTTTTTTCTGCATTCTTATTTAATTGGTTACTTGCATCTGCCTTTTAGAATTAGCAGCTTTTTTACATTTGGATCATCCATAGAGCTCAGCTTGGGCCATTTGTTTTAGATTTCCAGAAATGATTTATTTGTACTGTAATGGGATGGAATCATACAGTGTTTCCCATTTGTTTTCAAACTTAGTTCAGAGTACAGTTTAAGCTCTCACAGTATATTTGAGAGTGCTGATTCCACTCTCATGTCCAAGGCCCACAAATCTTTTCTTTCACGCTGTTTGCACCTTTCTCTCACTGCATAAAAATCGAGGTCCCAAGGTCAATATTACATTAGGGAAAAAAGGGGAGAGATTATCACAGAGGCTGAAAAATTTTGCTCCTGGCTGAAGCACTGAAGGATGGTGTGCGTGTGTGTGTAATGCTGTGAAGAGCAAGCCAAAATGCTCCTCTTGAGCAACTTTCCTTTTTTTCCCCTGTATTATGGTAAAAGTCCTGACTGGAGATGGGATCTTACTTAGTCTGGGTGCTATAGATATATATATAGCAGGTGAACCTCTTTGGAAGGGAATTATCTCTGCTTGAAGAACCTGGACGGACAGAGGATGTGCGAGCGGGACCATTTGTACCTCTTCATGTGGYTGGGGAACAGAAGCTGTTTCTAGATACTGTCTCCATAGGACTACCCATGAACAGAGTGCTTCAGACCAATTTCAAAGCTTATTTCAAAGTAAGCCATGGTCAACAAAATTGCTTTATTCTCCTACTTTTCTAGTCATGGGGATGCTGTGTGGGTGTAAAAAAAAATCTTTTTTCTACCATAAGTGACAAGTGCAGAAGCCAAGAAAACTAGGGTGGACGAGACCTCATGGCGTCTTGTCAGCCCCTCTTCCCACCGCAGGATCAGCTATAACAAAAGACTTTTGCTCCTTTTCAGCTTCTTTTCTTCTGATCTTTAAGTCTTAAAAAAAATTCTGGAAAAAAAGAGAAGCAACAATTTTTTTATGACATACTGAAAGTTGATTATGACTGTGTTTGAGGACACTTCTGGGTCTATGGTGCTTTATGGCATTTTTGATCAGTTGTTGCACTGATCTGAGCTTGTAATGAATGGACTGTCCCTCTTGCCGCGATAATAGAACATGAGAGTATAAAAACTTTGAAGTGCAAGAGGCAGCTGAAAAGAAAACAATAAACTATGTATATGAGACTGGCTTGTTGCTTGGTGATTAAGAGATGAGGACCTCGTAGGTCAGCTCCCTATAGGTACAAACAGATGTTTGCACTGTTTCACAGCTGCTAAATATGATATAAATCCAAAGAATTTCTCATGTTTTTATAAAGTAAAAAAAATACCCAGACAGCAAATTTTTGGTCATTCAGATACTCTTACCAAATGACATCTGGTTTCTGTACTGCTTATTTAAGCAATCCTTAAAAAAATGTTTGCCAAGGGGAATAACTCAAACCTTTTAGTTCTTCACCATATATAACTGTACAGTTTAGATTACAATGTAGCATGCAGAGTTTATTATAAGCAATGCAGTTCTTCATTTCTTAGCTAGCAAGTATTACTTTAAAGAAAATAGGATAAATATTATGTAATTAGTTCAGGGAAATTCATGTATAGTTACATTTCAGAGTACCCTAGTTTCAGATCCAAACGATGACAAAGAAAATGAATTGTTTCCATATGTTAGGAGATAGCCTGACGGTTATGAGCAGAGAGTTAAGGCATAAAAATGCAATGGGGCTCCCATTAAATGGAAAGAAACAAAAGCACTAAGTGGAGAATAGCTAGCTGTCATGGTGATGTGAAGGTGCTCTAAAGGCAAGGTAGCTGCCTTCAGGACCAAGAGAGAAGGAGAAATGTGTGGTTTCACGAGCAGGAGATCACCAAAGTTTGCTTTTTGTCTTGTGCTTTGATTTGCCAGCGCCTAATTAGACTTGAATTTTGACTGAAGCTGTTGCTATTCCATGTCCGTCAGGGCACTCGTGAGGTCCTTCTGGATTCTCTGAGTCTGTGTCTGTGCTGATGCCATTCCTTCAAGGCATGCGCTAATGAGTCTGCCATTCCTACCTGGCCACCTATTATCACAAAACATATGGGAACTTAATACCCTCAAGACCTCTATCCCTCTGCCAAAATTGGTTGAAATTGGCTAATGGGCTCAACAGTTATTTTCTTTGGGACTGAGAGGGGACAGACAGACAGACTCTTAGGGAACATAATTGCACACATCTCATGTCTGTTGGAAGCCAAACTAAAAATCTCAGTATAAAGCTTATCATATAAATTAAATATGCATATATTTTACAGGGAAAGATTTATTGCCTTCAATATCTAGGCATTTCATGCTTTTGAAGTAATGCATACTTYGATCCAACAAATACTTACACTTTCAAGTTGCTCAGCCTATGGAGGATCCAATAAGACTGCTTTTTCTGAGTAAAGATAAGTCACAAGGAACTGAAGAATCATAATTAGCATATGATCTATGTGTTTTCTCTGTTGTCTCTTCTGCCTTTGGGACTTGATTGATTTAAAGGATTAAGGATATGAAGGGGGCAATGCCCATAAGGACATCTAAGTGCTGTTCATCGACCTATGTAATAGTCTCAGTTTGTGACTCAGTGACTTCCATCCTTTTTCAACTGGTAGATGCTCAACTTTTTCCAGTGATCTTGAATCTAATGACAATAAGTTTTTTTTTCTTCTTTTCTTTTCACAGGCCTGTTAGTCTGCAGATGGAAATTCACACATTCACAATGACTTTAAATTTATATCTATCTGTGATCTTCCTTGAGGTGCCTGGTAATCAACAGCTTCCTTCTGTYTTTTTGTCAAGTAATTCCAGTGTAATAATTATCATGAATCATCCATTTTGTATATATCTCAATGGCTGGTTGGGCTTATTTTCACTTGAAATCACACGTCCCATAGTACTGCTTGGTAGCTAGGAGCAAAATGGGGTCATATATTCTGCAGAAATGACATGATTGCATTTTTGTCTGTATTTTTTTTTGCTCCTCTTGATTTGGTCTATTGCCACCATTGTGAGATGCACTGGACTAATTGCCTGACAGACGACAGGAAAACATGCACGTCCCTAAAATTATCATGAATCATCCATTTTGTATATATCTCAATGGCTGGTTGGGCTTATTTTCACTTGAAATCAAACGTCCCATAGTACTGCTTGGTAGCTAGGAGCAAAATGGGGTCATATATTCTGCAGAAATGACATGAYTGCATTTTTGTCTGTATTTTTTTTTGCTCCTCTTGATTTGGTCTATTGCCACCATTGTGAGATGCACTGGACTAATTGCCTGACAGACGACAGGAAAACATGCACGTCCCTAAAACTGGAAGCTGGCTTACACATATGAGAATGGAGCAAGCAGCGAGTTTATTCTCCTTCATAAGTTCCTGCAAAAGGATATATTATATTACAAACCTTCCTTGGGGGCAGGGGCTATTTGTTTTGTTCCACGTTAGAGCAACAGGTAGCACAGTGGGATCCTGTTCMAGGACAGAAATGCCAAACACTGCTACAGTACAAATATTGCTGATGTTTTAATTAATGATAATAACCATTATCATGGTAGCAATCATAAGGAACAGTAATTGTGGGACTGTGTTTTAATTATGAGTAGTTCTCATGCGTGTGGTGGCTTTACCCTTCCCTTTTCTGAAGCCRCTTCAGTTTGCTTTCATTTTATTGMCAGTCTTATCAMACAGTGCATTGCCCAGACTGGTACATTTGCAGGGTATTTTCCTGTCAAATAAACAAAAAAAMCCCAGTGGTTAATTTCTATTATTCCTCTCCGCTCTTTCTCTRGCCAAAATACAGATCTGTTGCTCCTGCCACAGTCCCACAACTTCCTGTTTAGTAGGAAACTTGATTAACTTGTTGGCTCCGTCAGTCTTGAAAGCCTTGCTTTTATTAGGAAGAAAATTGTTTGTTCTACTTGCACAGGGCTTTTCTGGGAAGAATCAGAYGCAGTCAGGTGTTTCAGACACAGCTCTCAACTCGCGTTAGCGGAGAGCTAACTACCAGAGGGGAAATTCCTGGAGAAGATACGGCGCTTCGACATTTCCATAGGGGTTACCAGGCTGAGATAAACATTACCATTTGTAGCTCGACATGGGCACTCGCAGGGGACCGGGCTCGCTCTGGTTTCTGGGAAGTTATAAGCAAGCAGCAGTAAATGGACATTGAGGGCTTTTTTCATTTGATTTAAGTAATCAGACTAATTCGTGCAGGTGGAGAGAAGTGAATCGCCCAGGCRTGTCCTGGCCTCTGTTGACCCTGTGGTGCTCCAGCCAAAGGCCCTCCGGGGCTTGACCATTTGGTTTTCACTCTTAGTTTTCACTTCTGCCTGCTGTGTGGAGATGCGCTCCGGCATGGGGCGGGGGGTGCTGACAGTTTTTGGTGCAGAGGAGGAAACGGATAGTTTTATGGTTCTTGAGAGCAGGTCTGGTCCCCCAGGCTTCGAACTGGAGACCCSCACTTGATGGAGCCATTTTTTTTCTAGATTTGGTAGGCCTTGAGAACAATTGACCTTAAAACCACAYTGTCATATTATAAGGAAAAGTTGTTTTTTAAAGAGTTTCTGGAGGGCTCCAGTTAAAATTTTTTTCTTCTGATATTGGGGTGTGCTGCTCTTTGGCTCCAAAAATCCATGGGCTTTTCACGTGAGGCTTACATGCATGTATAATAGTGGACTGAATAAGAACTTCTTAAAACATTTAAATATTATTCTTTCCATAAGACATATGGCGTATTTGTGATGGGACAGTGTGCTACCATGCATTCAGTTGGGCGGTGTCTGTAACTCCTGGATGCACATAGACAAGTACCTTGTGCATTTCTGTGTACATTATAGGAAGGCCGGAAGCTTTAAGAATAAAATCAGACAGAAAAATTATTTTAGCAGAAATGTTTTTTTTACACTGATTTTTTTCAAATATTTCAAAGGATAAAGGTCTTTGAATAAGTCAGCTCTAAATAACTACTGTATGTTGCAGTTAGTTAGGACTACCCTTACTTGGGGTTCTCCGGATAAAATATTTCGCAGATCTTTCCAAAACCAAACGATGACAGGCATTAACTACAGACTCTGCCTTTTTTTTCAGTTGTCATCACAGCAATCTGGAAAGGTGGAGAGGGGAACATCTGAGGCTCTTTCTCTGGGTCTAGATTCAAATTAGCACAAATATCACCAGCACTTGACAAGATGCAGGCTCTCACCAATACTCCATAGTCAGGCTACTGTATGGTATAAACATTTAATTAAGTGGARTATATCTGCTGGTTGCAGCCTGAGTTTGACATTTTTGCTTAATTCACCATAGCCATGTGAGGGGAGCACACGCTTCAGACAAATTCCGCTGTTGTTGTTGTTATTGCTTTGCACTGATGCAGAGGCAACACTTCTAATTAAAGACTATCTCCACATTTGGCTTGGCAGCCAAAATAAACTTCCAGGAGTTGCATGCTGGAGAGCTTTTATCTCCACTTGTGGCAGTGGGCTAGCTTTCCAGAAAGCACAATTGCAAAAGCATATGAAGACTCAAAGATATAAACATTTTAGTGGGGTGACGTTCAGTTACCAGCTCTCACAGCATCCGTCTGGAAAGCACTATCTAGTGAGGTGTCCTGCGCTCTTTGCTCTTCAGTAACACTGAGTGGCAAATGGTGCCAGTTCTAGGAAAAGATGAGATCTGGAGTGTGTAAAAGCATGAAGAAAAGGAGGATATTTGTGGAGAGGCTGTGGAGGTGCTTCATGCAAGGAGCTTCATGTATAGATCTTGGGGGTCCCATGTCCCAAAGTGAGACATCAGTTTTAAAGGCAGAATGACCACTGTGTTTATTTCAGGGCATCTCACCATATTCTGCCCTTGAAAGCAATGCAGAAGAGGCACCCATGTCCAACAGAGGCATGGCCAGGAATGTAGGCATCCTCAGTGGCACATGCTGCCCATCTTCAGCCAAAGGTGGCCTCTGTACAATGACGTTCAGGGAGATGTTGCACTGGTAATGCCTTATCTGGAGTGCCTCAGAGGGAGCTGTAAATGTGGCACTGAAATTGAGTGTTAGACTTCATCACACTGCCCTGATTTTGCTAACCTATTGAGTTAGACACCATAGGAAAAACGGGGCTTTCGTTAGATGGAAAAATCTTACGTAGCAGAAGAAGAAAATGTAGCTTAGGATGGTGTAAAACAGAGAGCAAAGTGCTTTGGTTCCTGGGTCTCCTGACTCCCTGTTAAAGGAAATAAAATCTCTGAATGGCATGGGACAGCTTAAAATGTGCTCCTCATGTTATTTATTTGGGGGCTTCGTTATTTCTCTGTCACCAGAACTGATTGCAGTGACACCTCTGGAGCCGGGCAAATCTCGCCCCTTGCAGAATTCCTTTCCGCTGAGGTGTGCCAGCAAACCGCTCAGCGCTCCAGATGTTGCTGCTCTCCGAGAAACACGAACTTAATAAACCAGGCTCACCCTTCCTCCTGGGGTGAACCCAAAGACGGTCAGATATGGAAAATCACTGCTCAGTACCATGAACAATGTACTCGGCTGACGAGCAGTGCCAGCACTTTGTCTTAATAGAACAGAAAGCCTAGACGCATAGTGCAAAATCTGAGCTGGCAACAGCCAGCGACTCTAACATACATTGAAAACTATCCATGAAAGAGCATGCTTAAACCAAGCGAAAGAGCCTGGAGGTATATTTAGACAAACTGAAAAAGAGCAAGAATAGGAAAAAAACTTTCTGCATGGCTTTAATAGGTTACATTTTCCCAGTCTGTATTTTACTTCAGTTTGTTTTATTGGTTTATGTATTTATCACGAGCATATGCATCACAAAAATGCATTTATGGACAAGATTTCTAAGAAATCACTGTTTTTGCATGTGTAGGACCCAGTTTGGCTCTGAATCTTGTGATGCTGGGTGTTGTGCAACTGTTAAGCCAGTCTCTGGAGGCATCTTGGGTCTGCACCTCAGAGGAAGGGTCTGGGAGAGCCAGAAGTACTCACCTGGACCCATGTCTGAGATAATAAACCCTACTTTAATTTTACCTTGAAGCTGCCAACTCTGCTTTCTCTGGGGTGCAGAGAGGCTCTACCCCAGAGTCTTTGAGAACCTTTGAGAAGAAATTTGTTTAGGGCATGAAGCCCAGGATGGAGCTGCTTTCGCCTAGAAGCACTGGAGCTCTGCTCCTACATGCTGTTTGACTGCCGCTGGGGGTTTGGGTAGAGACACTTGTTGGACAGGCCCTGAACCTTTATGTTGCTCCTTGCACAGCTTTGCAGGCTCAGAGCATCTTTGCTTTTGCAGAACTGAGCAGCTTTGCCCTTTGTCTCCTTTTCCACTTTGTTTTTCTGGCCTCCTCCACCACCCTTCACCAGTCAGGCAACTTTTTTTCCTTATGAGAACCCAACAATTAAGCAAACTCAGTGTCCCCCTTTGCTGGGGTATGGTGACTCAGGGCTGATTTAGTAACTTACTGAAAATCACACTGGAAAAGCGTGCCTAAGCCAAGAAGTGAACCCAGGCATCTCAAGTCCTGATCTTGCTCTTCTCCACATGACCATCTCTCCTACAAGTTGAGCGCTCTCCCAGCTTGGCTCTGCTCTGTCCAGTCCCGCTCCAAGTCTCAGCAGAGCTCAGGGTACCAAAATGCCACTCTAGCTGGGCTKGCAAGTGCTCTTGGCACAGTTCATCACAGGAAAATAATCTGACATTAAAATAAATGGACGACTCATCACTGGGATGGTGACCAAGACCTGAGAGGAGCGTAGGGGATGTCGGTCCGGATCCAGGCATTGTGTTCCTGAGTGTGACACCCCGCAGACATGGAGTGACAATGTTTCTCCGTAAAGAGTCTCATCAGCTACCACGGCTTGATTTTCGGTAAACTGCTGCTCAGTGGAAGGCACTGGAATTTGGCCCGAAATAACCTTCCTCCCTCAAATTTCTTCTTCCCTGAAGCTGCAGGAGCCTTTCTGCATCCCATTCTGCGTGGTCAAGCCCAGGCCCTGGGAGACCAGAGCTGTGAGCAACCCAAGCTCAGCACCAGCCCATAAATCTTTCTGCTGGATCCAGGCAGTGAAATGTGAACAAAGAAAACCACCAAGCAGTGGGGGGAAAAAAAATCGCTCTGGCACCCTCCTTGCTTGGAAAGAAGTGAGAAAACATGGCTTTGTGTTGCTGTTGTTGTAGTTGTTGTTTTATGGTTTCTACAGATGCTTCCAATAAAAGAACTGTGAAACTATTCCCATTGGTGGCCCGTCCTCTACCCACAATAGTGACAGAGAAGATTGCTGGCTTTCCATCAGCAGAGCAACTTGATCGTGGACTCTACTGCCACAAATTTAACAAAGCTCTCCAGTTGCTGCCTGCCAAAGAAACAGGTGATTTTTTTTTGAGAGAGAGAGAGATTGGCAAGTGAACATGGGGATTAACTGCAACTCAAGTGCTTGTGTTTCAATACTTCTTTTAATATGACTTTCCTTCCTGCCCTGTGATTTGTTTGTCCCTTATTTTTAAGTGCTTCAGGGCTTGAACCTTGGTCTCTATCTGTAGAGATAGCTTCTTGGTGTGCTCTAGGAAAATGGGTGAGACTGTGCAATCTGTCACTGGGGAAGGTGTGGAGCCTAAAGATAAATGTATTTCCGGCGTGAAGATCACATTTTCATTTAAGACAACACTTCTCAAGTGAGCTGCATTAGCAGTTAGCAAACGCTGGRCGATAAACTTGACCAGTCTTGGAGGTATGACACCACTCCTGGACATGGTTCTCAGAGAACCAGTCTGGCATTTGCTGATTTCCAAAGGCATTTGACCATGTGAAGACCATCTCCCGGAGAAATAGCTTTTCTGCAAAAGACGGCAATTTTTCCAGAATCTTCTGTTCCAAATGCACTCATTTTGTAAGTGAAATGATGTTTTATTTCCCAAGCAATCACCTCTGCAACCTTCCTCTCCTCCCCTCCCTCCCCTGCTCGGGTCTGAGATGCACAGCCCTCAGCCACACTTCTGCAGGCTGCTTTAATGAGGTTGCGGGGACGTTGTCGGTATGGCGGCACAGCGGGTGATGTGGTTGCAGGAAGCGCTTGAGCAGAAAAGGCTGTATCCGCAAAGGAAGGAAAACAGCCTGGAAACAGCTCGGTTCTGGCTCTCGGGCTTGAATGCTGAAGGCAGCGCCAGAAACGAGGCCTGACCTCTGCTAACTGTGATAGAAGCAGACGTACGTTACTTCGGGTTTGTCTCCAGCTACGAGCACGCGTGTGGTCTCTTACCGTGGCTCGGCTGACATGCGGTACCTTGCTCAGCTGCTTGAAGGTCTAAGTCCTAAAATATTCGAAAAGGAGATAAATGATTAAGACAAAAAAAAAAAGAAAGAAAAAAAAGAAAGAAGAAAGCAGCGATCGCAGCAGGATCTCGAATGCTCATGCTGGAGTGGACAGCCACGAGAAGGGCATATTTAGCAACTGGCTGTTCTTTACATCACAGGACAAAAATATGAAAAATATGAAATATGCAGCAGGGCTGGATAAAAAGGAAAATGTAATAAGAGTAGGACAAAGAATGCCACATGCTCCGACCGCATCTGAACTTGGCAGCAGCAGCCCAGGGAAGCCCATGTAAATCCTAGAAGCATGTTAAAGGCATTTTCACCCCACAAAGACTGACATGCATGAAAAGTATCTTTTCAACAATGTCAATCAAGAGTCTGGAGAAATAATTTGCTAATATACTGCCTAGCAGCCCAACATGGCTGACTGGAGCTGTGCTCACATCTTGAAGCAGGAACTAATTTGGAAKAGGTTTGTGGGGGCAGAGAAGCGCAAAGCAAAAGGGAATGAGCAGGGAGGCTGCACTGGGTGTAGGAAAGGCTGTGTGAACAAGCTCGCGCGTCAATGCCGAGCTTAAATAAAGTTAGAAGGAGAGAGATTTCATCAAGCAGCGCAGGGAAAACAGGACAGCAGAAGGAAAATGCATGAATAGGAACCACAGGCAATAAAATGTAAAGAAAGACCAAGGGGTGCCGTGGAGAAAGCCATAATGGTAAATGCTCTGCATATTGCCTGAGTCGCATGCAAAGGAAATTATTGTCCACAGCTCTGCAGGGAAGAAACCCAGTGCTGGTGTGTGTGATGGGAACCAGCCCTGTGCACCAGGATGCCCGCCCCTGCCTCCGTGCAGGGCTGTGCCCGAACGGAGCGAGCCCTTCCCTCAACAAGGGTTATTAGCCGAGTCCTCGCTTCTGGAGGCAGCAAGGTCACAGTTTGGATGGCTCCTCGACCTGTCCTTTGTATGCTGCAGACATGCCAGGATTTGCAAAGAGTTGGCTAAACTGGTATTTTYCCCTTAAAAATATATATTCTCTAAGTTATTGAAATAAGAGGTACATATTATTTCACATTAAGGCAGTATGGTGAAATGTTAGCATGTTCATTTATTCATATTTCATTTGACTGTTGCAAATTATTGCATGAAGTACTACAATGGCTTCCTAAAAAGAGATATTCTAAGACACTAATGTASAAGGCAATGGATTGTCACCTTTTTTCCCATGTGTAGGTCCCTGCACAGCTTCTGCAGGTTGGAAAATTTTGGCTCAGCAATAGTTTACAGAGCCTCTGTAAACACTGGGGCAAATGCTGTGCTCAGGGTGGATGGGAAGGGTCTGGGAGAGAAATACCAAGGGAGTGGTGTCCTGACTTCATGCTCACTCTTTCGTCTTATGTTTGAGCTCTGGAAAACCATAAGTAYGGGTATAATTTCTGGATCCTGCTGAACAGTCCAGGGATGAGTGAGCCGGAGGGGAACACCACTGGTCCCCCCGATGTGTTGGCCGCGCAGGTGGGTGCTTGCTAAACCCAAGGGAAGGACAYGGCTCCAACAGCAGGCACGCGTCCAGGCTCGGGGGAACTCCTCTTGCCCTCAGACAAAGACTTATTTATGCTTGTCCCTCTTAAAGTACATATATTATAGTCCTAGAGGATTTAGCARCAATAAAGTTTTCTTCTGAGATTCCTAAATCACGAGGTACTTAGGCTCTCCAGACCGTGATGCCCATGGACAATATTTGCACTGTGGCTTGACACATCTTTCTGCTTTAGAATAACAGAAAAACATGCAGCCTAGGACCTGTTAGGCTGCAAGGACTTTAAATCACCTGTTTTTTTTCCAGCGGGGCAGGTGCAGCTGAGATTATCTGCAAACTTTTTTATTACTTAACAACACGGGCTTTAATGCAGTTAGAGATGCCTTTATTCATCCTTGCACTCCTGAGTATTTTTGTGTAAACATTTTTCATCTGTGGCAAGCCAGTTTGTTTGTTGTGTTTTGTCATGTCAGAGCAGACTGTGATTAGACATTGAGATGAGACTACTAAATATTTTCAGATGTTTTCTATTTCCTCAGCGAAGAGCTGGATTTGAACCAAAGCTCTGAGGTGAAAGGGTGATGTGTAATATATTGAGACATCTGAAATAAAATAATGTAATGTTTTTAATATTTAAGAAGAAAAAGGCAGCAGTAAAACATGGTGGAAGGAGGAAAACATGAATACCTATATATTTTAATTTTAAATGCATGCAGATGTTGAATTTTAATCAGAGCATGTCAGAATCTGACTGTAACAAAGGCAAAAATGTGAGATCTGTTTTCTTGAATTGCTTCCATATTTTGTGCTCCAGATTTTTATTACATATAGCACTGCATCATCATATATTTATGTAAAGTGCCAGCATCCATTGACTTCGTGTACGCCTGATGGTTAGCATATAAAACACTTTGCAGTGAAAAGTATATTCTTTCTCTCGGCATGTACTGTATATATTATATTATACACGCCTGCGCCTTCTTGCACAGTGGCAGAGCTCATTTTCACTGCTCGGTAGGTCTGGTGTTTCTTTTGGACCCTTTTACCTCTCTGCTCCGCTCCAGAGGACTTTGCTGGTAATATCTCGGCCTGGGYTTCTGCCCGCGCGAAGCAGGGCCTGGGTGCAGGGGGGACGGGGGTGGCGTGACGGATTGTGCATTTACAGGGGATGATAAATGCTGTTCTTGCATTGCTGGCAGAAGGGGAAGACGCGGCAGCCAGGCGTCGTTTTGTCCTCGCCAGTACCATGCTTGCAGCAGAGCATCGTTGGGGGCCTAGCACCAGCCACCCCGAAGGGTGAGGCTGCGTCGTGACACAGAAAAGATGGTAGCCCCCCCCCGGGACTCATCTCTCTTGGGGGCTGATGCGATGGGAGAGGACCCAGTGACGCRCAAAAGCCCTGCCTGGCCTTGCCACCCACTGCTGCCAACCCGCAGCAGGTACCATGCACGGGTGGCACCAYGCGGCATGGCAAGCATGTGGCGGGCCAGGTTGCATCGGCAACGTGGGGACAGGGTGACGAGGGGGATTTAAGAGTTTGGCAAGACTGGGGCTCCTTGTCCTGGTGTGGTGGCACCTTGCAGCAAACTCATCCTTGTTCCTGAAGAAACTCCCGTCGGAACGGGAGGTCCCAAACCCAACCCAAGTCTACAGGTGCCTGGTTGCCCACAGTCTGCAGCCTGGGGACTTCGCCCCTCGGCAGTGAAAGGTGGAAGAGGAGATGGCCTGGGTGTCATCTGCCCCCAGCCGTGGACGTCCCTGCTTGCAGCCACTGGGGTTTCCATGTCCTCAGAGCCCCTCTCAGCACCAACCTGTGCTGTTCGACACAGAGCCCTGCCTGTGTGCGTGGTGGCACATGGCCTTTCTCAGGGCTAGAAAAGGCTAGGGAGGTTTTAACAGAGAGAAGCAAAGTGCAGCTGACTAGGGACAGCYATGAACTGACTTCAGCCAGCGTCGCAGTGGAGGGAGGTGGATGTGCACCAGGTACGCTCTGCTCTCCGGTGGGAGAAAAGCCAACAGCATCTTAGGAAATAATTGCATTTATAATAGTCAAAGGCAGGTTCCCCACCAGGAATAACTGAGCCAACACTGGCAGGTAGGTCACTTCAGACATGTCCCAGCACAAAGCCCAGAGTAGCTGCCAGCAAAGTCCTGGCAGCCCCTGGTCTTCAGGGAAAAGTCAGCGGCTTGCATCCTGTTGGAGAGGTTGGTACCAGCGAGTGCCTAGGCCAGGGCAGCCTGGCCTGGCCGAGGCTGTTGTCCAAACCCGCTCTTCTGTTCAGGATGCCCTGCAGGTCTCTGGGGGGGTCTGCACTGGGGCTTCTTCCTTTTTTGGTTTCTTTTCTGGATTGCTTTTCTTCAATGAATAGATTTTTTTTTTTTAAGCCCTTCTCACGCCTTCAGCTCCCAGAGTGAAGCACATGACAGCTCTTTGCTGATGTTTTTCCTAAAACAGTGATGTTTGCAGAGCGTCTSTCCCGAACCCTGCCACCCTCCCTCATCTCGGCTGCCAGCTGTGGTGTCTGGGGAGCTCTGACTCCCAGGGCTGAGGTCCAGTGGAGCAGCCCAGGCTGGGAGAGGAGGAGAATGGCTCCATGCCACGTCCGTGCTCTGGGTTTTAGCAGAGGGCTCTGCAAGTTGGGGGCAGTTGCATGATATGCTGATTTCGGGTAAATTACTCTGCGCTTGGGTTCAGCAGGAAAAAGGGCAGCCTTCCTGGTGTTGGTCGCCAGGCTGGGACTGGAGCTGAGCGCRTGTCCTGGGAGCGTCCTGCCTGGGACCTTGCAAAAGCAGGTCTGAGGCTAGATGTTAATCAGAACAAATTCACCTGCCTTTATTTCTCCTGGCTGATTTAACCGACCCACTGAGTGCTCTCCTAGGGCTATACACCTTGGGACCTTTTCTCCTCCTCTGTGCAGATATTCATTAGGTTCGAAACTCCTCCTGTTCAGCTGTGTTTGGTCATTCTCCTTGTCCCYCGAGCATCTGTTGGAGACAATGCACTTAACTGGAGATGTCTTCAAAAAGCTCTTTCAGGTTTCCCCTTTACAGATGAGACGGGATGCCACTGCTCTCACAGCATGCATCTTGCATTGCTCCCACAGGAGAGTATTTCCATCAAAAGCCACACCCTTATGGCTGCAGCTGTGCGGAAACGGGAGATAACATTTGCAGGTTGGGTGCTTTACCTTCTGCGTTCCTCTCCATCTCTTAATGTGTCCTTTTTGCTCTTGGGATTTCCCATCTCCTGTCGTACAGCATCATGAGCTGGATTCACTAGCACCATGCTCAGTTCAACTGATACTGTTAGGATAGCAGAGGAGTGTGAGATTTCTCATCCTTTACTAGGAATCGTCGATATTAGGGATTCAGGATAAACAGAAGGGTTGGATTCATAAAAGGCCCTGGGGACCTAAGTCCTAACCCCATGGGAGACGTTGGGAGTTCATTTACCTGCCTGAACTGACCACCCAACTGCTTTTGGCTTTCTGGCCACAAAGGCTGGTCCTCCTCCTCTGTCTCATGGGTCCTCTGTGTTGTTCCCCTTTGCTGAGCAGGCAGAGACAGAGGGTGGCAGTCCTGAAGGATGCCTCAGCTATGGGGTTTCTCCCCGGCAGGGTGAGCTTGGGATTCATGGGAGCCCTGAGCAAAAGGGATGAGCATGCAGTGAAGATAAGTTACTGGCCTTGATTGCTCAGAAATGGTTGTCACAGGCTCAGCTCTGGTTTTTTTCTATGCTGCCCACAGTTTTCTAAGACTTACGGAGTTGCAAATGATCTGTTTGGTTCTGACCCCGTGATCTTTGCTCACACAAAACTCTCATTGACACCAATAATTTTCCTGTCGTTCGTTTCTCGTGCCAGCAGTTTTATCTGGGTAAGAACTTTACAACCAGGACATGTATGCTTTTCAGGGTTTTCTCAGGTAAAGATTTTATTTTTGTAATTTTTTTTCTCCTGGTAGGTGCTGAGCTGTCAGAATCACAGCTTGTGCAGAATTCCAGTTTAGTTAAAACAATATCCTAAAGGTTGCAAAGTCTTGCGCCTTGCCAGGAACGAAAATTGAATGTTCCACTCTCCCCACTTGACTATATTTAGTTAGGGATCCTAATGAAGTCTTTCTTTGTGTGATTTCATGTCTACAGGGCAACTGCGAGAGAGGACTTCCTAATTCTGTCAGGATGCTGGCAGCCTTTATGTAGGGACAGGGTGTCCTTTGGGCCTCCTCTGCGTTGCCGTATGTACAGTACTAGATTGTGCCCTGTGTGCTATTGGGGAGACCCGGTAGCATTACCCTTTTCTTTTTTTTTTTAATTCTCTCTCTCTCTTTCTCTTTTTTTCTGCTTCATGAAAGAAACCTGTGTGTATTGCAGCAGGTTCATTCCTGGTTGTTTGCCCTGCAGATATTTGATAATAATGTTGCCTGGTGATGCTGGGTTTTATTGTACCGCAGTTAAACCGGGGAGTATTTCGAAGGGTCATTCAGGGTGAAATTCTCCTTCCCTTTGTGTGGCGTCCAAATAAAGAAGCAGTGGATGGGGAAATGCACCGTGGAAGGTGGAGGAAGTCCTCCCTGAGCTACTCAACCCCAGGACAGAGCCATGGATGACTGTGGGGCAAAATAACTTTGGTCCCTTATAGTCGTTAGTATTGAATTTGGGGCCTGTGATGTGCTCTGAAAGGGCAGGAGGTCCATGGTGTTGGAGTTTGCTCAGATACCTAAAAATATGGGTCTGTTGTAAAGAGCTTATGCGGGCATGGAAGGGCAGAGATTCCCATTATTCCCCTTCCCTGTAAATAAAATAACATATCCCCTTTTACACAAAGGCTGAGGGCCTAAACCCCTGCTCCATCCCTCTGCTTTACCAGCAAAGGTAGCTTCCAGCAGCTCTTTTTTGCAGCTGGAGCTTTGTCCCGTGTGATCAAAGTGGATTTACCTTAAACGTGGGCTACCTTACCATGGCCTTGCGTTATCAATGGCTACATCTAAAGGGCTTGTTTTGGGAGCCAGTCAAGCTTCATCCCAAGCTTTGTCTTGGGGCAGATCCCCAGTGTAGATGATACCAACAGCCTCCTCATGCAGCACGCTGGCACCTTTCCCTGCTTCTCAACATGTGGCTGCCATCGCAGTCATCCCTAGAAACCTGGGAATTTGCCCTCTTCCTGCGAAACTGGTGTTGCCATTCTTACAAACCAGTGTTCCAAAAAGCATAGGTAGCAATTAAAAAAACCCCCATATCTCTGGGATTCTGCTGATGTTTCTCAGGACRAGGGTAAGGGCGCACTGGAAGGATGTCTGCTGCCTGGGAATGGCACAGGGAAATGCCACCTTCCAGGTTAAAAGAACCTGGAAATTCACAGAGAAAAAGGCCATGCAAAAGCTGGTTATTGCACTTGTTTTTGAGCAGAAGCGCAGGGCTGAGCAGCCTGCTGTTCATCAGCCTTCTGGATATTCGTCTCAGTCCCCAGCTGGTAGTAAATGTATTGTCGGATATCCCTCTAAAGTTGGGTAACTTATTGCTTTCTTGGAGTGCTTTTATACCTGTGTGTATTTTTCTTCCTGTTCCAGCACCTTACAAAGCTCTCTTTGGAGACGCTTAGCATTGCTAAATATAGTTTTGCAAAATTCCAGGACACGTCTTCACTTGGCACATGAAAATTAGTTAACAGACTGTCATGAGACCTTTCTTTGCTCTTCCGCTGTTCTCACTCCCGTGACACCTGACGTATAGYGCACGGGCTTGCGAATGGCCTCGGGTTTGCTCCGTGACTCACCATTAATCACCATGAGAAAYAGCCTTCCCAGTTCGTAAATTCAGGGTAAACTCAATTTCCCACATATTCCGTCAAACGGACATCAGCAGGCTGTTTGTATTGATTCGTGCCCTCTTAAACATTGTGCCACGGGAGGCGAGAAGCGGCGGTGGGGGGCTCGGGCGTACTGACAAACACGTTTGCACGTCCTGGCCTCCCTTCAGTCGCGGACCTGTTCTCCCGCCGCCGCCGCCGCCTCCGAGATGCATACGTCGCCCTCGAGCGCAGTACAGATTGTTCAGCCGTCAAAACCACAAGCTAAATATTTGAACTCCTAGTACCTTAAGGAAACACGCCCTATCATCTCCAGCCTGGCTGTAAGGAGAGATGCTGAATTTGGGATGATCCTGCTTGGTTAGAAAACGATTCCAAATTCATAAATATCTAGTGTAAAGACATGATCTCTTAACAGGGGATTGCTGTAAACAGCTGTAGCTGCTGAGCAGTGGTATGAAATTAAATCATACGAAACAATAGTGATTTAAGTGGTATTTCTGGCTTTTTATGGGGAAGGGAGGGGAACCGAGCGGCTGTTTCACAGCTCAGATCTCCAGGATGCCCAGTAATCCCTCGGTAGCACCCGCGCTTAGAAAAAGTCTGAGAAGCTGAACTATTCTCCCCAAAGAGTTCAATGCACTGATGAAAAATCCTAGGGGCAAAACTGGAGCTCAAGAGATGTTAATAGAGCTAGAAGGGGACAGAAGCAATGAATAATTGTGGATATTGTCCAGAGTAGCAATTCGTTGGTAGGTTATTACAGCAGAGGACTGTTAAACTCAGGACAGAGAGACGCGGAGAAATGAGCAGGGGAAAAGGACAGGCGTTTTGCTCTGCAGCAGCAGCGTAGGGGATCCTTCCTCACCGCTATTTCATACGTGCTTTTTGGGCACGTCAATCACTGAGCTCTTAAATTTCCCACCCACTGCTTTCCAGGTGGAGTTTTAGCTGGATGGCGTTCAACGTTTTGCTGCGTGCCTGGGGCAGTGCCGAGTTGCTCCCCAAGACTGTGCCCGACCTTCGTGCAAAACACCCGGTGCCTTTCTGCCAGCGGTCTGGGGGGGGGGGGCGGTGCCGCACGCCGTGCCCAGAACGGGTCATGCAACGCCGACGTGCGCACGTGCGTTTCTGTTTGCTGGCCAGCCACACTTTCCTCCCTGCCCCGCTCTGGCTAAATCCCCTGCAGGGTTTCCTTTAAAGGACGTTATTATCGGGAATTCACTGCAAAAAAATAATGTGATAAATTGTGCTCTCTGCTACGCTGGGCTGGGCGGGTTTGCTGTGTCGTCGGCAGCGTTTCTGCACGTATCTGCCTGGCTGCAGACTTTGCGGTTACCTGTGCGCTTTGCAAACACGAATGGGCTTGACGGTGAGGTTGGGCTAATATGTACTTAGTGCCGGGCTGGGAAGCTAATCACAAAAGTGTTTTAACCGAGGGAGACTGCTCTCGTGCACTCAGTGGGGTTGCAGAGTCTCCCTGGGTAGCCGAATTCAGCTGTTTGGAGTCATTCCTCAACTGCTTTTCTGGTCCCTTGAACCGGGCAGCCCCAGCTGCGTGGAGGGCAGCATCTCCCGCGCCAGAGCTGGCCACGGCGTTGAGCCCCTGGGTCGGGCAGGGTGGTGTTTCCCACCTGCTAGGCGTAAAATGAAGTTTCTAAAAAAAAGTAAGCGCCGCACAGTTTGCCCCCTGAATTAAGAAGCCAGCGGGAGCTCCGCGGGCAGCTCCCAAACTGCTTTTCTGCCCGGCGCTAACTCCAGTGGATTGAAAGAGGAAGCAGCACAATTGCAACAAGCCTTTTTGCAAAAATAGGCCATGTTACCCTTCCCAGGCAGCTCTAGAACAAAACAGCTCAGCTGGGCTCCAGAGCAGCAAATGTGCATGCTGTGGGAGGGGTTTAACCCTTCAACACTACAATAAAGGAATTTATCCAGCAGCTCATAAAGCTTTTTTCTTCATCTTGCTGCATTCTTGCAGTGCCTGGATGATCTTCCTGTCCTACAGAAGCATTTTACAAAATTAAGGAGAAAAGCATCAAAAAGAGCACGTATTTCTGTGAAGATTTCTAAGCTAATTATCTCCCAGGAAGGGAAAAAAAGGAGATTCTTTCTATCTGGGAACTTTTAAATTCATATTTATACGCATTTCCCCAGGGGCAGGATTTATTGTTAAATAACAATGGGGAAAGCAGCATGATTTCAATGAGGACGTTCAGGCTAGCGAATCTTGGAGGGAATTCTGCTTCAGCATTACTGTTCCAAGTGGGGGCTGCTTTTTAATTGCTTTAAAAGTACATCCTGGGCAGCAATGCCCCAACTCCCAGGCAGTGGTTCTCAGTGGCACCAGCGTAAATATGTCTTGTTTTACTGTGACCAAGGGCAGCATGATGTAAGCCTCTGAACTTTTCGTTTTAATGAGTAATAAAAAGGTCTTATTTCCAGCTGCTGTAATAGGAAAATATACAGTATCCGAGTGCTCTGCTCCTTGCAAAACCTTGTGCAACTGTTGCACATTTGGAGAGATCTTTTCCCTCCTGTTCTTCCTGGGGGTGGCCTGGGTACTCGATGCGGGGTGATGCTGGTGGACACCTCTCCTGCTGAAGCACACCGCATCCCTACTGGGACGGGGGCATCCCCACGGCTCCTGCCCCTGCCATAGTGGCCCAAGCGGTGCGTCAACTTGCCGACACGTGCAGCCTCCCGCCTTCGCGCTCCCGGGCGCCCACCTCCTCTCTGCGAGGGACCTCGGCTCAGGTTTGCAGGCTGCGGCACAGCCCCGGCCGCTGCTCCGCGCAGATCCCAGCTCTTAGGTAATTCGGCCTCTTTCTTTCCACTGGGAAGATATTTTCTGTGCAGTTTAGACAGCCTTATTTAGAAGATTCAAATCTTCGGCTGCCTCTATTATCACTCTGCAAACTCAGGCGAGGGCATTTGGCAGGGAAGAGGGACCAGTCAGGTATTAATTTATCCCAAGCTCTGTCCTTTAGTCTTCCTTTCTGGAAGAGGGAGCTGCACAAGGCATCTCTGCAAGGAAACGTCCTTCCTACCGCTACGCAGGAAAGCTCTGGGGTCTCTTGGATCATGGTACATCTCCAATTTCCATGAGTCGTTTCCCTCTGGTTACTTGCCGTTTCTAGCATCCATCGGCGGCCTCCCGTTCGCACTGCGGCTGCTCCGGCGGCCCGGCCGCCGCTCTGGTACATGCGGCAGATTGCGCTGCTGTCCAAGTGCCAAAGCGAGCATCTAATGGGGTATTGTTTGCGTGTGTTCCTGAGATGGAAGTGATYAACATAAAATACGTAGAAGGATCATGTCAGGAATTCTCTCCAGATCTGCACAGTTAGCAAGCCACTCTGTTTCACATTACAGAATTACAGTATGTTCTGTAACTGCTTGATGTTGGACACAGATTTGGGTCTATTTCTCCAGTGTTTACAAACACGGATGGGAGCCGAGCAAAAAGAGCAACCAACTGCACATGCATTTATGGATCTCAGCGACTATTCGATCAGCACACACACAGGGTACTTACATTGGTTTAACATCACAGGGCGTATCAGTGGGTCCTTAAATAACCCCAATGGATCTAGCTGCACACCCACATTTCAGACGCAGGAGAACGACCTTCTAAAGGCTTGGCACCGTTTCTCGCTTTCAACCGATAGACATGCTCTTCATCAAGAGCCGGGAAATGTTGTTCCTTTGAGCTCACAATTAATTCAACACCTAAAATATGTGGAAAATAGCTGTGCTGAGCTGGTGGGAAATTCAAGCAGTCCCAGGCGTGGGAGCCAATCAAGCTGCTAAAACATAAGGTAACGCTCAGGCTCTGATCTCGGAAGCGTGATCTGTTTGTCAGCACAGTTGCATTGCTTGCCTCATGATCCACTCGCATGAAGCGGCCGGGGCCGTCTCCCTCCCTCTCTTAGCTGTAGAAGTGGGTTTAATGGAGAATTACTGTAAAAAAGAAAAAAAAGGCAAAACAAAGCCAAACTCCCCAAAAGTGCTATTGTGAAAGTGTCAGAATGACTGTCCTGAGGCTAGTTTTACCCTGGGTGTAACTTTACTGACGTCAATGTGAAAAGAGCCTGGTTCACCCCTTCATTGCAACAATTTTATGCCAGAGCTTCCGGGAAGGTTGCACTGATGTTAAAGCTTGGATCAGTGCAAGATGTGAGCCAGTGTGTAACTCCATTAACCTCAGAGGACTCGCGTCGAACTTCAGTTTTTCCCATTGGCTGCTCTGAGGAATGGTAACCGAAGTGCACAAAACAYGACGTCATCAGGGCAGTTACCTTTGTCTTGGCTGTATCCGGGCAGGCGGAGCAGTCAATTCCTTTGACCGGACTAGCCGGACCCAGTACTCGATGGACATGAATAGGATCCTTATATCTACAAGCTGGGAGGCATTTTTGGAGCCTGAAAAAGGGCTTTGTTGGCTAGCACCGAGGCGTGTTCATGCCCCATTTGGTACCTGGTTACCTGGCAGAAGGGGGGATTTCGTAGGGTGGTTTTGCGTGTGTGATGTGAACTCCTACTTGCTGAGGACATGTCTGAGCAGTGACTCGTTTCACACCTCCTTGACTACTGTGGAGTTTCCAGTTGTCCTCCTTCTCCCTCTTGACCCCTAAGCTCAGCAGCCGTGCTGGAGGCAGGCATCTAGCATGCTTCTCCTCTGCCTGCAACCTCAACCCTTTCCGCTCTGGCTTCTTCCCCTCATACTCCACTAGCCTGGTGCTCAGCAGTTGCTCTAAGGACATCCTCTTGGCCAAATCACAAGCTCAGTGCTCCCATCCTCCTCCTCCTTGGCCAGACTGTTGCCTTTTGAAGAGAAAGCCACATTCTTCATCTTGAAATCTTGTCTTCCCTTGGACTTCATGATTCTGTTTGCTTTGGCTTCTTCTCTTAACCCTGCAATCTTTCTCTCAGTTTGTCCCTCTCCAACTTTTAGGTGGGACCTCCTCCTTTTCTGCCTAATTTTACCTGTCAACAAAAGTTCAGCTGGCATCTCTCTGCTGATAAACTTCTTGCATAGTTCTCTACTGCAGAAGTCTCAACCTGCCTCTCAGCCCTCTCTCCTTGGTTGACCAGCCATCAGTTCAGGATCAACAAAGCTAAAACCATGGCTCCTCCTCTTCCTTTCCGTATTTCTCTGCTTCTTTCTTTCCTGAATGCCAAGGATAGCATGGTTAATAGTGCCTCTCCTCTAGTCCATAACCTGTGTCTCGTCTTCAGCCTGATCATCTCTGTGCGCTCTCATCCAGGCAATGGTCAATTCTTGCAGAACCTTTTCTGCAGATCATCTCTAATAAACACAGTAGGACTTCCCGATTCACACACCTATATCTCCTGTTCTCCCCCAATTTCTTGTTTGGTTAATGCAATACCCTTTCCCCTCCACTTTGCCTACAGCCTTACCTCGCTGAAATCATCCAGAATACTGCTGCAAAAAACATTCTGCTAAGCCTTTTGCTTGATACTGTCTTAACTATGACCGCCCCCCCCCCTTAGCAGGCCTCCAATAGCTCCTCTTCATCCCAGCAAGAAGAATCAAAAGCGGAGAGTTAACATAGCCCCTTTTGGTCTAGACCTTATTCAGTACTGGAGACCAAATGGAGACAAAAAGAGCCTCCTGATGCAGCCCTGTTGCTCTTTTCTTTCACACTTGTGAAGAGCTCTCCATAGATTAAAAAAGGTATTTTCCTAATTCCTTTTGATACTTTCCTTTCATGACCGTAGACAGTGTTTTCCCACTGTTTACTTGTATTCTGTTGCCTCCTTAACACAAATGATCGATTCTCTTGTCCAGCCTTTATATAGCACCTAGCACAATAAGCCCAATTACTGTGGCTCCCAAGCACTGTGATAACACAAGCAGGTGACAGGAATATAGTAAAATCTGTGTGTATTTCCATAGTAAGGATAGGAAGAAAAAAAAATCTGTTGATCTGGAACAAGCTTAGCCAAATGTGAGGATGCTGGAAAGGATCCTGATCGTTCCTAAACTAATAGCAAAGCTCTCCCCAACTTCCACAGTGATTTCATCCCTCTAAGTTGAAGGGCTCTGCCTCTCATTTACTTTCCCTCTTTTTATTTATTTTATAATTGACTTTTTGAACTTCTGCCTGAATTGGAGCCAAAGCGGACAGTGACCTAATTCCAGCTTCTAGGCTGCAAAGGTCTAGAATGTCCCAGTGCTGAATCTCTCCCTTAACTTCAGATGTCATATTCAGATAATTAAAGCAGAAGTGTAGTCACCCCAAGAGGTTTTGATAAATTCTGGTGATGTCAGCCTCTTTCCATGAAGCAGTGTAGAGGTGTTTGCTGGAGAGTCTAAAGGCAGGTCTAAAAGCTTTGATCTGAACACTGTCATATGGGTGGCTCTTTGTTCCTGGAAGATGGTGCAAACTGTCTTATGCCTCAGTATGGTGCCTTACCTGGAACCACAGCCAGCTGGGAGTCTATAGCCTCCCAGACCATTTGGGTGGGAATACCCTCATCCTTGGGAGATTGGTACAGTAGGAGGGGTGACTTCTTTATTGCTGGCATCTAAGAAAAATAGTCTTACTGACCAGTCTTCACAGTGATGGACAAAATGATCACCCTAAGACCATAAATGAGTTTATTTTTAAAAGTCTTCTTATTCAGCAGCTCATCAAATATTTCCTTGGTTTTCGGCTTTTGACTAAGGTCAGCCCCAGGGGACAGGGTTGAGGCTGGAGGTTTCACTGGCAACGTTCTGGGCTAGGAGGGAAGCAGTATGCATATTGAGTTGAAGAAAAGATGGAGCTTTTGCTTGTGTGAATTTGAAGGTCACCTGGTTTTAAAAATAGTTAAAGTGGCTGCTAAAACCTACATAAACCAATCTGTAGGAAATGGCTCTACCCTGATGACCTGAAATCTTTTGTTAGTTTAGAGGATATTAGCCACAATGGGAGTAAATGGATAGACATACTGGTTTTAGGACGGTCTAGAGTCATAGTGTTCATTCAGCCTGTAGAACAGTGCCCTACAACCCTTGGAAGACGAATGCAAAATAATGAGGGATGCTGAGCTGATGTTTGATAGCTGCAGGCTGTGTACCGGTCTGAAAAGCCATGTGGGCTGAAAAATACATGCTTGCTTGAAAACCTTTCTTTATAAGAAATTGTTCTACTATGTAGGAAAAAATCAACAGGTGAAACCCTGTACTAATCAATGCATATTTAAATGGTGTCTTTCTTTATTTTAGTAGTTATGGACTAGTTTTATCTCTGCTGGTGGAAAGCAGAGTGAATTAAGAGGCACTACCTCAAGACATATCCCCTGTAAATTAGACGAAAATCAGATAATGTGGTGATATTGAAAGGGGAAGGGCCAGCTCCCTGACTGGCATAGAGAGATTGTGGGAGTCCATCGTGGTCATTTAAAGCAGCTCCGGATGTGACCCAAAGCCATTTTGGCTCCTCTGCTAAATTAAGCGCTTCCTATAAGCTGGAGGAAGGCTTGGGGTAGATTTTATCTAGCGCTCAGATGCTGAGCAGGGAGGGCACCACGGGTCTGATCCTCACCTGCTGGAAACGGGAGTAACGCCACTGACTCATGCAGCTTCCCGCTTCTGGGAACACAGCCCGTATTACTCATTTTAGTACACGACTGTTGGCAAAACACGGCATTCACCCCCAAATTACGAGGGAGCTTGCTACCATTCAGTGAGTTTCCAGTGCAGCGTACTTTGGCCCCGTCACACGCTGCTAATCTCTTCAATGATTTACGTGCTCTTTTAAGTTTTAATTCTCCCTCTGTCATGAACCTTCCTCACTAGCAAGTTGACAGTTTAAATTAGTGTTTAGACACGGCTTTCATAATGTCAGCTTTTGTTTTGTCTCAGTCATCTGTTGGAATTCCTTCCATTGTATCTGAAGTGACTCATGACAATAAATGACTTCTTTCTTCTTTTGCTCTTAATCGGGGAAGAATGGAACGAACCATGCAATATTTGTAAAAGAGCAGTCTTAATTAGTCCTCAGCTGTAGCTAAAGATGCTTGTCTTGTCCCTTTAGCATATTAATGCGGGAAGCCATGCGTTCACGTGGGCAATTGCCGTGTTCCTGAAAAGCCTCGTTACAAGCCAAATTCTCCAGCGTAAAGGTATTCCCCAGCCCTGCTGCTGCGCTCAGCCCTGCCAAATGAGGAGCCTGCGCCCTGGGGGCATTGTGCGAGGCTGCTCAGCCCTGCAGGCCTCTGGCGAGGAGGAAAGCGGGCACATTTTCCGGTGACTCATCCCGAGGAGGGGATTTCTTTTTTGTTTGGTGCCTCTTAAAGGTATCGGCTCTCTGAGCAGGAAGCTGGATACCTCACCTCTCAACTCACTGCTGCTCTGAAGTCAGAGATCGTTTGCTGATGATGGACCCTCAAAATCTCTTCTGTCTGCACAGGTTTTTTTTCCTCGCACTGCTGAGGTCACCCAAATATTTGAGCAGTAACAAAAGGGTTGGATGGGGTGGGTGTGTTTGTTGCACAAAACTCCTCTTTTACTTCAAAGTTAGTGACACCTTTTAGGGAGAAACAGCATGGATTTGTTCAAAAATAGATGCAAAAGGCTCTATCTTGCATTGTCAAAACTAAGCAGCTGCAGCTGTATCTTTTTTTTTCATATGCTCTCCAGAGCTTGTGAATGGCAACAGCTTTTTCCTTCTTCCTTTTTATTTATTTTTTTCCCTTTCTGTTTGTCATTTGTGAGAACAAAATCGATTCTCTAAGAAAGTGTGGGAAAATCACATTGCCAGCTCTCCTCCTCGTTCACTGCACGCATTTCTAGTCCATGTAGGGCCATGCCCGCGATGCCAAGTTATGTTATAATTATAAAAAGCATCTAAATAAAGGTTTAGGATGAGAGGGGACTTTTTATCGATTGTGTTTTGAGGAAGGGCTACAATGTGGGTCTTGGGATGGGTTCAGAGCTGTTGTTGAGTTGTGGGTAGTAAGTCTTTCTCTCCTTTCCCTGAGAACTGACTGATATGAAAAGGTGGAAAAAAATCACTGTGGAGTCTCTTGGGCAGAATTCAGGTCACCACTTTTTCTGCCTGTAGAAGTCTATGGAAAAGGTGATGGGGAAAGCAGAGTGCTCAGGAAACCCTTCGTGTCCGCCTGCTCACAGGCTTTTGCAGATACCCAGAGAACTGGCTCATGCAGGAGATACACTAGTAGTTGCTTCACATCTCCACTGAATGCCAGGATCTCATGGGTGTATAAAAACATAGTCTAGGGGTCTTCTGCAGCGATACTACAGGACTGGACCTGAAATCTTGTGTGGCAAGTATAAATCAGAGCCCTGAGTGCAAAGGACTTGTTACACAGAAATTTCAGGTGCAAAAGCAGAGTCATTGCTAAAGGCAAGGGACAGAGGTTTCATGGGCACTTGGGGTGGTGCAGCTCAGCTCGGCGGATATCAGCTGGAGTGACACCTCAGGTCAGAGCTTCCCTTGAAATGTACCTTGCCTACCTATGCGGGCTGGCAGAGTGGCTTGCACACAGCACATACTGGAAAGGGGTTGGTCTCCCGTTTGACGACATGCTGTGCATCCATCTTTTTAGGACTTCCTTTCGTCCCTGAGCGGTGAGGCGGGGGTGGTGGCTGCAGAGCTTCACATGGCTGTGTGGTCCTGGCGTGTTGGGCTGTATGGAGACTGTCCGCCTCCAGGTGTTGTACCTTTCTTTTCCTGGCTGTCCCTGGTCCGAGCTACTCATAGCATTATAACATCAGGACATCGTCTGTTCTTCCTGCCCTAAGGCAGGGTCAATTCAACCACTCATTCCTGACATGTATCTGTCCATCCTGGTCTTAATGTTTTCCAGTGATGGAGATGCCATCCATGTAGTCCAGCTCCTGAACTAGCTCCAGTACTTGTCATCCTTACCTGTAGGAAGGTCCATGCTGGGTCTAACCTACATCTTTGCTTCTTTGCAAAGGCATCAAGTCTTTGACCCCATCCATTGTGACCTGGAGGAATGGATTATTTCCTTTTCTCCTTGCATCTGTCTTCTGCTTGTTTGAAGACTGTTATCACATTTTTCTCTCTCTCTCCAGTTTAGATGCTTAATTCTGGCATAATGAAGTAGCCTGAATACACCCCTTAGAGCCTTCTGAGGTGCTTCCTATTTTAAGTTATTAAAGAAAGAAGATGCCTCCACAGAGCCAAGCGCAACTGCAGTGAGTCAGAGGGAGGGGTTTTACAGAGTCAGTCCATGATGGAATGCCAAAAGAGGTTATCTGAGGACCAATTTTCTCAAGATCCAGGAGAGCTGAGCGAACCTCCCTCCCGCAGACAACTGTGATGTGCAAGACCTGGCCTGAAGTGTGTGCTTCTTGGGGAAGGAAAAATGAAGCACAGATGAACGAGGCTGTGATGAGAAAATTGGTAAGAGCTGGGCTCGAGGAGCCATTTGCTGTGCATAACAACGGCCTTACTGAACCTAAAAACATATGAATAACACTACAGATTCTTCTGTGCCAGTACATGGTGCTCTTTATTTTAATAGTCTGTTTATATATACATACAGCTATTTTTCTTTTGCCCAGACCTTGCAACAAAACCAAATGTCTTAATGAACACAAGGAGAAAGCAAGCAGCTGGGGAAAAACATAAAAATGTACAAAACCAACCAAGTCCTGGGGAAATTGTTGCAACTTTATTCAAAGTACTTTCAAAAATAAGTTGTGCCTCTGGAATTGGGTTGAAATGTGTGCCATGCTGCTTCCCCTCTGTGCTCCGAAGTGATCCCTGTTCCCTGTCATTGCTGTGGTCTCGTATGGTCTCCACAGATGTTTAACCAGTTAATGGTGAGCTGTGCCAGACTGCACTGTCACTGGGAGCAGAAACATCCATCATCTTCTCTCTAGCTCTGTCCCCCACTTATTGCTAATGAAGTTTTGCCAGATCTGTATTAAGGAAGTCAAGACTGATTTGCTGGTAGAGGTAATATCATTTACTGGCTTGACTGGTAAAGCTGGAGAAAACAGATCATGTTTGGGATGGAAGCCTTTCCTCAACTGTAGGAAGGTTTTGGGCAAGCACCTAAACCAACCTTGGAAATCTGGGTTTTTGCAGGCACTGATATTCTGGAAATACCGCATTATGCCTCAGAACACACTTCAGGCAACAATTTTTTTTTAATTTACACATATTGTCCATTTCTCTATCCACTGAAATCTCACAGTGAATTTCATAGGAAGTGATAAATACGCAATGGTGAGACCAGGGTGTGATAGTACAGAACAGGTTGCTTCCCCTTAAGTGAGCTTTCATGTCTTTACTAACTCCAGAAAAATACTTCCTACTTGCCTAATCTTATGTTCTTTCCCTGGTGTCTGTCATTAGCAATGACTAGAAACAGGATACCAGGCTAAACTGGACCTCCTGTTTGATGTAGTATGGCTGTTCTTCCCTAAACTGAGACTTGTCGTAGGACAGAAGTTCACTAGCACTGGCTTTTTCTACAGCGCTCTCAAATGTGTTCTCAGTTTGTCATCAGCTGAGGTCAGGTTTTCCTTCCCTCTGTGTTTATACTGGATTGAGACGAATAGGTCCTGACCATGATCAGAGCAACAGGGCGATTGTAATGCTGAGGTTGTATATACTAATGCTGGAGAAGTTATCAGAAGGGTTTATCAGTTTGGCACAGTATTAATGTGGCTGGAGTTTTGCAGAAAGCCTAGCAGCTCTGGATGCCTTTTTAATATACAGGAAGATGGAGCAGACCATGTGTAGAGACTTCTGCCTCCTTTTGAAAAAAACAGAGAGTTTAGTAAGGGCCTCCTAACTGGCACTTCATTACAGCTTTCTCATTGGCCTCAAAGCCAATGTTAACCTTGGCCCCGATGCAGAGAGTATTGACTTTAAGGGTCAATAAATCTTAATATGGATCAAATTGGAAGTCATGTTTGCTTACTTTATAACTCCTTCCCAGTGCAGTTACTCTTTACACAATGCAAGGACATTCTGCACATTTTTCTTCTTGGCCATTTTGAGGTGCATTACTCTTTCACTTAAGAGCCTGGAGTTTCCAAGATTCAGCTCTTTCCCCTCCCCTGCTTTTCTGTCACAGCAGCTTTGATTTTGTGTTATTTATCCCCTTCCACAAAGGATGAACGTTTTTGCGATGGTGCTAACATGGATCCATGTAAAACGACTGCCTCCTTGTGTAACTGGCCATATCGCCACCTCCTGCGTCCAGAAACGGCACGCGGTTGTGTGGGATGCCGGAACCACAAAAGGTTTTCAGATGTCCAGGATACCGAGCCGCGTTACTGAACCACACGACCTATTATGCAGTCATTTTCTACGCTCGGCAGTAATACGAAGACTTGCTCACACTGTGTGCTTTCTGCTTTGTTTATATCAGCCAATACCTACAGAATTTTAATGAGCATACAGTGAGTTGCCTACATAAGTAGGACATGGCAGGGTGTGTACTATTCCCATAATGAGGCATATATAATGCCTGGGGCTTTGGAGGCAAGAAGCCAAAGGATGTTATTATTGCCCTTATAAATTGTTTTCAAAATAAATAGCATACGGAATGTTTTACTTTGAAGAAAAAAGGAAGATTTGTGTTCTGAATACTGACTGGGGGTGGGGGCGGGGGCAGGAAAGAGAAGAGGGAAGGGTGGGTTGAGCTAGAGCCTTTTTATTCTATTCACTTCTGTTCAGCACATGTTAACTCAGTGTTAGTCTGTTGCCGGGGCTAGAGCCAGGCCCAGATGCATCCAGGATAGGAAGGAAGAGGGAGGACTGGGGATACCTGCCGCAGTGGGCAGTGCTAACAGAGGTCAGGTCCTGGGTCCCTTTTGCCAATTGACCACCTCATTACCCCTGGTGAATCCATCCTGGAGTAGGCTATAGTTGCCTGTCCAATGCAAGGCTCCCAGGAGCTGAGGAGATGGGGAAAACGGAGCTCTTCATTCAGAAGGATCCTGCTGTGACATAGGTGCTGATGTCCTAGGTGAGCATGGTTGAGTTGTACCAATCCTCTGGGGCTCTTGAGTCAAACTCCTGTCTTCCGCTTTCTCACTGCCATGCTGGGAATGTGACCAACGTTGTCACTTGAGTGGTGAAGACAGAGAAAATCCTGTATCCTATGTGCAAAATTCAGGATAAAATAGCCTTCCCTGGAAAGTAGAAGGTCTCTTGTTCCAGGGCTGTTCAGGTCGGTAGGAAATATTTGGCCATCCTGAGATGATGTGCCTCTAATGATAATAGTACCTATCATTTAAATGTACTTTGCCTCAGTTGCAAAGTCTTTGGGTTTGGCTCTGAGGAGGACATGAACTCCAGTGGTCTAACGAGGGAGATTATGGAAGGCCTTCCGGTGCCTGGGCTGCACCGTGGTGTTCAAGGCTGGCTCTACCAGAGGACAGGCAAAAGGCTCTACAGCTTAGTCTTTATGAAGCAGCTGATTTGGAGAGCAAAGCTTGTCCCCTACTTCAGCTGAGAGTTCCTGAGAACAGCTCATGGTCAAAAAATAGTGAAGAAAACAAAGACGGAATGATGTGATTCGTGCAGGAAAACAGTAGAGCCATGCAAGGTGCTGAGAACATCTTTTCTTCAATATTGTAATGGGTCACAGCTTGTGGGAAGCAACATCCACAGAGGTACAATACTTCTATGGCTCTGCTTAGGTGGAAGGTGATCTCAAAGTTCGTGTGTGATTAGCATTACATAAAACACATTGAAAAGGGAAAGGAAACACCATGAGCCAGTTCTGTTTTCTGACGGCTCCTTGACTTTGGAAACAGAAGGAAAAGATTAAAATCATTAGCAATTGGAAAAATCCAGTTTATTCTATGCATTAGCACTCCTGGCATGCAAACACATCTTCAGAGAGCAGCTGTTGTCCTAGTGTGCTTTTATCCTTCCAGAAGCAGGGTGGAAAGAGCCCAGTAGGTGCACCGCACTTTCCATTGTGACTTGCCTTGTACTATTAAACCAGAGCATTTTCCTGGGCAAGGATTAGCCCAGTTCTCCTTGGTCAACTTCCTGCTCTCTCTTAGCTGCTGCTGAATGTACCAGAGCACTCTTGGATATTTACAGAGTTCAGGAGGGTGATGGGGCAGTATCCAAATAGAGCTGGCAGCAGAAGACACTAAAAAAGCCGCACTGGAAGCAGAAGGAGAAGCAGGGAAAGAAAAACAAACCAAAACAACCTGCTCTCAGCCCTGGACACCAGCGCTGAATCTCTCTTCCCTCTGATTTCTTGGCTGCTCCTGTGACCTTCACCTAAAAAGGGAGAGAAGGAATCACCTTCATCCCCAGGGCTAAATTTAGAGGCAGGGCAGCGGATGTCGAGTGGGAACGTGATGGAGTGACTCAGATCAGTTCGGGAACCGCGGATCTGCACATGCCTGTTTGGATGGCTCACTTAGTTATGACAGCCCTGATTGTATGACACAGACCTTGTGGCGACTGGGTGATGTTGACAGATGTGGGCAGTCCTTCAGCCAGCTCCTAGCAGAGCGAGGAACAGAGCTAGTTTTGCATGCCATAAACAGCACTGCAGATCTTCCCATGGACCTCAGGCCTGGGCAGAGAAGTGGGAGAGAGGAGGATTAATCACATTTGTTACTCAGCTCGGTGCAGAGGGAACTGGGTGAAATTCAATGGCCTGTTTGCAATGTGTGGTTGAACTAATGATGTGAGAGTTGCTTCTTGGAGCAAAAACATACCCATAGCACTGGGCATGGAAAGTGTTTATTTCTTCATTGATCACGTCGGTAACATCGATATCTCATCAGCCCCAAATGTGGTCTGTTATAACATGTGATGCTCATGTTCTCCCTGAGCAAACCTGCCCTTTTAATACCCCTGTCCTCTTGGAAAAGGGATCAGGGTGAGGACTAGAGCTTCGTCCTTGTACTGCTAAGCCATGGACTTGTGTGTCACCAGCCTGGTGAGACTGGAGGGTGAACAAGCACCACTGAAGCAGAGATGAAGAAAAGCAGAAAGGTACAAAGGTTTGATCCATCTCCCAGTGGCAGGGACTGGTGGCAAAACCTCTGTTGACTTTGGTGGGGATTAGCACATATCTCCCAGACTGTGGAGGAGTGGGCATCTGTAGGCATATCATCATTTTAGGAGCCTCTGAGGTACCAGTCAACCTGCTTAAAATCTGGATAGTGCCCCTGTCTGCACGGACTCCAGAAGAGACCTAAGGCAAGGACCATCTCAGGGATACAGGCTGTCTCTCCTTGTTCCTTAGTGGGCCTGGGATCTCTACCTATTCCTTCAAGACAAATTTTAGATAACAGCAAAAAAGTACAAGGCCACTAGCCGGTCTTATTTCCTCATGAGGACCTGCTTGGGAATAAATTCCTGTCCTCTGCTAACCTCTGTGACAGAGGAGGGCTTGCTGGCTACCAGTTTTACTAGTAGTACCTCCTGAGTAGCAATGCCTGACACCTCCCAGCTCTGCCCTTTCTGCAGCACAGGCATAAACAGGTGGCCTTCCAAAAAGTAGGTCTTTACCCTTCTTGAGCCAAAAGAACCATAAAAGCAAGCTCCTGAGGCTTTTGTTCAAAACAATCATAACTCTACCTGCCACAGGTGGAAAGCTACATATCAGAACGTGATGGTTTAGTTTTTATCCCCTCTTGGCTTTTGTGATGAATAAATCTGGGCAGCCAAGACAAGGCCATGCATTGTGGAAGGACAGAGGGGAGAGGAGCATCTACAAAGCCCTTTGCCTTAAACCAGATGATGTGACATCAGGCCTCCACCAAGCTGGCAGCAGTCATGGGGAGGAGGAGGGGGGTGGCAGGCCCCGGCTGCTCCTTTCCACCTGTAGCTCAGTGCCTGCATGCTGGAAGGAGCACGTTGTCTCTTCCATCTCTTGGTTAGTTCTGTATTCAAATGCAATTGTAGCTAATATTTTTTCTGCTTGGACACAGTAGGCTTGACCCAGGAAGACAGTTCTTCCCTGCTCCTCTTCCCACCAAGCTGGGTGAGCTGTTTCACCTAGGTCTTCAGCCTCCAAGGTGAGGAGGTGTTTTGCGAGCAGGTAGTTATGCAGCTTGAGTTTCAGCATCCTTGGCCAACTGGCAAGTGGTTTCCTCGTCCAAGAAGAGCCTTGTGTTTGTTGCTGAGGTTTTATTAGTAGGGCGTTCTTTTTTTTCAAGTAGCTATACACGCATAGTGAAAGCAGAGGTTGCACCAAACCAATTTCTTGCCAATGAAGAGACAAGCAAATACCTTTTTGTTTCCTCCCTCCTGGGTTTCTGCAAACCTGTTTAACCCTGTGAGGAGAAGGGAACTCCCAGGATAGCCATGAATTTTAGAGTCAGAGCAGAATTTGAAACTTGAGGTTTGAGGTCCATTTGACCCTGGCGCAGTAGAAGTGTTCAGTGTCCAAGGCTGGATGTGTTTTTCCCTGTGCGCATCAGAAGAAGGGCACGAACCCTTTCTCTTCAGATCATGTGCCTAACCTGAGAAATGTTAGTTGTTTCTTGAGGTCCTGATGAAAGATCCAGTGAGCAGGCTAGCTGTGCAGCTTCTACTTTGAAATAGCCACCAGTTTTTGCAAGCACGTGAGAACTTGGCAAATTATAACCACTTGTGGTAAAATTGAAAGGCTGAGAGAGCTGGGCCTGTTTAGCTTGGAGAAGAGAAGGCTGAGAGGAGATCTTATCAACGTGTACAAGTATCTGAAGGGAGGGTGTCAAGAGGATGGGACCAGACTCTTTTCAGTGGTGCCGAGCGACAGGACRC
Source organism: Apteryx rowi (assembly GCF_003343035.1). Taxonomy (NCBI): domain Eukaryota; kingdom Metazoa; phylum Chordata; class Aves; order Apterygiformes; family Apterygidae; genus Apteryx; species Apteryx rowi. The sequence goes on along the minus strand of NW_020447530.1, from coordinate 4,274,771 downwards.
GAGGCAATGGGCACAAACTGAAACACAGACACTTCCATCTGAACATGAGGAAAAACTTGTTCACTGTGAGGGTGACAGAGCACTGGAACAGGTTGCCCCGAGAGGTGGTGGAGTCTCCTTCTCTGGAGATATTCAAAACCTGCCTGGACGTGATCCTGTGCAACGTGCTCTAGGTGACCCTGCTTGAGCAGGGGGGGTTGGACTAGATGATCTTCAGAGGTCCCTTCCAACCTCAGCCATCCTGTGATTCTGTGATTCTATGACAATTGGGGAAGGCTGTGGCGATCTGTGGAGACTCCTAGCTCCCCACCTCCCCTAGTCTTGGGCATGTCCTTAGGAAGGGAGTCTAACCTAACCAGGAGTGACCTGGAGTTCAGGAGCTGATTTCTGCCCTTGATGCAAAGACAGGACAGGTTAGCACTAAGTAAGGAGCTAACTCACTAGTATATTAGGAGGCTTAGCATTTTCAAAGGTAGGAAGCTATTGAGGAAAATGGAGAGGGAGCAGAGGTACAATGATCAGAAACTGAGGCAGGAGGAAAGACAGGAGGGACCCTGCATGGTTCAGGCTCCTCTTTTTTTTTTTTTTCTTTCCAGTTTGGTTTGTGGTTTTGCATTTGCAGCTTGTAAAACTGTATGGAAGGAATGTGCAGCTGGGGGCTTTCGCCAAGTTGGTGTCAATTTGGGTTAAACCAGAGGCCCTGGAACAAAGCCTCGTTGGGAGAGTGGGTGACTTGCATTCAGACCAGAGCTTTCATTATTCTCTCCTCAATTGCGGTCATCCTTTGGGGACCCCATTGCAGGAGCGGGGCCCAAACCCTATTACACCAGGCGCACTGTGAACCAGTGACACGGAGGCAGGCCCTCCCTCTGCGGGCTGGCAGCCGTGGCGAGGCTCGGTGTCCCACCATTGTCCTGCTCTGGCCTCCAGCGACGTCTGCCCTGCCCTGTCAGCAGCACTCCACGTGCTTCTCCATTGAACCCCACTGGAATTTGGGGCTTTCAGCATCCGGGATGTTGACCAAATGTTTTGTTAGGTGCCCAGCGTGTCTTAGGAATGGTACAATGAAGCCACTTTCATTCCCCCGTCCCCGGGGATGGTGCTTCTTGATCGTCTCTGCTCTGTGCTCTGACTCCCTGCATCCAATCAGCCTGACACCGAGTCCCTGCCAACATTGAGCCCCAGCCAAGGCTCATCTCCTATCCAGTTTGCCTCTTCATATACCCTATTTTGTCCCTGTGCACAGATAAAGAGACAGCCTTCTTGCTTTTCTTTGTTCCTGGAGTTAAACTGTTCACAAGGGCAGTCTGTTTTCTGGAGGCAGGGTGACTTGCAAGTGGGGATTTCCCTTGTCCTGTCTGTCCTCTCATATCAAAGAAGTGAAACTTTTCCCCATGCAAGGGAGCATATGACTGCCCTTCCCCAGGCCCTACCTGGCAGGTGATCTCACCAAGGTATTTCTAGAGATACCTCTTGGATGTCTCTAATGTGCACGTCAAAAGGATCTTAGAGAGCTTAGACGTGGCTTGAATATGCCTTCTGTCCACGCTGACAGATATACCCTGACTTCAGCGGGGGCTCATCTCCCTTCACTTTAGGCCAAAAGGCAGGTGTCTATTCTGTGCTAATGATCTTTCTTCTAGAGCTAGAGGGGAGAGATTGGCACCTCTGAAATTCAGTTCATTCCAGGCTTAAATGCATGTTGGAGCTTGTTGAGTTGCTCCCCGACGTGCTACCCCTTTCCACTGCTCACAAAAGAAGCCTGAAGGACTTGCAGAGCCCATGCAGTCCCTTTACTCCTCTTGGGTCCAGATGGCATAGGTGAAGGAGCTGGGCTTGCTCGCTCACTGTACCTGAGACAGGCTTGGCCCTGCACGTAACTGAAGGGTTACCTTCCTCTTTGGGGCTGGGCAGCTCTGCCTTATTGCCCTTCTCCAAGCTTTGCCTATGAAGCTTAGCTAGGCCTTTCTGATGGGGAGGGGATCAGCTCCCCCCATCCTTGCAGGTGTTTTCTGAGAAGTTAAAGATGCTTCAACAATTTGGCCCTCATCATGTACTCCTCAAATACAATCCAAGTGTACAAACCGCACGAGTCTTCATATGCCTGTTATTTAGATTCCTGACTTAAACAAAGCAGTATGACTGCTATTACTGCAGGGAAGTCATTGATTCTTGTGGTTTATTTACAGAAGGCAACATGCAACCAGCAAGTCTAATAACTCACCATTGTTCCCATATCAGTCCTTGGGCTGGCAACGCCGAGAAACAGCAAACACATCATAAGAAACCACCTTTAATTGTTCACTTGCTCTTTAGGGGAAACGGAGATCTCTGATGAAGAAGAAATAAATAAAATGTCTTTGAACGGTAAATCATGACTGCACTAGCTTTGTTCTTTGTTTCACTAGACTTTGGTTTTATCTGAGATGATAATTTGTTTTCGGTGATGCACTAGATTAAATTAATTGAGGTTTAGAACAATATCCATTTCCTATTGCAACTGCTTTCACTGATGGCATGATCTTATCTGACTTGTTACCCCTGCTGGCTCTGTTTTCCTGGACTACCCTTAGCATCAGATGTTTTAGAGCCATTTCTTTCTGTTCTCTTCTTTTAAAAAAAGACTTTTTATTTCTGGAAACATCCAGACTCTTTCACCAACTATTACTTCTTTTCTATGGGTAGGTGGGGAGCTCCCTTTTGGAGGGAAATGAGGGCCTCTTCCTAAACAAATATCTCTGGGGCCATGATCAGTGCAGTGCAATTGCCTCGCTCCTGCTCCATGACTCTTGGCAGATCCAAGACAGAGGAGGCAGGTCCACTCACTCCCCTCAGGGAGAAGGAATGGATGGAAAGTTTGGGAATGTGCTTTCAGGACTCCTGAGGAAGATACATTAAACCCATGTTTTGAAGCCAGACCAAAGAAGAGAGGCACAGGATGTTTCAACAGTCTGATTTCTGTTGATGGGTCCTGGGGAAGGCCAAAGCATCCGCCTGGTGTATTAAGGGCTGGCAGGAAGGTGACTCAGGCAGACAGAGAGATGCTTTCTCTCTCTGTGCAAGATGGGGGAGAGCAAACAGATGGGTGGGTTGGGTGCCTGACAGCTGCAATATCATAAATGACTGCAGTTCCTTGCCCTCATACAGACAAGTCAGATCCCCTGGGCAGTGAGTCTTGTGCTCTGGAGCACTGCGCACTGATTCTTCCCCTGCCAATGCTAAGTGTGTCCAGGCATCACTGTCAGGGATGTTCATAGCCTTCTGTGAAACTAATTGCTCACAAATGGCTGGAGAGAAAAAATAAAATTGATAGCGACATATTTTGCAGCCTGATTGGAAAAGGGCAGGAATCCTCCTCCGGAAAAAGTGTTGAGATCCATCACAGAGCAGGACTCCAGAATAGTTGTCCTGTGTATAATTATTGCACTCCTTTCCTATACTTCGTCCCCAGCACCGGCCCCAGCTGGAGGCACCGTGCAGTCCAGATGAGCCTTTGTTTTGATACAGCGCTGCCATTCTTATATTCCTGCAAGACAAGACAGCACTGCACAAAGTAGGAAGGAGTTGTGACCTTCCCCTAGGGTGTGACTTCACCTTAGGGACAAATGTCCCATTATTTGCAGACCTCCCAGGCCTCCTTGCAAAGAAAAGACAATGGTGGGTATGTGGCAGAGGCTGACAAACCTTGTGGAGCCTGGATGTTTGTGTGCCACTCTGAACCCAGCTGCTGGACGGGCAGGACTGGGGAGGGCATCCTGAGACCACAGCACTGGATTCACATGGGTTTTAGCAGAGATTTCACTTGAAAAAAAACTCTTTGGCTAATGGGAAAGCTGGTGAAGTACGTCCATGAACATGCCTCTTCTCAGCTGTGTATTCCTTCTTCACAATCCCCCGTTTCCTCATTTGTCATCTCCCTCTTTGCTTTGCCCATTTCTTGCACTGGTGGCTCTTTGATAATTTTGCTTTAAGCTCTATATTACTGAACTCTCTTGAAGGCTTATAGAGACCTGAGGTTTATGCATGCAAACAGCAGTAGGATGTTTTATTATATCTCAAATATTGCTTGTATTTCAAACTCTGCTACAGGGCAAAGGCAAGCACTGGGAGAGCAATCTGTTTCACTTGAAAGTCTGTTTCCAAGCCACTGATGGCAAAGAACAAACATTGCATGCAAAAGTAGAGGGGATATCTGGATGTCAGAAGAGACTTCCCAGGACAGGGATGGCTGGGTTTGGTGAAGGAGTGAATGATGCATCTAGAAATACAGACCCTTCCCAAGTAGCATGGGTTGGTCAGTGATCTCATGTCATCAGGCTACAAACAAGTAAATATTACAGCAATGTATCACAAAGCTTTCAGCTGCGGACTCATGCCCAGGGAAAGCTGAGAAACACCAAAACTCAGGGTGCGGAGTGGCAGAGCTTGGCTGCCTGTGAGTGACCATGTCCTTCTCTTAGGGGTGTAATGTGGATGCTGTTGTTGCTGTTCTTCCACGTTTGCACCAGGGTGACTCACCTAAAAAGAGTAGAGAGAAAAGATATGGTGAAGAGTCACCACAAACAACCCTTTGTGTGGAAGTTGTTTGCAGAGATGATCTGGTAACTGAATGTTCTTATGGCCAACTGTTGTATTCAATAAAAAGAAAGAAAGAGACAAGAATCACGGTTTTTTTTGGTTCTCCTGTGGATTTGAACAGCTATAATTAGACCCCTCAAGCTTTAATTAAAAAAAAAAAAAAAGTCAGGGACCTGTGTTGCTTAGTTTAGTTGAAAGTTTAAGTAAATCTTTCTAGCGTCACAGAAGTATGATCCCAAAGATGAGGTTTCGGGCCTCAGATACCTATTAGAAGCCACTGAAGATACCTGACATCAGTCAGGCCAAGCTTTTAGGACCAGGGTGATTTTGAAGTGTTAAGCAGAAGATCAGGCGTATTGCTTTCACCACAACGCCAGAAGACACAACAAAGCCCTCCCGTTAGCATGAGTTTTCAGTTATCCCCCCACAAAATACTGCAAGGGAGCAGAGAAAGCTTCGTTTTTGAAGATCTCCCTCTCTCTCTTTTTTTCTTTGACACTCATTTCTAAAGCAGATTTCTCCCCCTCCCCACCCCAGCTCCCCATATTTATTTTATTACAAACATTTTAGCTAAAACGATTAACTCAATTTAAAATTTCAACTGTTTCCTTGCCAAGGATTTTAGGAATTTTCATTATTTCCTTTGGGAATTTTGAGACTGCGGTTAGCCAGTTTGGAGTTCAAGACATGAGAATGCCAGCACAACTTAGGACTTGGCTGTAAAAGCATTTTCAACATGAAAGAATTCCAGAGTTTCATAAAAGGAAGTGTAGTACTTGAACAGATATGTTGATATAAGTAAGGTCTTAACAAAATGAAAGCCAATCTATTATTGCTTAAGTATCAAAGAAATCCCTTTGTAAAGGTGCTAAGCCCTGCTGGAGGAACACAAAACATGTCTATTTATTTGTTGTATATTTGGAAGGTTTATGTACGATTAAAGAGCCAAACCAGTATTACTGAACTGGCTGGGGTTTTGGAGCTCTGTGGCTGCAGGCAAACATTAGCAAAAGGTAAAACTTCTCCTCTGCTAGGGGAACTTCACGGGTCTGAAATGTCTATTGCTATTATTTAAAACAGCCCTCCCCAGCCATAGGAGAAGGGGTGCTTCTCTGAAGGACCTCCAGACCTCCAGACCTAAGGGACCAGTTCTGACCTCCACCAGACCCTGTGGATGGAGATTGACGTTGGCCTGCAGTTAGAGCGGTAAGCTCAGCAGCTCTTCGTATTGTGCTGAATGGCAATGTTTTGAGCCAGATCTTCAGGATCCAAGGCAGTGTCTCTCTCTGCTCCTCTTTCAGGCTAGTCTTATAAGCTAGGAAGGAGCGCTAGATCACACAAAGCAGCCTTGGGGCTGATGCTGGGGTGTAATGGCCAAATCACCTTGCTTTCCTCTGCCTGGGATGGGTGACACGCTCCTGGTACAATGCTGCAGAGCTTCTTTGGCAGGGGCTGGGGCTGGAATTAGCCACATTAGGTTTGTACAGCCTGTGGAAACCATTCCAGGCAGCTGTCCCATGGACTCAGCTTGTGTGTGCTGGAGTAGTCCCAGGAATGGGCTATGCCAAGTGCATACATCTGACCCCACACGTGGGTCTGCTCAAACTATTCTCTGGACCCAGAGCCAAGCTCCCACCATATGGCCCTTCCCTATCCCATGACCTGAGCAACACAACTCCCTTCTCATTTACACAGCAGGGAAGTGGACTGCATAGCAGTTGTGTTCCCCTGGGGTCCGAGTGTTGATGTTGTAATTATAACAATCTGTGCCTCACCCACTCCTTTTCTCCCTGAAATACACCGAGGAGATAGGAAGTGCCTGGTGTTTCTTGACCACACCAGTGAGGACCTGGAAAAGGTAAATAAGTGGAAGGCAGGCATCTCAGGATGGCTGGAGGGGTGCACGCTTTGGCCAGCATCTGCTAACCAGGAGATCGGCTTGGAATCCAAAGTTACTTAACTTGGGAACCTTTGAGTCTGCTGAAGCACTAATCATCTTGCTGAAAAGTGACTTATTTTGTGACACTTCATAAAAATCCCGGTTGCATGGTTCTCCCTGCTTCCCTATAAAAAAAGGGCTCCAATGTTTTAACATAAACAGGATGCTGAATGCTGATCCAATGCAGTTTCTGGTGGAAATGAATGTGCTCCCATGCTGTTCAGATGCACTGTAAGCCATGACGCTTGTCAGCAAGATGACAGCCCTGAGTGATGGCTTGTTTCGCTCTGCTCTGGGAAACAGCAATGACATTGCTCGAGGATGAGGTCCGAATACAGCCCAGCACCTAAGCAAAAGCTTATGTTCTGCAGGTGTGAGAGCTTTGCTGAGTAGGAGCATGTCTGTCCTGCGACTGAAGGGTCCCCATTCTTCCCATTATTTCTTCCCGCCTTGCAATGTGTGGGAMAACGCTTGCTAGAGATGAGAAAGCAAAAAGTGAGCTGCAAGTTTTTCAGAGATATGTGAATTCAGATTCTTGGTCTTCAGGTTCCCATTCTGCCATGTTATCAAAGTGCCCAGTTTACTGAATTCCCCCTGGACCTCCTCTTTTTGCAGACCAACTCCGTCTGCAGTGCCTGTAACTGGCCCCCTAAAAATGATTATTCAGAATCACTCCTAGAAAAAAAAAGAAAAAAAAAAAGGAAAAAAACCCACAGCCTGGGCCCCTGCTCCGAAGACTTTGGCTGCGTCAGACCCGATGCCACCAGCGAGGGAGACAAACAATGGGGACTTGGCAGGGGGCAGGACAACGGGGCTGGCAGCAGGCTCTTGTTCGGGAAAGTGCACGCCGGTTTCAGGGGAGCTGGCTGATGGGTGCACGCCGGAGCCTGCGAAACTTCAGCCTAAACAAGGCAGTTTAACCAATGAGGCAGATATTGGGGGCAATTTGCTCCGAGCAGAGCCCACCAAAGGCTTCACCAGGTGGGGAGAGCAGGAGACCCCAGCCTCAGCGGCTTCTCCCCAAAAGCCCTTCTCGGGGCTTTTACCCCAGCCAATGCCTCATTACTCGCACCCAGCCGGAGCCCCGGGATGCTCTCGAGTGATGCCGTGCACGAAAGCTGGCCGGCAGTCCAGAAGGAAAAGCGATGGCAAGGATGTATGGTGAGCAATCCCACGCTGGTCCCCTCCTTCGCCTGCCTATGCCAGGCTCACCTCTGAGCACCAGTCCTTAAAGGTCACGGAGAGGCGGAAGTTTTGCCAAGTCCTTCGCGCACATCAGTACACACGGGGGAACCACACGCCATTTGTCACTAACAGCTCTAAGAGGCCAGAGCTAATGTGCTTCCATCTGAAAGGTCTTTCTGTTCTCAATTCAGCATTTCCCCTCACCTTGAGTAGCGTTTCTAATCGTAAACAAACATGAAATAAGGTCAGAAATGAAAAGAGTTTAAAAAAAAAAAAGGCAACAACTAAACCCAAAGGAGGCCCCATCTTTTTATATTTTTTTCTGCTCTGGTGCAAAAGATGCAGGTAATCCTGGTTTTAATTTCCTAAAATTTATGATGATATCATGGGTGTGGCTGAGCAGAGTAATTTTCTGACTGGGCATGTGAGGTTTGAGGATGTATTTAGTATTAATTTATTCACAACAAATAAAAGCTTTGGGGCCAGAGCATGTGTAGCCCCGCTGAGTGGCTCAAAAGCCAACAGGACTTCTCCTCTTGGGCCAGTCCCAAAGCTTTTTTCCCACCGAGATGAAAGGACCCTCCACACAGGAAGGTGGAGGTCCCCTGGAAGTAGCAGTTCCTGTTCCGGAGGTGTGCGGTGCCCCTGTTTAGGGTTCCTGGGTAACAGAGCCTCCTGGATACCAAACAGAATAATTAGGTGCCCGTTAGAACCCTGGCAATTGAGCAAGAAGATTTGCATCTCAGATAATGGCCACCAACAGCCAAGTTGAAATTTTGTTTTCACATCATAGGAAAAATACCAAGTGCCAAGCCATGTGGTAAACCAAAATAGCTTATGAAGTGTGCAGGTTTTGGAACACGGGTAAGGATGAACCAGGAAAAAAAAAAAAAGGTTTTATATATAGATACTGAAAACCGAACAAATCACATGACCAAGCCCAAAAAAAGCTTCAGTGAAAAGTTTGTGTCTGGGATTAAGAGCACTAGTCATTACTTTAACTATGTATGGTATGTTCTCATTTTGAAAAATGTGTACACCAAATATTTTAGCCTTTTCTCATGGAAGGATCCGAAAGGCAAAAAGCTTTTTAGTATTACACAAATATTAGCCTTTCCAGGACTGTGTTGGCTGGCCAGCTATTTCCTATGGTCCTATATTTTGCTGTCTGTACTTGTATTGAGTCTGCTCTGACTCTGCACAGAAGTTTATGTGTTTTTTTTCAAAGAGGGAAGTTCTCTTTCTCCTATCTAAGGTGGCAAAATGGAGGGTCGGCTTGAGCCATGACTCGTTTCCTCCCCTGACTTCCACCAGGCTTGGCTGATAGACTTTGAAATGGGTTTTAACTTGTTTTGGGGCTACTACACTTTGCCAGTCCCAGTGCAAGACCCCACAGGCGCAGTCCTGCAAGGGGCTTTGGGAAGGTCCCGGTGGGATGCAGGTCTTTGACCTCCCAAAGTGCCCCATCCCTTCGCACGGGAAGAGCTGGGACAAGGGTAGTTCATGCAGCATGAGCATATCTGCTCAAATCACTGCTGGGCAAAGCCTGGAGCCTAGCAGAAGAGGTGGGCTTTCAGGGTCCTCTCTAAGCTGGTGTGGGATTCATGACCCCTGAACTCAGGGTCCCAGTGCATCCCAGGGCATCATCCTTAGCACTTTGCCCTGGGACCCCACTAACACCCATCCCAGCCACTTGCTGTCTGGAAAGCTCTGTCAGAGTCACACAAGGGATGCTGAGAGCAGGATTTGGCCCCTGGTCCCTCAGGCCTTTGGACAAACTGGGCTCTGACCAACTCTCCTGGATTATTTATATATAAGGGGTCAGATTTAGGGCTCTGCAGGACTTTACGAAGTTCCCATAGCTCAGAAAAGAAGTGTCCCAGCACAGCTGCCAAAGCTGACATCTCACTGTAGATAAACTAAGAAGCAAACAAAACCTCCCTCCATTTCTGAGGAAAATGCATAGCTAAATTAATCTGACCGGGCTTCCCATGTCGTGGACACGCGATGGTAGGTAGCGCTGCTAATCGACTGAGCGCAGGATTGACGTTCAAGAGATGTTCTCCCTTTCTCTGCCTCTGCCTCTGAGTTGTCCTGAGGCCTTTGGGAAGTCACTCAATGCCCCCATCAATAACATGGGGATAACGACACCGAGTGGCTCACCACGTGCTTTAAGATCTGTTGATGAACAGAGCTGGGCAAGACCGAAGCATCATTACATTATTATCTATCAACAATTAGAATTTTTTTCAAAGAGAATTTTGCTCATCTGTTTGCTTGCTATGTTTTTAATTAAATCGTTTATTAAAAACTGGACTTATTGACTGGCCACCGCAACTTTTTATGATTTTAATTTATGAATCCCTTCCCCCCAAGAGAAGCAATTGTTAAAATGCTTTGATCGATCAAAAGCTCTTTTGTGTTGGTAATGGTGCTTTGGGGCATTTTGATAAATTAAAAAAAAAAACAACTTAACTTTTAAAATCTTATTTGGCCGTTCCCCCATACAAACTGGCTTCATTGCCTTCCCTAAGCTGGGATTTTGCAGGGCACAGAGCCCCCTGACTTTGCACGGTGGCTGTGCATCCATGCTGCTTCTCTTGCCACTGTGAGCAGCGTTTGGGTGTTGCATAGACTCCGCTACACTGCGGGAGCTACATCAGTGCCAGAGTCCTCCGTCTAGACAAGCCCTTAAACCTGATTGCTTCATTCCATTACCGATAAAAAGCACTAGACATGGGAATGAGTTTTCCTCTCCATTTTTTTTTTTTCCTTATATCCCCGAGGAAGGAAGACTTGATTTTTTTCTGATCCACCCAAAAGAAACCACAGTAACCACAACTGCAATTATATATATATATCTGAAAAAAAATACAAAAAACCCATTCTGGCAATTCTTTCACATTCTTTTTTAAGCTTCTTTGCTACATATAGAACAATAAATGATTTAAAAATGAAACATAAAGGCATCTGTTTGCACTATATTTGAAATTAAATTGGATAAAGCTGAGAGGGAGCAGTTAGTGACTAATACCAAACAGTGCCCAAGTAATAGTATGACGAAGTTAACAGAACTCAAGTTAAGYTGAGTTTCTTCCTAAGGCAGGAAAGACTCCTTTTCTTAGCTCCCTCTAAATGTCACACTGACTTCTTGAAAGATGGGGCCAAAATATTTATTTTCTGAAGTTATTTCTGGTAGAGAACTGTTCTAGGATTTTTTTTTTCCTTTGTCCTAAGAACATCAGAAATCCACCAACACTAAGAGATTGTCTGGTGACTTGGCCGATACGAATCCATCACCAATACTGAATTCTGGCATCAAAGTATTTTGGTGACTTGCTGGAGAATATGGAGCACAAAACACAAGTGACAGAAAAGAAATATCTGCGTGTTATGCTTGGTTTTAATCCCATCCGACCATTGATTTAAGTTGCTTGTGCTGTATTACTATTTCTAGTGAGGTCTAGCTCCAGTTGGTTGCTGGTTTGGGGGATGCAGGACTGGGGGAAAAGTGGATCTGTGGATCAGTCCCTCCGCTGTGTCTCTCTGTGACCACGCAGGTGCAATGTGGTAGGTGGGTGACACCGATGGGTGCACTGGACTTGGTGGGTCGCAGAAAGGGCTGTGGCATTGCATCCATGGGGCACACTGATGGTTGGCTTGGAGGAGCTTGAGGAAGGGAGACGAGGCTCAGCCCATCTCCCGCTGGTTATCTTGCGTATTAGTCCCCGCAGTGATCTTGGTACTGAGGAGAAACATGTCCTGTGCTTTCTGTACTTCCATTAAACTGCAGTCATGAGTCAGCTTTGAGTCTGCAGCCCTCGTTTCTGCAAATGACCCATCGTCTGCAGGCTCCTGGTAGGAGAGGCAGATGACCAGGAAGCCAGCTGGCAGCTACAGTTATAGCCACAAAACTGCCACTGAGAAACACAGCATTGGATTTGATCTTATCGTTGCCACAATTAAAAAGAAGTATCAGTTCCGCAAGGCCCATAACTACAGCGCTGGTGTAATTACAACAGTCTTGCAGTGTATTCACACTGTGGGATTATCCCTGTCCTGCCAGCTATAAATTACATACTAAATAGAACTCATAATGAAAAAAATGGCRTCCTCAGAGCAGCTACCAAGAACATTTGAAGTGGTTGGTTATTACAAAATGATGGAGCATTTGTAATGAGCCCATTGTTATGGTTTGATTCTCTTTTGCACTTGGACTAGTGGTGGTAGCAGGGAATTTATCCTTTTATTTTCATGTTTCCATCTTTTTTAAGCCTTTTAGCACTCAATAAAGCTTAGATTTTTCATGACAATTTTCAGACGAGTCAGTTAATGAATTTGAGGCTTTAGCAATCACAAACTGACTTTAAAGGAAATTTATATTCTGAATCTGAGAATATTTAGTCCCTTCTAACTTAAATTTTTTTTGTCCATCTGTCTCACAAATTAGAAGTGCGTGCAGAGTAAGAGTCCATAGGTAACCCTGAGGCTTTTTGATTATTTTGTTAGGTAAGAGAGAAAAATACTGTGATTGTTCATCAGAACTGAAAGCCTCTGTGCTCACATAGCGAGCGGAGAGCTGGGTTTATGTTAGCTGTTTCTGCTCTTTCTAAGATAGCTCCTTAAAACAACAACATCTGTACTATTAGTTTGACTTATTGTTGTGGGAAGACTTTTCCAAAAGGAAGCTAGAGACAGGCTCTCAAAGACAGTCGCTGATGGACATGGAGATGTGTTCAGTGGTGTTTCCATACTCCTCCGTAGCTTTGGTGTCAAACTGACTGAAATGAAAAGGAAACTTAGTTTTCATGGGCACTTTTGAGTGTTTTGCCTATGAGTATTTGTGCCTTTCAAGGTTTTGTTGCTATTACGCATAATGATTTCTGTTAAACACTGTCCTGTGCCACAGAGATGGGACAGGAGTTCATTTGTGAGATATTAGATTAATGAACTGAAAATGCTCTTCTGAGCTGACCGAGRTTTTGGCTCTTTCCCTCTACTTTAAATTCAGTGTTAAGGACCAGTCTGTGACAGGGGGAATAGCAGAAGCCCCTTCAGTCCTGTCCTTTCTCTTGAACTCACAAATCTTTAGAGTTAACTTGGGAGATGCATTCAGCTGTTGATTACTGTGAGTTAGGATACTGTAAACTCTGAGGTTTCACCAATGAATGAAGTTGTGAAAGCAAACAAGGAAGATGGGATGAAGAAAAGAAAAAAACAGTGATATTCTTGGCTATAGTGCCAAGAAAGCACAAACAGAAGATTGGTCTCTAATGTCTTCTTCATGCAAGGAACAGGTATTCTGTAACTTGGAAAATACAGCCACAGAATGACACCATTTACAGACATAGGAGGCAGTCTTACTGAGACAATGTGGCCAAATCTTTTTTTTTTTTCTTTTCTCTCTTTGAAGGCAAAGTGGGATAAAAAAGGGAAAAGAAAAAAGAAAGGAAGAAAAAACAACTACATACATTCCCAGAATTACAGAAATATTGGTGGGAAGGGATGTGTGGGGGCCTGTAGTCTAGCCTTCTGCTTGGAATGGGATTGGATCAACCATGACTTTGTCTAGCTGAGTCTTGAAAACCTCCAAGCGTGGAGATTGTCACCACCTCCTAAGTGACCCATGTCAGTGCTGCACCACCCTCTGGTGAAGATATTTCTCTGAATGTCTAATCTGAACACCTCAAGCTTCAGGTCCACTGCCCCTTGCTATAATATCTGCCTCTATGGAGATTTTGGCTCCAACATCTTTGTAGTTCAAGTAGTTACAGGCTGCTGCTAGACTGCCTCTTAGTCTCCGTTTTTCCCTGTTAACAAGCCCACCTCTCCTCACAGACCATATGCCCCAGGCCTCTGACAATGCCACATTTGTAGTCTTCTCAGCTTCTCAATATCCCTCATGAGCTCGGGGGTGCCCAAAACTGGACACAGTATTGGTGGTGCAGCCTTGCCAGTGCTGAACTGGTGGATCTGCAGGATCCAGCAGAAAAGCAGGACTGGATRTATCCAGGCTCCCCACTGAGAAGGGATGCTACAAGTCAATGTAGACTCCCTCCCACAGTTGTTCCTTGCCCATGATGCTCCTTATGGGTCTCAGCTGGAATGGTTTGGATGTGGGTCTGGATGGAAGACTTCCAAATTCCTGAGTGTTTGGAGCCAGAACTGTGTTTGGGTTGGATCTGTGAAGTTTGGATGGAGCACTCCATCAGAGCAAGTTATTTGTTCTAGCAAATGCACAAACAAGCAATCAAACAAACAAAAACAGAAAAGGAAAGAAAGTCTGAGCTGTTCCATCAGTGATGGGATTAATGCATCCCAGTTTCCTACAGGGTTTGTGACTTGAATGTGAGTGCCCATATGGATTTGATGATGTTTTATAAGAGATGATCTCCTGTTTTAGCTCTTCTCTCTGGCCACCCTTCTTTTTTTGCTGACCTTGTAGGAACTTAACATCTTGAACACCTCATCAAATCCATYTGAAAATGGCCAGGGAATTCCACAGTTATTGGTGAGGAGTGGCAGGCAGATGGACACATAATCTGATCATACAAGGCCTTGTTTATGTAAGAAGCCAGGATAAAAAAGAATAGATGGAGGTCATAAGAAGTCTATGGGAAGTCCATTTGTATTAACAAGTAGATGGGTTCCTGTCTGCCTCTCAGCAAAATAATTTATTGTTATCTTTATCAGAGTTGTTAAGATTTATAAAAAGAGGAACAATGGAGAAGGAAGGATACATTAGACAGAAAAGGGTTGTAGACTTGGGACCATACTTGTTCATACTCTGAAATCAGTGACCTCAAGTCTGAGAAATAATTTGTTCAATAGAGTTTTGCAGCAAAAAAGTTTCTTAAAATAAAAAGAGCAGATAGAGAAAAGGATACAGGTCATCAGGGAGGGAAGAAAAGGGTTAATTATTCTGCATCCAGAAAGCCATTTCCTAGCTTCCAACTGAAAACCTGAGGCAGAGGCAGAAATTGCAATTTCGGTAAAAAAAAACATGAAATGAAAAGCATGTCCACAATTATAAATGGCCACTCTGACACGAGGAAAGAGAACGTGGCGGGAAAGCCAGCCTGACTAAGATAACAAACAAAAAAAACAAAAGAGCTTTGAAGGTGGGTGGCTTCCATGTCAGACTGTTTGCCATTGACTAAAACAAAGTCATTCTGTGGTTTGTAATTGAACGGATGAAATGGGAGCGTATGGGCCTTTGATGATGGGTGTGGTTATATGGCATTTAGCAATTTGGCGTGTCCTGCTAAGTATGGAGTGGTCCATATTGTAGTACTTTTGTTTGGGCTGCGAGTTGTCCAAAGTGTGAGTTTGGGTGTCAGTTAAGAGAAAGCAAATCTGCAAGAGAGAAGAAGCTAAAGCAGAGGAACTGCTGGAAAAATCTTCCCTTATGAGATAAACTCGTGGGTTAAGGGCTCTCTCTGGCTAGTCTTGCTCTCTTCTCCTCRGAAGCTTCCCAAAGAAGTCATCAGCATGGTGGTGCTTCCCGGCGTGGGGTGGCACAGGAAACAATGAGTCAGGTGAAGAGTTCCAGAAGACCGTTTCATAAGCCCTTGGAAGGGAAACCATGCAGTGCTGCCTGAAATAACTCTGGGGTTGAGAATCAGAGAGCTCGGAGAGTGACAGCCAAAGCACACTGGCCTGGAGAAACACATCCAAGCAAGGCAAAGGAAATGCAGGCCTGGGTTATGAGCTTACCCATGAGGAGGACAGGAGATGCCAGCACTGAGTGTTACAGAGCCAGTCTCAATGAGGCTTCCCAGATACTTTCRTTGAGCCCTTGGCCGCAATGATGGGGTGGAAGCAAAGACAGAGGTATCAAGCATGTAGCAATGTGGTTTAAGCTTGCAGAACAAACCTGGAAGGAGGAAGACCAAGGTGACCACTGGTGTTGGCTGAAGGATGCACCCCACTTTTATTTCCTGCATTTCGTTCCCTTTGCCTTGTGTTCCTGGATGAGAGGAAGGGTGAAAAGAGAGAGGGGCCAAAAGGAAGGGAGCAGATGGTGGGGAGGGAAGGTCTCATAGCTGGGTCCATACCTCTGTGGGGAATCCTGACTCCTGGGGGAGAGGTGGAAGAACCCCACCAGGCCCTGAGGAAGTCTATGTTGTTTAAGAAGGACTGAATCATAACATTCATGTTTAATGTTACTATAAAGAAAAAAGATGTTACTATAAAGAAAAAAATACTTGCTGGAGAAGAATGCAGGGCTTCAAAACCATCTTGGCAATTTCTCCATCCCAAGATTTTATACGTATTTTCCCTTTATACCCAAATCACCTAAAATGCTCAGCTTCTGAGGTAATCTGTGGTGAAATTAATAGGTGTCTGATACATTTTGGAGACTGAAAGATGGTTAGGAGTGTATTTTCAGGCTACACCATACAGGCTCCCTCCTGTGGTATAATTAAGGTCTATCAAGCAACTATGTATGTTACAGTATGCTCCATAATTCAACACAGGATAGAGCCATCTGCCGTGTCAGAACTCATACATGTCTATAAGAAATTTAGCTGTAGATCTTGCATTGACAGTGTAGGGATCAGTTACAAGATTGAGGCTTCACTCCTTTGTGTGGTATTGTGACAGAAAAGAAATTAAGCTGTAGAATTCAAAGTCAATCCAAATTGCATATATAGGCACTCAAAAATTCAGAGATGCTGCAAACCACACATGGCTGAAGCTGGACTTCTAAAATACATTGCAGCTCCTTGCTAACACAGAAGTTTCCAAGCCAAAACACGGCATTACAGGTCATATGGTGTGTGGAGAGCACCAACTGCTCTTGCTCTAATTGCAGGGAAGGGATTGAGGATTAGGAGTTGTTTGAGTTCAAGAAGGTCGAGCTTGATGCAGTTTGTATATACATCAAAGGCTGTGTTTCTCCACAACTCATTAATTTGGTTTGGAAATCTCACAAAAGCAAGTTTTCCAGAAATTCTACATTCTGGCTTGCCTGGGCAATGGTGATTGCAAGCGACAGCAAACCTTGGTATTGGCTGGAAGCAAGTACAGAGGCAGATAAATATGATATTTGTCTCCTATGGTAGGTAAAAATAATGTTCTTTGACTAAAAGAGTGACTTCAGTAGATAGCACCTGAAGAGGACGCACAAACACTTCTGTGTACCAGCCACAGGCAGAACCCAAGGCCACAGGCTCCCAAACAGGTGCATAGGTGTGCTCTACCCACATCAAGTTATGAGGCAAGAACTAACATCAACGCAGGAGATAGATAGTGCAATGCCCAGGACCCACATGCCTGCAGAATAGATTACCAAAATTATATTTTAACCTTCTAAACTCTTAATTTTGGCTTTGACAGAAAAGCTGGTTTGTCTTCTTCATATTGATGCTTTCCAACAGGAAGACCAGGCCTGTGAGAAGTCCCTTCCAAAAGGGCATGGCTACAGTGTAGAGTGGCACATAGGAAAGCTGTGAAGAAACACCTCCCCGCACACCAAGACCTAGCCAGCTCTGAGGGGGAGATGATGAGAAATGTTGTGTGCAGCCTGAGAGAAAACTTGAAAGAGAAAGGCCAGACACTCATTCCTCCCTTGTCGGAAAGCTGGATCACATTGTGCAACTCTTTGACCACAGATATTGGGCTTGATGCTACTTTTGCTGATACCCATGTCCTATCCCCACTCACCAGGGTGTCCCAGCCCCAAAGTACGTACTTCCATAATTGGGGATTTAAACTGGATGTGGTACTTTTCTGATCCAAAGCCCACCTTCGGGGAAGTGGCACAGTCTAGGGACAAGGTCCAGGACTGGTGTGGCCAGGACATGAAAGCAATGGCCAGGACTCAGGGCTGCAGAAGCTGTTAATAAAGCAGACTCTGGTGACTTGGGTCAGCCACAGGCTGGATCTACTGTCTCCTGGAAACGTCACACTTGCCAGATGCTGACGGTGTCCAGTCACCTCTTGATCACTCATGATGCCTTGTCATGGCATGAGGCAATGCAAACTAACAAACCGTCTGGGGCTCAAGGGTTGTTGCATCAGTTCCTGGCTCTGACATTCTTTTGCTCAGTGGCGTTAGTCAATTCACTTATGTTTTGCTATGCCTCAGTTTTCCTGGGTCTCAGACACTACAAAAGAGATGAAGAGCGCCATCTTAAAGCAGAAAGAAAATTGAAGTTGGTGGTGTCTCACCTGTGCGTGAAGGCACTAGCCGTAAAACCAGAACTGGGCTGTTTCCCTTGGGAGGTAACATTACAAATTCCATTTAGATTATTTAAAAAACATAGCGATTTGGTTACATAACTAAATCCAGGGCAGAATGAACCAGAGTATTTTGCTTAAAAGGCCAACATGTAAACTAGCTGTTTTGCTTAAAATAAACAGGACTCTCCAGAGGACAGAATTTCTCACAGTCTCCTCTGGGCTGGCTGTGTTCCTGCAGGACATTGCTCCAAAGCAAAAGGTTTAGATGCTCTGCTGCCTATGGCGATACGAACACGCATTGCCTCCAGCTGGTGAGAAAAAGTTGAAGGTTATTACGTTTCACAGAGAGGGTGAGGCCTCCAGAGAGAGAAATTCTGGCTGTACAGCTGCAAGTGGTACATTAAAAAATCCATGCTGATATTCATCCCCAAACTATGCAAGGGAGGGAATGCCTTCACGTGAATTGATGCCACAGGCTGTATTCCATGCTTTACTTAAAACCTTTTTCAGAAAAGTAATTAAAATAAAACATTATTAAAATAATATGTGCTGAAAACATTTGCATTTCTGAAAAGCATTGGATTTGCTGGCGATACCTGTGGTTGCTCTTCCACATGAACTAGGTGGACCTCTGTCATCATCTGAAGCCTGCTGCCAGCAATGTTGAAGCACCCTGTTAGAAAAGTGATTCCCTGATATCCCGGCAAAGGTCTCAACAAGCCTGGAGAAATGGATACGGTGAGATGAGTATTGGAAAGCAGACCAGAGCAACATATAGCCAGACAGCCATTTCTTAGGCAAGGCCAGGAGCCTTGGCACCTGAGATGGTCTGAGCAAACTCCTTCTTTAGCAACAGGTGGAGGTAGGAGCTGTGGGTTACAACAGCTATGTGCTTGCACAGGATCCTGATGCTGAGGCTTGAGGGGGAAGCAGGAGACCTTGCATGAGGCAAATCTAGACCCACCTATCCCTAAGATAATGTTTTCCCAATCCCGTCAGTTCATGAGGGACATTAATGCCTTGGAGCTGGGACCTTTTGGTTGCTTTCTGTCTTTGTTATTCTTGTTTCTGGCATCGCATGAATGCCCAGTTCCTTCTGGGATTTGTTTTCTTCAAGAAACAAGGCTTCTGAGCTCAAATGTAAGGGGAGGGAGGTAGAGGAGCAAAGGCCCCAGTGAGAGCTGATATCTCCTCTGTATGTCCTACCAGGGCTTGGGTGGCGTACCAACATACCCAAGCTGGAGAACCAGGGGCACAGGAGGGTCCCTCACATGCATGGACAGAGAGGGATCTGAAAGCTTTACTGGTAGGGGTTGTAGGCACATGCAACATAAAACAGTAAGAAAACAAACATCATCAGTATGTTGCTCATGGAAGCAGATGTCTGTAGCCCTTCTTAGCTCACGGCATTTAGGTGGTCCTGTGGCTGGTGGATGTGCAGGCGTATGAGAGCTCCGTTTCTCTCAGTATTGTGGCATTCTTTGGCCAGAGAGTAATTTTGCATAATATCATAATTCAGGCTGTGCTTTAGTGTTAACAGAAAATTCGGCTTGGACTCCTGTGACTCAGCACTGCGGCATATTACCCCAACGCAGCTCCCTGCGAGCCATTGTCTTTTAAATTTGAAACAGAAGGTTGGAAAAACAGTGCGTCCTGACCTTTCGGAAAGGTTGGGCTTTACACCATGCGGAGGGGCTGGCAGGGGGAGGAAGCCTCCAATTCAGTTTACCAGTGAGGAGCTGAAACAAAGCAGCCAAAAGGATGTGGCTAAGGAAGCCGAGGACAGCGCTGCTGCGGGTGATGACTGGTGTGCATGGCAGGGAGCTGGGCAGCGGGTTGTAGGTGCAGCCATGGATTCAGCCAAAATAAGGCTGGAACCTTCTCCATCCCCAAAAGCCTCACATTTGGCTGAAATTCTCCCATGGATGCTGCACTGGGGGTCCTGGGCAGACACACAAAGCGCTGAGGCGGTACCTGCGTGAGAGTTTGGAGGCTGCAGGAACAACCAATCGCTGTGGCAGCTTTCTTTAAAAAAATAGGACCCAAAAAACAAAGCCAAACTGTAAAATAACAATGTGTTGAATTAACTCTGCTCTCCGGGAACATTCAGTGTTAGTGGCGAAGTCCCAGGAATGCGATGCTGCTGCGTCGCAATTCCCTCTTGCAGAGCCTGGGGGTGGTGCATTGTCTTCCAGTTGCACGCCGAGGGCCCGCAGAAGGAGGAAAATGCATGTGCGTCTCACAGGAAAGTCAAGATGTCTGTTCCTTGGTCACAGGCAAAGGATTAGTAAAGCACCATTAACCCTACTATAAAAACACGCCAGCTAGGGCTTCTTTCATCCCAAACAGAGTTTATAAACAGACCCTTATCACTCCAAGAATGTTTATCTTCATGTGCTATAAGTGGATTCCAAGAAAGCAACAGTAGCTAATGAAATTAAATATGATGTTTGGAGATACATTTTCTCCATTTAACTAACTAACTAAATGTGTGTGTGTGTGCGCGCGCACGTGTGTGTATCTCAAATAAAAGTAACACTGGCGTTTACTTTAGCTTAAGCCTCCCATTCCATAGTTAATTTAGAAGACTGGCTAACACACACAGAAAAGCAGGAAAGAGAAGGAACAAAAAAACTTAACTCTTTTCTCTTCTCTTCTCTTCTCCTCTCTTCTCTTCTCTTCTCTTCTTTTCTCTCTTCTCTTCTCTTCTCTTCTCTTCTCTTCCTTTCTTCCTTTCTTCCTTTCTTCCTTTCTTCCTTTCCAAAGCCAGCTCAGAGAAGAAGGCTTTTCAAACTGTGCTCTGGGAGGATTCTGAACACGTTTCGTAATTTATGATCATTCACTTTGAAAGCGATTAACGGCAGCACAAACCTGATTACAGCCTCCCTGGCTGAGTGCAGTATCCTTTGGGGCTCCATTTTTAATTGTTTTTTATTTACATTCAAGCTTCCAGGGGCTAACTGCCTTGCAAAGACCCCCAACTAACCCCTTCTACTAAAAGCTTCATTTATTTTTAATAACATGTTTATAGACCTAGCCTCATTTTTCATGAGAAGGTCACGTTTGTTATCTGTGGTTGTTAGGGAAATGATTAAGGAATCCCGGAAACAGTGGAAGTTCCTACTAGGGAACTGCACAAACGTCTGTTAACAAAACGCTCTTTCCACTCTGCGAATAGTGGTTCGTGAACATCTACAGGAGGATGTGTGTGGCATATGGTATCCGTACCACGGAGAAGAGCAGGAACTGTCTGCACAGTTCAACTTAATATGCTCTAATTAGTCCTTTTCGGCCTTGACCAAAACATAAATTACTGCCATCACTGTTGTTTTTTACCAAGGGGAAAGTGGAATAGGTTCAAACCACCTCACAGAGGTAGGAAAATATTATTGTAGACAATAAATTTGTCAGTACTTTATTTGGGGAACTTGAGTGCAGTCACTCTGTCGTGCCAGCATCCAGGCAAACACGGAAGCTTTCAGATAGAAAGATAAAGTGGTAGAAAGGTCTCTTAAAAGAGAAACTCCCTGAGCAAATGGAAAGCACAGAGCCTGCTGAAGAAGATTGGTGGATTCACGTTTCAAGTTTATTTATTTGTATTAAAACTGGAATGACCATGCATGGGTGAAGAGCTCAGCATGG
Organism: Apteryx rowi; assembly: GCF_003343035.1. Taxonomy (NCBI): domain Eukaryota; kingdom Metazoa; phylum Chordata; class Aves; order Apterygiformes; family Apterygidae; genus Apteryx; species Apteryx rowi. Next base: position 4,253,239 of record NW_020447530.1, on the reverse strand, counting down.
TAGGTCCTGTATCAGTTCAAACTAAACAAGATAGCCCAGCCACAGGGAGCTTACAGTGGAAGACCACTGGTGGGAACAGACAGATGATGCTGAAGTGTCATTGAAGCATTCATGAGACTTAGTTTTCACAAAATTTCTTATCTGAATGAAAAAATGAAGGTTATCGAAATTTCATTCCCTATTTTTTTGCTAACTCTGCTTTTACTGGTGATATTTCAGCCATCTTGATTATTTCCTGTCTAAAAAAATGGGGCTTAAAGTATGACTTGCAAGGGAACTTCTAGTGTTTCTGGAGGGGTTCAGGTGCACATGCAGATTACCATGAGTTACTGCACATCAGCTGAACCTTGACAAGGGGAGCAGTAGATGTTCTCCGAGATGTCAGGCAAAGAGCATTTGCTTGAGCCTCTCTGAAGGGCTCTTCAGGACAGCCATTACCTCATTAGACAAACTGATCTGGACCCAAGTGACTTTTCTCAAGAAAATTTTGGTTGAAGCTTGTACATTTCTCTAGGACATTCAGTTTGGATTCATCATTTTCTGATGAAAACCCCATTCATCACAAAGACATTCTTGACATCTCCATCCTGAATAGCTTGTATCCAGTGAATTCCTTTAGCAAAGACCACGGAATTTCGTTGCTTAAAATTTATAGTAAGGGAATGCCCAGTCTTGTTTCCAGATCCTTTGTTGGGTGCTCATAAAAGTAACCTCCAGAGAGCATGCTGCTTTCCACATTGTACAGGTTTGTGTGGCAGCGTTAAAGGAAGTGGTGCATGCCCCCCCTTGGAAGAGGACTGCTTTGGGAGAACTGAGCAATGGACCCTGGGCAGTGTGGGGCTGGACTGTCATGAGGCATGGAGGAATGATGTGGTTAACTGCCCCTGCGGCTTGCAATGAGCTCTGGGTGCCAAGAGCCATTCTGGCCTCTTTGCTTATCACAGTGCTCACCTTCGATCCCAGGAGAGAGGAATACCAAAGGGCTGGTGGTATGGATAAGGGTGGCAAACTATATGCCCCCACCTTTGCTACATGCTTCCTTGCCTGTGGCTTGTGTCGCCTGGTGCAACAAGGCATGGAAGCGCAGGGCTGGGGGACCTCAAGAGGTTTCCTGCCTCAGCCTGCTGCAGTAAGGAGTGAGTCTATCTAGACCTGAGATGGAGGGAGCTCTTACAATCCACTCTGAGTCCTCAGCCCATCCTCCTGCATTGGCCATTGAGAACAAGTGAGCACTGATGTTTTCAGCGCAACCTTTTTTGTAAGACAAGTCCATTACTGTGTCTCCCATGCTGCAGCCTGCTACTGTCTAGACTAAACAAACATGATTCCTCCAGCCTTTCCTCATAGGTTATGCATGCTCCCTCCACGACTTCAGCCATCTAAATTTCGGGCTCTCATTTTTCCCTTCCTTCTCCTCGGAGACCTTGAGAAACACATAAATGTTGCTGGGGACTCCAACAGACATTTCTTTGCCAGGTTACACTGCTGGAAACCCAGAGCAATCTTGCTCACTGGAAACACTGAAGTCAGTGGAGCTACTGCAGCTTAACACCAGTGGGAGTTGAGAAATGCCTTGAGCAATTTTCCTGGGCTTTTTCCTACCACTCTGTTCCTGTTCTCTTGCATTTTGTCTTTTCCAAGGGGACAGTGAGAAACTGAAGATGAATGGATGTGTGTAAACCATGCAAACACATTGACTCCCTCTAGTGGCTTTGACTCCATATGGAAGCTAATGGCTCATTCCTTCACCTCCAGCGATAGAGGTTTGTGGTCTGAGATCCAGAGGGTCTGGGTTCGTTCACAAGGGGCATCACTGCAAAACCTGTCTTGCTGTTAGACCTTTTCACCTGGAGAGCAAGCCGATTTTGAGAAGAGAGGGCTCATGTGCGTTAGGAGGAGAAAGCAGTGGGGTGTGGAGCTCCTTGTGAGTATGGAGTGCTCAGGACACAGTCAGGACCACAGTACATGACAGTTTCCTGTTTGCGGTTCCCATGCCTCCTGCAGCCAACACTTTGCCCAAAAAGAGCTTTTATTCACATTTTTCAATGCCCTGTTATCAGTGCTTCTTTGATTTGTCTGTCTTTATCTGTCCTGTGCTGATGTTTTTGTTGATGGCTCTCAAAAACCATGTATGTGTGTGATTGCTTCTTACTTTTATCTGGAATAAAGTACTGTGGTTATTCCTGCAACTTCAGTAAGCTCCACACCCCAGCATTGTTCCCAGTAGCCTCTCTTCTAAATGCATGAATGCAATAGTTAAATTAGTTTAACTTTTTCAGTAAAAGTGTTTTGGTTTTTTTTTAGCCAGTACCACAGCTCCTTAAAGGATTTTTTTTCTGTATGAAAAAAAAGAGACATCTTCAAATTGTAGCTACAGAGGACTATGCCAAAGACATGTTCATTAGCTAATTAAGTCCTCAGCACAAGGATCCCGAAAGGCCCCTTAGTTTTCCCTGGTTCCCTGCAATCACCAGTCCCATTACCAGCATTTGGGGAGCAATGAAGTTCTTTTCATGTTCACACTGAAGTCAGTGTGAGCAGACTCGCACCTTCTGGGAACCAAGCAAGCTGCAATGGAAGTGAAGGTTCTTCGTCAGCATGTGCCCATGCCCCTGTTCCAGCTAGGTCTTCCCCAGCCCAGCCTTTGCCCTGTGCACGCTGCAGCACTGCTCATGTCAGATCCTCTCATAACCACCTCTGAGTCAGCTCTCCTTCCCTTGCCCCATGTTCTGCCAGCATCATCCACATGTGCTTCTCTTGAAATATTGCCCATACCAGCATCTCGTGCCTCTGCCTCCTCATGGCTTTCCATCTCCCTGCTTCTTTTAGAGCAGGGCTTCTCAGCTCACTCGTCACTTCACCTGATGTAGGGTTTGCTTCTCACATTGAAATGCAGCTCCAGAGCATCTGTACCTACAAGCCCTTCTTGGGTCTATGGCTAACACTTGCAGGTGGTTTCTACAGCACACCTGTAAGATGTGATTTTTTCTGTCCATCTGTGGAGTTAAGACTTTGTCCAAGCTCTTCCTATCTCACATCTCACGTCATCTTTGCCTTTTGCAACTACTGCTTTGTCCTGCTGCTGTCCATCCAGAAAGCTCCTGTACAGGTAGCTTTCCCAGCATAAGGGCTTTCACCAGGTCATGCCACTGGTGCACTCCTTGACCTCTGTCTGTTGTCTCCTGACACACAGAATTGACATTTTGCTCTGCGTCTGAACAGCCAGCACAATGGTTTCCAATCCCCCATGATAGCTTCAGGGCACTATGACAGAGCAGCTAATAATAGAAGAAATGCCAAGAATAATAATTAGAATGGGGTACTTTTTAATCATTTTTTCACAGAAACTTCTGTGTGTGCATGTCCATGTGATGTTTTGCACAGTGACTCCCTTCTGCCATCAGAGGAGAGAGAGGGGCAGAGGGAAGAGTATCTGCGGAGGTAGACTCAGACCATCTTCTCATTGATGCAGAGGGGTCTTAACCGGATAGCTGAGCTCAGGTGAGACGAATCCATTAGGGTTGGAGGGTGATGAAATGTTTGCAGCTGCCTAAACCCCAGTGCTTTCAATGGCCCAGAAGCCATTTCAGGCTTTTTGAAGAGGCAACCTTGCATTCTTGATGTGACTTTTGGTTTTCTCTTTGTAAATGAAGCCAGCAATGCCTATTCCTGGCCAGTCTTTGTCTGCTGACTACGTAAACTCCTGGGGCAGGGGTACTTTTTCTCTCCATTTGCAGCAAAGAGCTTGGCTGCTTGCTCACCTCTCTTGGTTGAGCCTCCGACTGCTGCAAGGGCACAACGGGATCATCATTTTCAGTTTGGAAACACAGGCATCTCCTATTTTTTGTGGTTTCCTGCTGAATCCCAAGCCCAGGACACCGAGAAACACACAATTAGTAAATCTTCAAATCCCCAGCTGAGACGATTACAACTCCATGCCTGTGTAACTATAAGATGTTGTTGGGTAACGTAATCACAGCTTAACATGGCTGCTGCTGATCTCTTGGTTTATAATGATTTCATTTCCCCTCTCCCACCTTCTTTATATTTTCTATTATGTAAAACCCTAAGAACTAATTACAAGTGGGTGGATCAAAGATTATACATTTTAATTTTGCTTCCAGCCTCACCCACTCAAGGCTAGGAATCCACATAACCCATTAAACTGTAGGTACTTGCTGACAGAAAGGGAACCATCTGCTGAATAACTTCTGTTAATTATTTTGGAACATACTAGCGAGAAGAAAGTGCAGGCCTGTAATGACCTTTCCCTTGGTGGCAGAATCGACTGCAAAGTAGACAGCTGTGGCTAGAAGCCAAAAGTTAATGGTTAGTATTGGCACAAAAGGCTCAAGCGTACTAGTACTTATTAATTTCCCCATAGTGGAGAAAGTATTCCAGGCATTCTGAGTATAAAACTTCCTAGCACCTGCACAAAACCAAGCTCCAAAATATTCATTTAGAGCATTATTGAGTCCCTCAGAAAATGCGGACTTCACATGTTTACTTCCTTGTGGTGTTCTTTTCATTTTGTCACATCTGATTTGGTCAAACAACCTTTTGTTTTGTTTAGCAGTGAGCAATATTTATACAGGGTTTTTCTGGCAAATGAGAATCACAATTATTTCACGTCCCTCAGGCACAGAGGTCCATGGAAACTTATGCCCCTTGTAGACACGTGGACTAGTCACTCATAGGTTTTATTTTTATCTATCTTGTCTGTTTTAGTGTAGCAGAATAGCCTGACTTTCTCTTTGCCCTTTCCGGCAGATGCCTGCTGGGCCCAATCCAAAGCTCATGGAAGTTTCTGTGAGCCTTTTTTCGGTGGAGCTGAGTAGACCTTGGATCGCCCCACAAAGTATCTGCATATCTTGAGTATGCATTACCCATCTGCCTTGTTACTTAAACAGTTGAATCTTTATTATATTTCTTAAAACATTTTGCAAGAGAGCTGTGCCACTGTTTTGAGGGAATGAAACAGAAGAAGGATATCCCACTGAATCCCTCAAAAACTGTATTTAATCTACAGCTCTGGCCCTAGGTGCTAAAATAACAAATCTTTTTACTGTGTTTTAAATTAGATGAGGAATCACACATTGAACAATGAAGCTGCTTTACTCTGCTGGATTTCTTGCATTTTTTTATACTTGAGACTATAGTGCGTTGGTGCAAAAGGGCCATTTCAAGGACTGTTCCTTTATATCTCTGACCAGGGGATCTAACTAGGAATGCTCTTTCTAGGTCTGTGTTTGCACCCTTATTGCTCTAATAGCAGCAGGTAAAGTCAAGACGCAACATAAGTGGTAAATTAAAAGCTGTTTGTGTCTAAGTCATCCCATCTGTGTCTTTTGGATAGAAGTCAACCATCTTTGAAACCACATGCATCAAGCAATTGGCTAAACGTCCTTGTAGACAGGATGTCTCCTATTTGCATTTGAAGTGCTGCGCTTTCTGTTTAAAATATAAATGCAATGCACTTATATCATTTTCTTAACCTGTTTACAAATAGTGACTATTGCATAATTGGAAATAGGTGTTAAAATGCTGAAGCTGTCAAAGGGCTTTAAAGCATCTTTGTGTGAAGTACATGAGATTTATTGGAAACACCTGAGGTAGTGTACACTCCAGTCTCTCCCCTGCCTCCAGCCCAGCCCACCACCACCACCACTGCCACCCACCACCACCTTTGAAGTCAGTTCATTGGTCATAGACACGTTGCAAGTTCGGGTACACACCTATCATTCAAAGGGCAATATATTATCCACATGACAGATGTAATCAGTCCCTTGGTCTCTTAGAAGTGCAGCTGTTGGTGAATTCTTTTTTGTGAATGTAATATTTGAGAAGACTTAAGTTAAAAACTGACACTTCCACTGAAATCTCATCTCCTTTGGAAAGAAGGTTCCCGTTTTCTGGCTCTCCTCTGTGTGTGAGAGCCAGGGATGTGTCAAACAGCATTCAAGTGACAGTTTCCAACAGAGATGCCATTAACAAAGATGGCATGGAAATAACCTTCCCCTTGAAAGATTATTAATGTGAGTTGCTTGTGTTCAGAGCCACAGCAAGGCCAGACCAAGAGGAACAACCTAATTTAGGAGGAAGGCAAGTATTGCAGAGGAAAGATGCTGTAGCTTGGGAGCAGGCAATGGTAGATGCCTGGGGAGAGAGCACAGAGGAACCAGAAGGAGAGGTGGGAGGAGATGCAGAGAAGAACAGTGCTGCTGCCCCAGGTGCCAGAGCACTTCACCCCATTTGTGTACTTCTATATTGATAAGACGACACTGGCCCAGAAATCAGAATTGGAAAGGAAATGACTCCAAAGGGTGGAAAGAAGGCACTTTCTTGCTTTCGACATGGGGAAAGGTATCAGACCCCAGCCGGGCCTGCTGCCCAAAGTCACGCAGGGAGTATGCGGCCGAGACGGGAAGTGAACCCTGGGCCGCCTGAAGGCTCGTCCAGTGCCTGAACCGCAGGCTTGTCCTTTCCTTTTATTGGTAAAAATAAAAATATGACCTTCTTTTGGCAGCCTTGCAGAGCAGATGCTGCTTTTTAGATGACAGCATAGAAATGCAGAAAAACTTTGGGGATTTGCAGAAATTCTTTCCAACGACAGATTGTCTGGCCTACTAGTGTCATAATGTCAGCCCTGAAACATGCCATAAAGCTTTCTTTCAGCAGAACAAACATAACCCCCTAGACCAGCTCTTTGACAACTAAGTAAAACAAAGCAGGGTAATTGCGGCTGGAAACCCACCAGACTCTTAGTGTGACCTCTTGAATACTAATAGTTATTAGAGATGCAATGAATAAATGTCAAGAATATTACAAGCAATCCGTTTTTAAGAAAAGGACTCCAGAGGAAAGTTTGTGAACGAAAAACTTCTGAATGTAAGTTACAGTAACAGGGAAGCGCTCACGTGGCTCCTGGAGAGTCTGAATGTATTTTTCATGCGCTGGTGGATTGAAGGATGGAGACAGAGGATTCCAGGCTCTTACGAGCTACCAGATTGCTGGATCCCCTGACACAGAAGATAAAAGTTCAAGCGCTTAATGGAGCTACTTTGTTCAATAAACGCACAAGTGGAAAATAAGTGAGGAGGGAATAAAGAGGGTATGGTATGCTGCACATTGCTGCAACTTTCCTTCTTCGGAAGGCCACGGACTGCTTATAAACTGTCTTGTGCGTGCGTGTGCATGTGTCAATCACATAGATGAGGTATGCATGCATATACAGAGATCAGCCCCAGGTGCCCAAGGCTCTTGGGAGATCCCCCTCCTTTCTTCCTCCCACGCAATTATTGGAGAACTGGAGGAGGTGAACCAGTAGCGTATAACTTCTGGGGTTAGGGTCAGAGTGCCTCGGGGGCAGGAAAGCTACCTTTCCTGCTAGATTTTGCCTCTGCCTTTAGCTTTGGGCATTCTAATTATAGTCTCAGTAACTTTTCCATTTCCAACATTTCCTTGTGCTCCAGCGCCGTGTGTGACATTTCAGTGCACAAGTTGCACGCAGAGCTAATTTTGTAGAGAAAACAATGCCAGAACATTAATGAATATGGCCAGGGACTTGGTTCTGGTGAGACCAGACTGCAGAATGCTGAACATATGCTTTGTTACACCATTCTGACCCAAAGTTAATGCTGGTTTTACTGAGAAGTTTCTGCTCCTCTTTGTATAACAATGTGAACAGAATTGACCAAGTAAAGCTGTATAAAAATTCTGTATTTCATTTGTATAAGAACTGGAAGAGGAGAAGCATGGGACAACGAGTTTTTTCTGATATGATCCTCAGTGTTGCACAGGAAAAACCAAGAGTAATGGTCGCAAATAGCCGTAACTGTGTGACCTTCCTCATATCTCAGCGGAAGGACTTGATGCTACCTTTTACCTTAGACTCCTTGCACTAGTTTTTAAATCGAAGTGATTCAGATGAAGTGGATGTTCCTTTGGCTGGTGCTTGGCCCTATACCTACAACAAGGAATAGGTGAACTGTCAGCTGCATTTAATAAAGGTGCAGTGGTCTCATGGCAACACAGCAAAAATGACATGCTGCTGGCAGAGCTGTTCTCCTTTAAATTGGCTTCTTAGCTAAGCCATTTTTGAGTGTGATTTCAGCGGGTCGGATATGTCAGCCTGTTTCCTTTTTCTCATTCCCTTCTCCAGCGTCACCAGTGATATGACTTAAGACTTGGGAGGTAGCACTGGGGCTTATTGGGTGGTGTATGTAAAATGAGACACTATTTAGTTTCAAAGCTGGGAATTCAATAGTTTAGCTGCACACACTGGGTAGAAAAGTGTGTCTTTTATTGGTTTTGAGCATGCCACCTTTAAATGTCACGGAGCAGCCCCTTGTCCCTGCAGGAACAGGAGCCATGGACCAGCCTTGGCTTGGCCGCTTGCGACTTTGGTTATTCTGTCGTGTTCTTACCTCTTTTCCTCCTTTCAGAGGTAAACAATCCTTTTTTTTTTTTTTTTTTTCCAAGGGGAACACGAGGTTTCAGCTCTAAAGAACAGGTTTAACTTCAGTGACAAGTTAGAACTTGACAGGAATATAATGATGACCTAAAGGTACACAAACACCTAATTTCAGGAGGATGATGAGCTGAGCCAGCCAGCTCTGGTCAGTCTTGTTTCGAGCCTGTGCTGGGTTCCCACATTGCTCCGTTCAGAGATGCAAACACACGTCTCACCTGAGAGCAGCAGTGTCATGCAGGGGATGCCATGCTCAACCTGCTTATACTAAGAACTAAAACAGCGCAAGAGTGAGGTCCTAATTGCTTTAGTGGATGTTTCCACCTAAATGGAGGAAGCTGATGCACTGTGGGACTCGGGGCATGACTGGAGGCTCTGTTTTGGTGGGGACTTCCTTGTATGACGAGATGGAAGATCTGGGCCAGTTATATAAGCTTAGCACTGATGGGCTGGCAGAGGGGCGTTTCATCTGTTTCTCACTTGCTGCAATTTATGCCCCCTCTGTTAACCCCCATACCCTGCGTGAGACCCTTTCTCATGGCTTGGGACGCCGTGACTCTCCTGCTTAGCCGGTTCTGCGCTGTGTGGTGCGATTGCCAGCCGAGCAGGGTCAGACCAGTGCTTTCTTAGTAGTGAGATTCAGCAAGACATGTCCGCATTATCTGATTGGCCTGGAGAGCCTCGCTGATAGCTTTGTTCTCAGACGCCAAGCGGGGAGCAAGTCCCACAGCGTCATCACGAGAAGGGGCAAGTCCTCGTAGGTGCAGGAGGAGATCTAAGTGGACGGGAACCCAGAGAGACTGTCAGGTCTGTCTGACTGCCTTTGAGTCCTAAAAAACACATTGGCTGAAGCATGCATACCCCAGTGTGAAGTCAGCCAGGAACAAGCCAGAGAACCTGCCTCTGACCCTGAGGACATTGCTTGAAAAATATTTTCCAGAACTTGGTGCCTGGGGACCTGCAGCTAACAAACATTCTGGAAGTGTAATCACAGCCTTTGGCTCTGTTGCCGAACCACCTACAGGAGGTGAGTTTAAAGAGAGCGGCTTTAAAGCTGTCAACATAAGAAGGAGGGAAGCCAAATTGCTTTCGTGCTTGCGTTTATGTGCCAACTGGTTTGTCATTGGATTGGTATGTAGCAAAGATAGAGTTGTCTGCAGAAAAGCTGTATTATTCTTTTTTGGATGGGTCCACTGAAGATCAGTCAGGGTCCATACTAATTTCCTGAGGGGGCAAATCCAGCCCTGAGATAGGCCACTGGCTCCTCAGTGACTGCATGGAGTTTTGTGTTGGGTCAGAAAGTCAGCCTTTGAGAAGAAGAGATGGAGAAGCCTCCCAGGAGGGAGAGCTGATAAGACAGCAGCTCCCCAGCTGTGCTGTGGCCACACAGTGCCTCATAAGTCACCAGACTAATGAGAATTAATAACCTTGGGCCAGATTCTGGCTATTTAGGCATATACTCCTGGCAACTCCATCGTCCTCTCTGTAGTTCTGGATGTAGGCTTGTGTAACATGACTCAGCCTTTCCACAGCCCAAGTCTCCTTGTCTCCCACGAGTTCTAGCTGTGTTTGGGGACTTCTGGTCCCTCTCCCAACAAGGCCTGCGGAGAAAAGGACATGGCCCTTGGGAGCAAGCTGAGTGCCACAGAATGTGATGCCCTGCAGAGCATGGAGCACTCTTCCTCTTGGTATTTGAAATACAGAGCTTCGGTATAAGCACTACCAGGTTCAGCAGACAATGCTCTGTGTTGATTCAAGGGGGACTACCTAGATTCAGTGGGAGCGTGACATAATGGATCATCATAAAGGAAAATTCAGCAGTGATATATATTCTTAATAAATATCCATATCCATAATCCCAGTTAGAGCATATGGTGGATTCTCGCAAGGATCCAGATGAAACTAAAGTCAGTCACATTAATGAGAGCTTTTCCAGACAAAGAGTTTCCCAGGTGTCCCTGCTGCAGGGCAAAAGGTGTTGGTTAGCATTAAGTATCCTGAACATTTGCCTGACACCAATGTGAGCTCTGTCTGTAGCCTGACAAGATGTGCAGAGCATGAGTGACAAGCATAGGGGACGATGTGGCCTCACCTGCCCCACACAGCGGTGAAGGGCAGGAAGGCCCGGATGTCCCATGGGCAAACCATCCTGGGTGGACATTAGTCAGTCAAACAAATGCCCTGCAAAACTAATCTGCAGCCCTCTTTTAGGTTTTTTCTCCAAGGCTTTGACACACAGGTGCCCAAGGTTGCCAGCGCAGTCTCTCTCAGCACCTTCTTGTCAAGCTCACTTGCTCAATAACACGTGATAACCTGAGCCTTAAAAGAGTGGGAAGGGGCAAAGAGACTGCAGAAAGGCAAAGTCTAAATTTATGCAGAATAAGTCAGGGACGAAGTATCCCCAGGCTTCTCTAAAAGAGCCAAATTTGTGGCTCATGCAAAGATGGGGGCTTGCCTGCTTCCAGCCAGCTCCAGAGCTGGGTCTCCACAGGTGCCTAGGCACCATGAGCAGCATCATGGCTGGGAGAGCCACCAGGAGACCCGGCCGGCCAAGGGTACCCCACAAATTGTCCTCATAGAAAATATCAGCCATGCTGCAGCCATACAAGAGATGTGAGGCTGGTGGGCTGTCCTCATCCGCTTGAAAGATGCCGCTTCCCAGAGTCGTGCACTCCGCTTTCGCCACCTTTCCAACGCCTGGCTTCATTAGGGAAAGCCGTGAAAGAGTTGGCTTCCCCTCCACAGCCTCCTGCCCAGCTGTAGCTGCTCCCCGGGCAATGCTCAGCCCACACCCTGCGTCCTGTCCTTTGGCGAGCCCTTCCCACCCTCCAGCTGGCCGGCGAGAGCCGCCAGCTGCCTCCATGAGTCAGGAGGGCCCTCCCTCACCTTTCCGCAAACGTTGGCAGCCTCTTGCAGGCCCCCAGGGCATGGCCATAGGAACATTTGTGGAATAAAGCCTGCCAGATGTGTTAAAGGTGCCATGAAGCAAGGCAGAAGGGGAGTTAACTCCCTGCTGCAGCGGTGGTCAGGGGCTCCCCCGTGCAGGATGCACTCCCCCAAGCCACGGGCAACACTCAGATCCCTCTTGCGCCTCCTCAAATTCAGCGGGGCTCAGCCCAGGCGCTGGTCTCGTGTGGGAGAGGTTGAACCTACTTGCTGCAAGTCACACTGGTATCCCAGATGATTTGTTCAAGTCTCTTTTCGTAGGCCCTTGTTGCCGTGTTGATTAAATCACATGCAACCAAGCCCAGCTCAGTGACTCCCACATTTATTGGGGTGCATGGACTGAATGACGCTTTCATCATTTTGCAGAGGCGATCTGGAGATAAACTGTTGTGCCTGAGATGGGCTAGAGATGCTTAGAGGAAAAACACGTGTAGCACTAAAGGGCTGCAAAGGGACTTTTTAAGCCCATGTGTTGCATTGCATTTTCTCAATATCATTCCCAAGCTGCAGAACCTTATGGGGCCAGGCAGCCTCCTAGATGCACAGCTCACCTGTAGTCTTCATTTGTGCTGGGCATTTCCAGGCTATTGCAGGGCTTTAGGATGGGGTTAATGACGTCCTGCTTTTTTCTGGAAATACATTATTGTCTGTAGCACAGAGGGTCTGATGTTCGCTGGGGTACTGGTGAGTGCTGCAAAGCCTGGGGAGATGCAGGCTAGATCTCTGCCCACCGGGGCTGGCTGGTACAGGTGGTCCCTTCCAGTTCCTAGCTCCTGAGATATTATATCATATGATCAGTTTATCCATCTGTTTGCAATCTTGGGGAGGCCAGTGTGGTTTTAATTAATGAGCAATTGTTTTTGCGGTTGTTGTGCAGTGCCCCAAGCGATTCAGCAGGGGTGGGGGGCGCTTATAAATAAAACAATTATTATTACCAAACTTCATTAACATGCCACACTGCTCTTCCCTCCGCGTGGCCAGCCCCCTCGCTGCCATCCCTATCAGCCCTGGGGCTGCACGGGGAGAGCTGTGGGGAGGCCTCAGCTCTTGGTCTAGCTGGGACCAGCTCCTGCTTTGGGGCCTGGGGTATATAAGTTTGGATGGAGGAGACAGGTGCTGGTTCCCATCTTACCTGAGCCCTGCTTCAGCTTGCCTTGCTTCTTGGGAGGGTTTGAGCCTGAAACCCTGTGCGAGGATTGTGCCTGTCCCATGGCAAGGCCAGCGCTGCCGTCTTGCTACGGCTGAGCCGGTGATGGTGGGACCTCCACCAGCTTCTTGTGTCAGGGCCTGGTGGTTGGGGAGCTTGGCCTGCGAGTGCAAAGGCTGGACCTTTCACTGCCTGCCCATCTCTCTTCATCACCTAACTCTGTGAAGAGGGCCTGGCAGCAGGGGAGAAGAAAACAGCCCAAGGGCCAAAAGGCAGGTGCCCGTAGAGCCCCAAGGGCTGGCAGGCAACTGCGAGTGGGGAGCAGGGTCTGAACCTTCTTCACTCCATGCAGCTGAGCAGCAGCTGATAAACAGAAAAAGCCTGAAAACCTTGCAGTGGATGAAAGAGGAGGGCGGGCGTTTGCACAGAGGTGGCTAACCGTCAGGTGTTGGATCTGGTCCGTTCCCCAGGACCTGCTTCAATTCAATAAGGGCTATTCTCAGGTCCCACTTTTTACTGCCTGCTTTCATACAGCTCCTCAGGCAAAAGTAGTCTCTGGAGCCTTGTGTTCGCTGTTCTCCAGAAGATCTTATAATTGCTGCAGCCGCAGGACTTCCTTTTCCCCCAATAATCGGAGCAATGCAAATCGACATGCTCAGCCCCAGCACCTGACAGGGAGATGGGGCCTGCGCCCATAACCCTCTGCTTTGCATTATTTTTCAGATTTAAATGAGCAAGAGCATTACAACAGGGGAAAACTCTAGCCCAGCGCCAGCCAGTTTTCAGGGCGCTCCTTGTCCCTGTGCAACGAAAGGTCCCTTCTCACTGTGGCCATAACCTCAGAAACAAAATTAAAGCAGGGGCCTCATTTCACCCCCATGTGACTCCCTGGCAGCCTGTTCTTGTGAAGCCCATGACGGCCCCTCTGTGGGGTGGCCTGCTTGCAATAAAAGTTTTTAGCCAAACAGCTGTGAGCGGTAAAGGTGTTGCATCGCACACCCAGGTCTGCGAGGCCTGGGTGCACCATGAGCGCAGCTCACGTGCTGCAGAGGTGGCGAGGAGGGGAACAGCAAAAGGGGCCGTCGGGAGGGCTGGCTCTGGGTCACACACCCCTGTCAGCTGCTTTTCCTTCTTTGCACCCTGGAGCGAGGTCCCATCAGCAGCTCAAGGTCGTCCAAAGGAGCCTGCAGGAGAGGAGGCTGTTTGGGCTCCCCGATGAACCAGGCGGGGAAATGACTTTGCTTCTGTAATGCCCTGGCCTTGCAATGCTTTTTCTAATGCAACACCCGAGCCTCTGAGCAGTGGGTTGAGTGATGGAGCGTGGCAGTCCAGCGATGGGGCGACTGCGGAAGCGTGTGACTTTGAGCGGGGCCCTGCCAGTGGCATCCGTGTCCTTGTCAGTGTGTGGCGGTGCCCTTCCTTCTGCTCCAGGACATGGGAAATGTAGCCAGCTGGCAGGTCTCCAGGATCCAGGTGATTAAATGGCCCTCAGAGACTGCATCTTTGGGGATGGATGTGGCCTGGTTCTGACTTTTCCAGGGGCTGGTGGGGAGCAGACCCCAGCTGGCTTCTCTCAGTCTGCACTGATTTGCACTCATGAGTATCTGGCTCCCTGCGTCCAACAGAAAACACAAATCAGTTCAAACTCCATGAGCGGTAGAGGCTGCAGATGGCATGAACAGCATGCAGAGTGGCGAGAGAGGTGAGAATAGCAGCCAGAAACGCTGGGGCAGGGAGGGCGCTGGAGTGAGCGCTGTGCTGCAGACAGCACAGCGGGCTGGAACCGCACAGAGGGCCTGAGGTCGGGCCCCGGACATTGCTCCAGCCCCTCCAGAGCTGTTCTGGTTGCAGCTCCCATGCAATGCCTGGGTCCTCAGAGTGAGAGCACAGCCTGGCCGTGGATGTCATCACCCTCGCAGGGAAGCTTGAAAGAGAGTGAGCTCGTGCAAGCTGACAAGTTGGGTTTTCCCCTTGGTGCCCACCCTGGTTTCACACTGATGTCTATGGGCTCCCCTTACCATCCCCCTGGGCTGGGTGGTGGAGCAATGGCTCAGTGATGGAGTGAGGACTCAGGCCCATGCACCATCGTGGCAATGCTGTGGGGATAAACCTGGCCTGGCTCTGAACAGGTCCAGGCACCAGGACAGCCATGTCAGCATGGCCTTCTCTCCATGCTGGTGACGACTGGTGTTTATCTGTGACACGCAGCCACAGCTGAGCCTGCTGGAAAGAAGCATCCCCTCTGAGAGCTTGGGTCTTCAACCCAGCTCCAGCCAGGACTAACTGACATAAAACCAGGATTGTTGGGAGAAACAAGCCCTGTGCTCACCCCATGGGCAGGCCAGGACCCCTTCGCAGCCACAGTAGGGTAGGACCATCCCATCAGATGGCTCTGCTAGACCCTACGCATGCACATTTCCTCACTGGGGATACCACCACACTCCAGTTTTAGCAGTGAAAAGGCAAGTTTGTGCCTGCACACCTCAGGGTGATCCAGGAGCAAATCTCCCCATGCTCAGCCCACATTGAAGCGATTCCTGCATCAGACAGTCAGGCCACTCAGGTCCCCATCAGGGTGTATTAGGTGTCTCAGGAACCGAATCGGCCCGGAAAGTCCCACAGCACCACCTGGAACTGGAGGAGCTCTACAGAAAAACGAGATGCCTGAATGCTGGGATAGCAGCCTTTGAGACATCTTTTGTGGGGGCTGGAGTGAAAAGCATTGCAGAGGTCCAGAAAAGGTGTGATCACTGCCTCAGCAGAGGGAATAGGTGTTGTCTGTGCTTCACTGAAACCCTTCATGTGGGATGAATTTAGGCCTCTCCTGTGTTTCCCTTGCTCCCACTGTGC
This sequence comes from Apteryx rowi, assembly GCF_003343035.1. Classification (NCBI taxonomy): domain Eukaryota; kingdom Metazoa; phylum Chordata; class Aves; order Apterygiformes; family Apterygidae; genus Apteryx; species Apteryx rowi. The sequence goes on along the minus strand of NW_020447530.1, from coordinate 4,237,826 downwards.
CCAATCTGGCCAGCAATGCCCAGGCAACCTGCCCCAAGTGAATGAGGTCGTAAAGAGGGAGAGAAACTCTGCCACAAGGCTTGGAGGTCTCTCTTGGTCATCATCTGGCCCAAAGCAGAGCTGAGCTGCCTCTCAGGACACAATCCCCACCCCGCCCCTTCCAGGATGGCTCAGACAGCTCAGCTGTTCAGAAAAAAAACCACCTTTGCTCCTCCTTTCCTTGCAGATCCCTGTTCCAAGAGCTCCTCAGGGCTTTCCTATCCTACCTTTTGCAGCATGGTGGGACATGCATCGTTCTCGAGCCTGTGTTTTGCAGCCTCATCAGCTGAGAGGATGGGAGGGGAGCCCCAAGCCAAGATCTCCCGCAGCACATGCTCTCAAGTACTAAAGGACTCGGGTGATCTCAGCTCTTCTGCAGGATTAACCGAGTTCAGCTATAAATAAGCAAGATCAACAGGTGGCCACGCTGAAAGAACAAACACGGGCTTTGTTCCCACATTTAACAAGTCGATGAGCTGCTGATCAGTGGTGACCAATGGAGGCAGTTAAATGCAGAAGGGAGACATGGCTGGAGGGCCGGGCTGCCAAACCTCTCCTCCGAAGCATGTGCTGATCCAGGGAGAGCTCTATAGATTATTTCTGCGTGTGTGTTCGCATTGCCAAATATAACTAAGTAGCAGGAGGTCGCTCTGTTTCTAATTGGGTGATGAAAGCCCATTTAGGAGGCCAAGACCAAATGGTCAGAATCAGGGGAAGCAGGAACTGAAATGGCATCAATTCCTTGTGCAGCGAAGACTGAGTAGCAAGCATCAGATCTTCCCTCCGTGCCGCTTTCCGTCCTCCTCGCTGCATGCAGGAAAGAACCAAGACTCTGGGAGCTCGGGGCTGGTGATGGGAAGCATGGATTTGTCCCCTGGGAAGGCTTTGCTTTAGGATGGGGTGGATAGTTCATTTTGATCTCTGAAACACTTTGGCAGTATACTCTATTATATTCATGTCAGGCTTTCTAGGAAAAAAGGGAGCTTTTCTTGGCCTGATAGAAAAGGCAATTTTTGTCAAGCAAAAATTACCTGTTCTAGGAAAGGGTTCAGTACAGACAGACCTTTAATTCCAGCAGGAAACTGCTTAGTTTCCACACCGTCTGTCAATGTATAGATGCACTGCTGACTACCCACAAGATATGCTCTGCCTTGGGGAAGAAGACAGCTTGGACCCTGTACACAGTGAGAAGAGCAGGAGAAACCAAGCCTGGCCAGACAGAAGGGAATGGCCTGCTGGGAGCAGCTGAGACCCAGAGCATGCAGCGGGCGGCTTCCAAGCCATTCCCGCGGYGCCTCCCCACCAGCCTCCCGCTCGGTCTGCTGTACCACTATGGAGTCTAAACAATGTGACAGAGCATCTCCTGATGCCACAGGAAGAATCAAAGCTGTAGGAGCAAGGTGGGCTCACCAGCACATTTTGCGTATATGCAGTGTTTGTACAGGAGGGGAGAGGAAGGGATCCGTGCACATGTGAGGTATGGGGGAGTGAAGTGATGGAATAACTCACTTAGCACTGGGACATTTATGAGTCACCTTCCCCCTTCCCCTCCCCTCCGAAATAGATGTCATAGTGGAGACTAGCCCCGCAGTAATCTCTATATAACATATGTGATATGTTTACTTATTTCTTTCCTCTGTCTTCCCTGCTCTGCAACGTAAATAGTCATTTGTTCCTCTTCCAGATGCTGGTACATGGTCTCACCAGTAGGAAATATATTATCATCCAATAAAACCAAATTCTTGGTGGCAATGATGATGATTTATTGATTTTGGCTCTGTTGTGTTCACAGATGGAAACAGAAGCTGGCAGTTAGCTCATGACTTACAACCCAGCCTAGACCATTCACTTTAGCTTGCTGCCTGCTGCACTTTGGAGACGGTATCTGCTCTTCAAGAGAAAATTTCCAGGGTTGTGGCTGGATTAATTTAAGACTTTAATCAACGTTGATTAAATGTGAATGCATCATGGGGACCCCTACTTCCTAGCGGCGAGCTACCTCTGGGATAGAGACATCCAGGGCAGATCTCCATCCCTGGAGCAGTGTGTCCGCCCCAGTAAACACATGCACTGGGAAGCTTGCAAGCCAACCCAAACAAACACTGCAGAGCAGCCTCCACACTTCTGACCCATGGAAACTTCCTGGGTCCAAGGGTCTCTGCAGCTGGATAGGATGTCCTTACTCACAGCTGCGATGGCTGCTCCCTTCCCAGAAGCATCCCTTCCCCTTTCCCTGCCCACCCCAACCCCATATTAAGCAACRAGGCTCTGGGAAGTGGCCTGGGAGACCTGGTGTGTCTCCTTCCCAGGGCCTAATGCTGGGCTCCTCTCTCTGCTGGCTGACATTCAGCAGGCAGGGCCACYGCTTGAGCAGGGTTTCCAGCTGAGCCCACGCAGTTGCGCTGTGGGAAGAGCTGAGACCTCTGTGGTTGGTTCATGTTTCAGAAGCCACTTGCGTGTGGAAGGCTCTTGGCCGGGCACTGCTGGCTTTGCAGAAAGTCTTTTTTTAATTAGTTTTCCTCACTGATTCTCTATCCAGGCCAAGAGGAGCCACCAGCGAACCTCACAGCATCCTCAGGGCTGACGAGGTACTGATTGCTTTTGTGCAAGGTGAAGATTAATGGAGTTACTTGCTGACTTGTGTTGACTTGTGAAAGCAGCTGTTATGTGGGCTTGGTGTGTGTTACCTTAAAAAGGCCCTGGCTTATAAAGGAAGAGGAAGATCACCATGAATTCCCCCCAAGCCTGGCCTTTCTCTATCTCAGCCTCTGCTCCCCAAGTCAATAACTCCTTTGGAAATACACCACCATGAATGGATAGAGCAACAGCGCAACAGGAGAATGGACAGCCCCAGCGGGAACAGAGACGTGGCACATAATAGCTGCTCTGCCATCTTCACACAGGTGATCATCAGGGCAACCACCTCTCATAGCTGGTAACACACTTGGGGTTGCATTACCCTCCTGGGGACACGAGCTTGCAGAGAAGAGTTAGCCCAGAGCAGCTGATGAGCAGTAGCTTGTTTTCCCCGGCAGTAACCTGCTGCTGTGGCCATGCCCGGGGTTAGACCGGATTATAACCGCCTTTAAAACTTATGCTTCATCCTCCAATTGCTCCTGGTCAGAATCTTTCATCTGTTTTGGGAAAGCTTGGTTAACTTTCATGTGGTTTCCAAAAAAGAAAATCATCCGCCAGAATTTCCTGTTATGCCATCAGCCTCCAGCCCAGCCAAAAGGAGCAGTTTACTGTTGTTTACATAGCTGCAAAAATGTACTAGGACCTTCCCAGCCCAAGGTGCCTGCTTATTCTTAAAGCCTGGTCTCCCGAGGCTCTGAGTGCCATTTGCAGCTGTGTTTTACTCTGCAGGCTCTCATTTCTGGGGAGGGAATTTCTCCGAGGCAGGAAACCATGTCTTCACATGCCTTTGAGCAGTGCCTCATGCCAAGGGGCCCTGATTCTGATGGGGGCCTCGAGACACTCTGGAAATTGCAGATGTTTGCTGGAGCTGGGAGAGCGTGGCCAGGCTGAAAGCTGTGCTGAAAGCTTTGACCATCAGTGCGAACACTGTTAAACTCATGACATCTCCTAGCTGGCATGGAGGGAAGGGAGCAGCTCGCAGCTCRGCAGCTGGCGTAGGCAAAGGAGAGATCAGAGAGCAGAAGGCRGTGGGAAAATAATCCATGGAGCATTCCAAGAAAGCTTGCTGCTCTTTTGGGAATGCTGCTGAGCCSTCGTAAGGCAGGAACCAGGCTTGGGCCCCCAACTAAAAGGTCTCCAAAACCAGCGTGAAGGTGAGCAAACAGCCTATACYGCATGGGATTTCCTGGGTTAAGGAAGACAATGCAGGACATGTGGTCTTATACGTGTTTGTGGCAGCTGGCCCCTTTTCTGGGCACTGGGTTGCAGGTTTGAGCCTGTAGAAAAGTGGGTACATGTGCAGGAAAATAAACTGCTCCTCTGAAGTAGACCCACTGTGAGATTTATAGAGAACAGGGGAAACTCTGCTGCACCCATCCTCTCGCTGTGCCTCTGCCATGRGGGCTCTCCGGACACCTTCTGACAGTCTTGAGAGAAAAAAAACTCTCTCATCAAGCAGTAGTCTAAGTGCAAGTATTAAACAAACTCTCTATCCTTGGAGGTTCAACTGCTGTCTGGAAGGCGGCTCTTGCAAAGCAAGCCTGGCAGTTGATCTTCACCCAAGAGGCCAGTATGGGGAGGAAAGTATGGGGAATCCCCACTGTGTCTAGTCATAGGGTCAGAGTGGCCAGTATGATACCATTAATGAAAGCCCTCTGAATTGCCAGCATTCCTGGGAGTTAATTCTTCCCAGATGAAAAATTTGCCATCAGTTGCTCCAGTCCTCTTGGAGCTGGTCCAACAGGAGCTGGGGACGCCTTACTGAGCTTGCTACACCATGGAAAATTGTCCATGGAAAAGACACCAGAGATGAGCAATTCTCTTGGCACAAAGCCTTGGTCTAGGGGTGGCCTTGGGGCCACAAACAGCGCTGAGGCCGTCCAGGCGTACCAAGCCAGCTCTGCGGACCTCCAAGCCACAGCAGGAGGCCATGCTGTCCAGGGGRCTGTGGGGTGAGGCATTTCTGGGGTAGCTCCCCATTGGGGACCACTGGAAGCATTGTTTAAATCCTGACTGCCTGAAAAAAAMCATACTCTGAGCAGTCTAGGGAGACATATAAGATGCATTTGTTTCTTCACTGAGACCTAGGAGATTCCCTGAAACTTTCCTAACGTCGGCAGGATTGTGCTGTTTTCTGTTGGCAGAATATCTGGCCAGCAACACGGCTCAATGGAAAACAACTAAATGCTTGGTCTAAAGATGGTAACCGCAGTGATTTCAAGGTGTCTGATCTTTGAACCTCTCTAGAAGACCTGCCATGAAGATAATCTCATTTACCACTATGATCCTTTCACCTTTAGGGACAACTTTTCCATATAGAAGGAGCTGAGTCACTGAGCTTCCCCCAAAGCTTTGAACACAATCCATAAAACGCCACTGAGGTTCATGAAAGGAAAAGCTGAGTTACGTGGGTCCCACATCATACTTAAAAGCAAAGAGTTTATGAAGTGTTAATAAACTATTAACAGGTAGTTTTACAAATGGTTAATCACTTTAGAGTCTAATGGGGTCCTTCATAGCCATCACTTGCTTATTAACATACATCTGTAATGCAGAGTATTGAGACTTGTATTGTGCTCATGATTAGAGATATTTGGGTTTCGTTTTTCTGATGAATAAAATCTTTTAACGAAAACAGAGTTCTTTGCAATAGTCGGATAAATAGTTATAGCTGAAATGGCTTGCTTTTTCAGGTGAAAAATAAACTTTTAAACATAATTTTATTTTTATAAGGAAAAAAATCACAGTTTTACTTGTTCCCTCTCTTCTTTTTCCTTTTCCAGTATGGAAAACTAGAAACAAAATGAAACCAATGACCTTTTTCATAATATACTCATCCTTTTAGCCAGCCTGACTTAAAAACGGTTCATAAACATACACTTAACAAAGAGCCTGTCCTTGTATATTTACATTGCTATTGATTTATAATATTCTTAAAATTATAGAGTCAAATGTTGAAGTCTTCACTTAGCTTTCCATTGGAAATTTATATAAGCAAAAACTGTGTAAAGTCACTTTTGACCTTATAAAGCCCATTAAAATTTTGCCCATAAAAGAAGTGATAAGGATTTCAAAATTTGATCTTTGGGTAAATCTCTATACAAGGTATAATTGCAATGTGACCGGCATAGAAAACATTTTTCAGAATCTTTTGTCAATTTAAAAAAAAATACCAAAACATTTTCTTGTATATCTCTCTGGTGGAGAAATGGTGGGGTTTGAAAATGTTTCTCTTGCAGAGCAAGGCAAGAAAAGTGGAGACCACAATGCAGCCTTCTTGGGGTTGCCTCTTTAATCAAAACCATGATCTCATAATGTTTTCAAATAAAAAGAATCTTCTACCCAACTGCAACTCCCATCCTATAGTAATGAGTCAGAATATAATTAGCCAGCCTGGAATATGATCAGTAGAGCTATTTAAAAAAAAAAAAGTTTAAACTATCTTTTATTAATTTTTTGCTTTTGTTTCCCTAAATGAAAATCTRGTCTCAAAATTTGCTTAGATTGAAATGTACTTGCTTAAAAAAACACTGAAAAAGACCATTTTGATGAAAACTATATTGTTTTCTGCCCCCCACCCCCAGCCCAAATTTAAACTTGGCAAAATAAAAATATATCTATAAAAATGATTTACTGACTTTGTCCATGGAAAAATACCTGCTATTTTCTGACTCCCCACACTGGTGTTAACCATGAAGTTATACAACAGGCAGCATCTCTGCAGTGRATTTCCCAGGAGGGTAAATCCAGCAGTTTCAGTGGAATCACTGCGGATTTAAGTGGCTGTAGGTGAGTGGTCCCTCACACKATGCACAAGGCTGTAGGATCTTCAGTGGGAATGTGGTTGAGGAGGCCTTGGATTTCCATCTCAGCTGCGAGACGGCGTTTCAAGTTGCAGCTTATGTAGGAACACCTAAACTGGGTCCACCCAGTCCAGGATCTGTCTTCAGCAGGAATGAGAGAGAATAGGGCAAGTGGATATGGTATTTCCCCCCAAACTCTCACTACCTCCAGCTGCTTCCAGCTCAGAGGATTTCTTTAGCCTGATGTGACTCACCTATTTAACGATCCCACTGGATTGCTCCTCAAAGTAATTTTCCCTTCTCCCCGGGACCCCAGGTAAACTTTTCACACCCACGATACCCTTTGGCAAGGATTTGCACTGGTTCATTACCCACCGTGGGGAAATACCTCCTTTTGTTTATCTTGAGCTTGGCTCCCAGTATCTTCGCAGGGTGCRTCTCCTATCCCACATCCTGCTCAGACATGGTTCAGTACTGCTTGGGGAGGAAGGTTTCCCACGTATGAATCATCCACAACACTCCCCAGAGTCCTWCTTGATGCCCTCCATTCATGTTAAGTAACCAATAAATTTCAGCAACGTTTAGCTTGTGAGGGCTGATAAGATCACAGTGAGAGAGGGGACAGTGCCAAAAATACTGAGCTTTTTAAAGGATGTGCCATATAATGCTTTTAACATTCATAGTCCTGAAGGCCAAAGGGATCATTAGATCATCTGCTGTGACCTGTATAATGCAAGCTGGAGAATTTTGCCTGCTTACCCCCGCGCTGAACCCAGTAAACTTGTGTTTAAGTGAGCGGATAACACTGAAGGTACTAAAAGCACCAGCACGTGAAACTGCAGCTCCAGTAGCAAGGACTGCTAATGAATCTGTYAACTGGGGGCCACTGTCCTGGGTCTGGAGAAGAGAAAAACTAGTCCCTAAACTCACACAAGTGAGGTAAGGAGGGTAGGGCAATCCTGGCTACCACATGCCCATTAGCTGACCTCAGTTTTCTGCAAGGTCTGAGAGCAGAGTTTGAGRCAAGAAGTGAGCAGGGACACGGAAGACTCAGTAAGATCTCCTGTGTTTTGTTTTGTTTGTTTGTTTTTGAGAACAGATCATGCTAGTCTAACATAATATATGACGATAGATATTCAATAAGAAAATTGACTCTTCAGACAGGGGGAACTAATGGTCTAAATCTAACCCTAATGCAATCTAATAATGGGTTTTAACACAACAGGAGTAAGGACCGGGCTACAGGGTTACACTAGTTACAGCTTGTACCACTGATGAAGTAATAGGTCAAAGAAAAATTTCTTGTTGTGTTTCTGGGGGATGGGCTCTAGGACCTGACCCCCCAAGGAACRAAGGGCACTAGTGAAAGATGCTGGTGACATAACATTGGGTGATATTGCCAATTCTGAGCACTATCAAGGAAACAGCAAAGCTGCTGTTGCAGAGCGGCAGACATCTGGCTGCACAAATGCAAAGTCAGGTTCCRGCTAGAACCATTCTTCATGTGGGACACCAGCGGTTTGGAGGTGTTGAAGAAGATAGGAGACATACACATGTTGCTCCGTTATGGACTGACTATGAACCACAAACATGAAAATAGCTAATGTGACCCTAAGATACATCCAGTGCAGTGTCTTCTGTAGGAAGAAGAAGAAATGACACACTGCCACGTAGACGATAGTGGTAAGGTCTCTCTCCAAACAYGGACTTGCTTCTGCTGCTCCATGTCTGGTAGAAGTGACTCTTAGATGGAAGAGGTGAAGAGAAGAACAATCTGGATGATAAAGTGACAGGTGAACCTGTCTGATGAATGGAGAAGAAGAGTGTGTGGCTGGTTCCTACCAGCCCAGAAAAGGTCAGGAGAAGCTGGCATAAATATTTGGAGACAAGTATCCAAGGAAGGAGAACAATTATTGAAGTTAAAGGTCCACCATCAAATGGATCTTTTGGCCATGAACACATTTAGTCTGGAAATCAGAAAGGGTTTGACCCTTAGAGACATGGGACTCCTGACTCCTCACCAAACTCAGGGGAGGAAGAGGCCAGAGCTGCTTGAGTTGCACTGTAGGCACAATCCTGCAATTAGAAACAAAAGCTTGTGGGATGCTGTGGTGGATGTTGGACTTGCTGGAATTTCCAAGAGGGGTTAGGACTGCTGATGCCAATGTTTGTCAATACAGCATTGAAAGCATATTAAATTAATCACAGGCTTTGGAACATCCTGGCTCTTGCAGGGTATGAGCATTATTTCCTCACCACAGCTCCCTACCCTCTCTTTGTGCAATCTGGCTCCTGAATTTGTCTTTTTSCCTCTCTCCAAAGCTTTGGTGACTGGTCCTGGACAGAGCTGAGCAACAGGTGAGGGGAGACAATGCCCCCACAACATCAGGATGGTTCTCAGGTAAGCCTGGCTCACTGGCTTCACATCAAAAACATCATTAGATCTGTGCTCAGGAAGAAATATTCCCTCAGGTCAAATTAGCAATGACATCTGGGATTCCCACTTCTGCTGTAGGATGGGGCATGGACCACTCAACATATTTTATTCTACTACAGGGCCCRTGGCTCTGGAAACATGCTTGGTCTTTCTTGCTCTCTACCTGTGGCACACTGTAGTTTTTGAGGTCTTTCAAACAGAAAACATTGAATTTCTTACAGAGTTGGCTTTGGTAAGGAGATTGATTTGGTTGTTCTGGGAATCTCTACCATGGGGTGTTATCAGGGCTGCTGTTCCCTATGAGAGGTGACATATACCACTGAGTTGTGCTCTTACACTCTAAGAGACTCTCATCTTGCTTTGAAGACCCCAAGAAATGACGAACCCAGCTCCTCAGGGCGCTGCACGCAGTGAGAGACAGACACTACAGGCGTCACAGCTGATGAAGATAAAGCAGGGCTATAGAGGAAGGACTTGCCAAAGGTTACGTAAAGGGTCAACGCTGGAGCAAGGAACAAGACGTGGATATCTTGCTGGCCAGTTCMGTGACTGATGCAGGAGGTTCTCTCTCCTGCTGTTAATGTGAGGGCTGGACTTTTTCTGTGCTTATTACTTCACACGCACATACTCAATTTCTCAACACAAGCACACCCTGTGCAGGTATTTGGCATCTGCCGTGTAAACCCTCAATTGCCAGTAGGCTGGGGAGATATGATATACACGAGTGTGAATGGTGGAAGGATGAGCCAATGCAGGCATAAGAARATGTATTTTCATCCCAGGTTTATACACACGCTTACACAGACTTCTGCCTTTCAGACACAACCATCATGAGAGCACTTGCAAACAGGCGTCTCTGAGCAGAAGGGGGCAGGCACCTGGAGAACAGGACGGGGCAATGTGGCAGTGACTAGTGAGCGTGGTTGCCTGCCAGGGACGCATCAGCCAGAGCCAGCATTTGCACTTGGCAAGGAGAAGCATCAAGCTCCATCCTGCTACACGTTCAGTGCTAAGCTGAAATACTGCAGGAACGGGATGGGTTTCATCAGCCCTACAGTTCAGGCTCAGCCTTGCAAGTGTTTCGCTTTGTTCCACAGAGAAGGGACAACGGGCGAAACATCATTTTGCATTAAGAAAGCTATGAGCAGGCACTATTTGTCTTCAGAGCTGTGTGGCCAGGGCTGTTTCATTGCCGGGCACTGGGGACAGCAGCCTTCYTCCACCATCTGTGTATAATAAATGAAGAATTTGGGTCATAAAAATTTCTACCCGGTTTAAGATGCACGGTATTGCTTTTCTCAAGCTAACTGCCCCTGGCAGTTCCAGTTAATACTTCCGCTTGAAATAAAAACCTTAAAAGCCTTTTAAGTTGACATTTAAAGTAATTTGGGAAACAATGTGAAAACATAATCTCCCTTCCAAGGTCTCTTTGCAAGGTATGGAATTTAGCAGCTCCACAAACCCTTTGCCCACAGCGAACAGCCTCAGCCAAAGCCTCAGGAAGAAATGTTTATTCTAGTTGTGCAATATCATCTCTGACTCCCAGACTAGCCTTGCCCTGCAATAATAATTGTAGAACCATCTTTGCTCCACTGTTTTGTGCCAGTTTATGGGAAAGCCCTATTAAAATAATCTTGGAGCAAGTAAAAATGCTTAGGGAAACCTTGGCACCGGAGGCTGCCGTGTCTGCTCCCGGCTCTCCGCAGCATGGGACACATGGCATATCTCACCCTTCCCCGAGCTGGCTGGAGCCGTCCTTCGGCAGCGAGTGAGGAATGGAGCCTCCCGGCTCATTTTCCCCGGGCTGCACAGGCGCCTGCTCCGGGGTCTCGCTTCCCACCTGCCTGCGGGGCGAAGGGATGAATTTCTTCATTTCCCCCAGGGAACCACGAGACATCTCTTCCCTTACTGTTCCCTTTGTACCTGCAACGACGCTTGGCAAAGGAAGTGGGAAAATGGTTTTGTGCAAAATTGCCAGAGTGTTTCCACTTTGCAAGGTCTGGATGGGCCCGTTTTCTTGGCGACTATTTTTAGCGTTTTTTCCACAAACATTTTTCTCCTCAAAAATATGCTGAAGTATTTTTCTTTTTTAATTATCATGTGCTTGGAATCCTGTCTTTAGCAAGTGCACAGCCGAACAGCTGTCTGTGAAATGAAGAAYTGCAAACATCATTTCGGCTTATGATTTTGTTTACATAGTTTGTGGAAAAAATGGTAGATTTTCAGTGAGGTCAGAAATTTTTCCTCGGTAGCTTTGTTTTCAAAAGGAGGCCTTTTTGGTAAAGACTTATCTTTACGTGTACAGCACTGAACACAGGCAACTTTGATCTTGACCAGAGCTCTGAGTGTTACTGTAATATAAATGAGTCAAATTTCTYAAGGGAAAAGTTTATCACAAAAAAACATTGTAGGGGCAGTTGTTTTGAAACTGCTTCCAAATTTATCCTCTCCAGTTAATTCGTAGCTGTATGAGCATTACTCCTAGAGATCCCAACTTAGACCAGTCCCCACCAGCACATGGTGAAAGACAGATGATTTCCCAAAGGGCAGCTATGAGGTATATCATGGAGAGAAAATAAGATGTGTATTGACTGAAGGTCCCAGGGGTGGAATTCATCTCATGGTACATAAAGGTCTACATCTGAGCTACCAACCCTACACCCCTTTGTAGTCAACCCAGATCTCTTCAATATATAGTCAGTCTCAGGTGCTGTCCTCCTCATGCCTATGTTTGGTCATGAAAATCATGTTGGAAAACTGCTGATTTTTTCCCATTGAATATAAAGGGAAGCCTGGGATGAATTGCCCAGGTAGACACCCACACCATTGGCAGCAAAAGTAGGAGAGACCATAGCCTATGTTGACCAAGTGACTCCAGAGCAGCTGGAAAGAAGGCTGTGAGGGCTGTTGTAGCATTCTTTAACTACCTTTGTCATCTGATGAGTTTTTAAAGATGATCCTGAAGTACCAAAGCACTGAGCAGATATTCAACACTGGATGGAGGCAGAAATTTCTACTCTGTAGGGAATTCTGGTGTTTTGCAAAATGAAAAATCATTCTCATTAGAATGAAAAGCTGAAAGTTGCTATTGCCTTCAGGATAAAATTACTGAAAGACAGCGTACTGAGATGTTTTGCTAGACTGTCTTGTAGCAGGTAATCTGTTTTGACTTTTACATCATATCAGTTTTTAAAATATAACTGATAATATAGAACTACATAATCTACTCTAATAAAATGGGATTTTATTATGATATAGAAATCAAAATGTCACAAATTGAAACTACACTATCAAAATGCAATGTTTTGACTTTTTCCTGACCAAAAACCATCATTGCCATTTGAGCAAGTTCCTGCTTGATTTTGTAAAAAATAGCATTTTTCAGTGGAAAACCTCTTGATCAAAAATATTTTGACTGGCTCTGCTAGAGATAGAAACAGAGGGAGACTGTAGGAAAAAATACATGCTATGCCTCTTCTCCCTGGTGCATTCTGTCCAGTCTTATTCTGTCTGTCTGGTGGTTTCTAGGCCAGAAGCGGAGCTGGCACTGGGGGCATGTACAGCCAGAACACGTCTTTTCTAGCTTTAAAATGAAGTTATGGAGTCAGAGTGACCTGACCTGCCATTTACTCTGCTGAGGGACCAGGCCTTGTGATAATCTTGCTCAGGAGAGATCCTCTGAATGCATCCCATTTAGATGGACTGGTACGGAAAAAGGAGTCCTAATAATCTCCTGTTCTGCTTGGCTCGGAGACAGCTCATCTTGTATGCTGGCATGTGCCTGCCCATTTCAGGTGCTGTACAGAAGAAACATTTAGGACCAACAGACCCAGTATTAATATTAAAACTATGGCTGGCTGGCACATACATTTCTAGAAGTATTTTTAGAGGAATGTTGGGATTTAACCAATGGCAAAAAACAAATGAAACTCTCCTCATGAAGTTTTGGATTTTTTCATCAAATTTCTGTGGGGCTGGGGAGGAGGGGAGGTTTCCACTCTGGAGTTTTCACCTGAAAAATCCAGGGTTTTTGATGCAAAGTTACTTTTTACTGTAATGTCTCACCTTGCTACCCTGCCTGCTCTCCAGATTAGGCATCAGCTCCGTGGCACCCACCTCGCTCGTGCTCCTGCCCAGCTCTGTACCTTGCCCCCATTCTCTGTCCCACAAACCATAGCCTCGTCCCCACTGAGGTTCAGCCCCTCTCCTCAGTCCCGTCTCTCTGGCACGCTTCCCATCTCAGTCCGCCTTCAACCGTGGCAGCAGCACAGCAGGCTCCATGGAGCTCAGCAGGRCACGTGCCGAGGCCCTCACTCCCCATGGGGACAAGTTGCTGATGACCAGCTGATTGAGGGTAACCTCTGATCAGCTGCAATTGTCACTGAGGAGACTTTTAGACTGAGGCTCAGGCCCAGCTCCAGCTAATACCTGTCCCTGCAGAGGTGGTTTCGAGGCTATGGTTAAACTGAGTCCCCGGGGCTGGAGAACCCCTAGCCTAGGAAAGAAATGTGTGTTTTTCTGCTGGTCCCTTTATGTAACATACACAGCATTGCTGGAGTTTCTCTTCATGACACTGTCAGTCATGGCCATTTCCACGGAGGTACCCAGCTGTTTCTGCAAAGGACGCCGGTGCAGAGGACTTYCAATGCCCAGACCCATTTCAGTGCTCAGCTCTAGTGAGTCCCAGCTCCACCTATGCCCTTAGTTTTTGACTCAAGGTAGAACTGTCCTGATCATGGAAACTTTCCTCATTTAGAGCCTGCAGAGTTTAAATAGGAGGCAAAATTATTCATCACTGAAACAAAGTCGATGTGATCCTATGTGCTGTAGCGTCTTCTTGCCCCAAACAGTCTACAGTCAAAGCCATGCTGCAGCGAGGACTTGGGGTCAAGGCCTGACACACACCAGCTACGTTCACGAGTGTTTTCAGCTCCTTAACACATGCTCCAGAACCACTATAAATACGTTTTCCATCTAGGCCCTTCCTAACCCATAATGAAAATGATGGTCTTAGTAAAATTTTATGCTGTACTTCAAGGTTTATGAGTTTGCAACGGGTAATTTACTCCTGGTAAGGGACGCAGTGGTGGTTTTGTGCTCTGTGTAATGCTCAACCAACACCAGCCCAAAAGATAGATCATCAGAATTTAAATTGTGAAAAGAATGTTGATGACATTTTCTTTTCTATACTGCACTAAAGACAAGAGACGTTCATGTAAAACATAAGCTCTGGCTCCTTTCCAGCGTTAATGCAATTTACTGCAAAAGTGCTCGCTTTTTTAATTAAGCTGGAATGCTGCTACTCTTCCTAGGAATGCAAAACGAAGGGGTTACTGACAGAGGGAAGGGCTAATGACTGCAATCTGCTCTTAACTGAGCCGAGCAAGACTTTGCCACCTCTGCTGGGCTTTGCTCAGGAGCAAAGCTTGCTTAGTGGAGCCGGCAGTGAGCAGAGCTGGGTCCCTGCAAGCGCAGAGTCTGTTCAAACGTCCAAGCAGTAATTCTGCTAGCCTCTTCTCTATTCAGGGAAGTCACCATGATCAAGTGGCTGCGATGTAAATYGCATAGGCTGATCTAGTTTCTGAATAAATAAAAGTCTGGATTTTTTTTTTTTAAGTTCAAATGGCTCAAAATGAAGAATCTACACCCCCTCCACATATGCCCATAGCAAGCTGTTTCTGAAAGTAGACCATAAAATATTTGATCATGGTTTTGATCCAGAACATGCAAACATTTGTCCTCTTTCGCTGGCTTCACCTGGTGGCTTTCATTTTCTTCGACATAAAGACAGGGTGAAGCAAAGTAATAGAAAAATAGAAAACATCTTTGTCGAAAATGAGATTGCAGCTGTGTAACTGGAGCACACAACCATAAATCAGAATGTCAAATCCAAAGCACATGACTTTTTTGCGAGTTCTCCATGTGTGCTATAATGTGATTACAGCCTGGTTACTATTATGATTTAAAACAAAGTCTTTCATGCTAGAAACAAAATGCGGAATGTGAGCAGCCTGGGGGAGAGAGACGGGAGACAGCCCCTGACCGTCGGAGAGGTGGGCTACAGRGTTTCAAGTGCTTCTCTGTCAGGTGTGAGGGGACTAGGGAAGGATTCAGCCCTYGCTTTGGCAGCAGTCTTAACATAAGGGACAAATTAGCCGGCGGTGTTCGGCTCTGTCTAACAAACCCCAGTTAGGGATGGGGTAGGTTTCTGTCTCCCCATGTCGTAGAAAATCCTGAAGCCAAATACACAGATTACAGAAGTCATTCTTTTCTGTCTATCACATAAACAAATGGTCCAGCTGTTATTGCTAAGATTCCAGTTTGAAAACTTGGACTTTCTTGTATAAACTTCAATGTAATGGTATTTAAAGTGTCATAGACAATAAGCATCTAATCCTAGTCAATAAATTGCAGACTAGTTGCATGAGCTTCGAGAGCTGTTAAAGACAGCTGTGCTTTTTTTGTAATTCAAGTCATTTCCAAATTGGGCAGCCCTCCTGGTGTATTTTCAGACAAACACAGTGTGCTCAGAAAATGTGTTGTTTGGAGCAGCTCTAGTAAGAACGCAAGGGCGTCGCATCAYCCTGAGACAGAGCGAAGATCGTATTCTCCATTTCTAAGAAGCTCAGGTTGACGAGGGGGAACTGTTGAGATGTCTGCAAAATTAGTAAGTGGCCTTACAGATCTCCTGAGGGAAAAGCCCAGCCCCTGTGGAGAATAAGGAGAATATTCCTATTAACTTCAGTCGAGCCAGCAATATAAATGGGTCCGCAGAGACTCCCGTTCCTTTCAGAGAAAGGGAAAGAGGGCAAACATTTTTTAACTATCACTCAGCTGTTTTGGAGAAACGGCAGCCTGCAAGGGCTGAAGAGCGTGGGCAAAGCAGTGTTTTCCTGCAGCCAGCCGGCCGCTGAGCACCGGTGGGGAAGGCTGGTTGGAGCCACATGGGTTCCAGCACCGTGAGGTGTCCGGGACAGATCTCTGTGCACACAACTTCTCGCGCGGGGATCAAACGTGAAGGGCCAGAATGGGCTCCCCGGGGGGAAAATTTCATGATCGAGACCATAGTTTTGCAGAAAGAGCAGCCCCCAGCGGCCCCTCTAACTCCTCCCGTCGACCTTGGTTAGTGCTCGGAGGAGCTCATCATTTCTGAAGATCAGACAGGTGCTAGCAATAAGGTTTTGGAGCTTCCCCGCCAGGCTCAGGGTGGAAATCTTGTCTCGGATGTATATTTGCAAGGTATTTCAAAAGTTACATTCGAAAGCGGTTAACGCAGGGTCACTGCCTGGTATTGCGAAGCGCCCCGTGAGATTCGGTCGAGGCGAAAGGTGGCTGCGCACTTGCTGCTGGGCTGTCACTCTCCCTCCATTGGCAGCTGTGGCGAAAGGCATCCAGTCGAGCCGTTTCAAGAGTATTTTTCCACATCTGTGAGCACCAGGCAGATTAATCTTTTTTCTTTCCCCCCTTAGCCATTTTATGGCCATCAGACRGTTTACACCTGAAAAGCAGCCTTGCCTCCTGCAAGCGCTGCTCGGCGATGTTCAACATCTGCCCCTCAGCATGTATCAAATATCCCGCTCCTTGTCAGCAGCATGAGGAAAACAGACAAGCTCGTGGAGAATATATAAATCAAAAGCCTCCACGGCCGAGCAGGGTTTCGCCAGGGCTTTTCTGCGGGGCCGAGTCCCCGCCGGCAGTCCCGGCGGTGCACGAGTCCGGCTGAGCTCATCGGGCACCTGCTGCAGCACATCCCCAAGCCGGGCTGGGTTCAGAGCTGCACGGGGAGCTGAGCGCGGTCCTGCACGAGGGGATCCAGTTGGAGCCGCGGCGCGAGGGCGAAGGGAGCCCTCGGTGGCGTTTTTTCCAAGGTGAAGGTGCTGCTGCAGCTTTCGCGCTGTGCTTCCTCCCCTCCTCGCGCTCGTCTCGTGTCCCCTCATCTCCCAGCACAGCTGGGGTGCAAGCGGAAGGGTCTCCAGATGGCCCCGAGTCCACCTCGGGGCCCCGGCCCCGGAGCCAGGAGTCTTGGGTTTGATTCCCGGCTTCGCCACAGACTTCCTGTGTGGTCTTGGGCAAATCATACAGTGCAAGGCCCGCTCTCGGTTTGCTGATATTTTGAGAGAGCCGTGGTTTGGCAGGTGAACGAGCTGCGAGCGTCTGTGGGGAGAGGATGTTTTATTATTAGCGCCGGTCGAAACACAAACTCCGCACGCGCGCCTGCGCGCGTGCCGTAATTTTGCAGCGTCTCGGCGCTTGCTGCTGCGAATTTGGGAGGACGAGACTGGTTGGAGCACGCGTACACCCGGGGTTTCATCCCCCCCTTGTGTGTAAATGGCAGTATCTCCAAGAAAGCAACCCTCGCGGATCCGAGCAGCCGCGAAACTAGTCCATCATCACGTATGTCCTTAGGAATGTACACTTGTGTGGGTCTCTGTAGACAACCCTGATTCATCACCTCCAAAGCAATTAATAAAACTCTGCTGGCCCTTCCCCAATATATTGAAAATGATTTGCAATTTGAGAGTGAGAGTCAGTGTTGTTTTTCACATGGAATCAGTTTAATTAATCACACTGTTTGAACAGCTGGGTCCACCATGCACTTCTACTTGAGTTCAGCATTCCTAGAAAACTTGTCAAGTATGAATCAAAATAATACCATCTCCCTGCTTCAAATGATTAATCGCATATCTCTCTTTCTCATTCACACCTAAACATCAGCTAAATCAAAAGCAGCCTCCTTCCCCACAATTGAGTTTGTGGCTACTTGCCAGTCTAGGATAAATTATCTAGAAAAGGCTTTGAAAAGCTGTGGATTTGCCCTCAAATTTTTGTTATCAATGTCTGTTGCAATTTCACATGTATTGGCAGTCTCTAGGAGCCAGGGACTGCACAGGAAATGTGCACATTCCAAAATTAAGGATTTGTGGCACAGAATTAAAAAATGAAATTAATTTCTAGCATCTGGGAGTCTGAGTGAGGTATTTGCGGGAGGTCTCCAAAGGGCGTCTGAACAAAGGGCCAGAGTTTTGAAGAATAAGGCTCTGATTTCCGTCATGAAGTCTGGCTTCTCCTGAACATTTCTGATCGCTTAAAGCAAGAGTTCGCCTCCGGCATTTGAGCCGTTTGCCACTGTGGGTAGTGGATCTTGGTCCCTGACAACACGAATGCTGTGAGTTCAGGCCAGCAGGGCTTGTGCATGAAACCGTGGCTGTGCAAACAGGGATGAGTGCACCGGAGGTGAACATGTGAGGGATTTCTCTGTGGGCTTTAGATGTCCCTACAGGTCTGARGGGCTCTTGGCAAGAGTTACAGTCCCACCAGTTCCACCTAGCAACCAAACCCAGGGAACAACTGTTTTGTGGAGTGCAAATGTGAAGAAGTCTACAAAAACAAAGGAAAGTTTCAGCTAGACATGAGATGTTTGGCTCCTTCAAGGCAGAGAGGAAGGCTTTAGGCTTTTTAATTTGCCCACCCCAACAGAGTCACGTTAAAGCAGAGCTCTAAGCAAGCCCCCACTGTAGAAACCCGCACCCAGGTCTGGTGATGTCATGGCTTGTTTTGCTCCTTCCATGCAAGGAGGCAGGAATATGCCATTGGGCATAAGCCTTGAGAAAGCAAAAAGAGGAGGTTGGAAATAGCTGAGCCTTACTTGAGGACCACCCAAGAGGAGCTAAATACGGGGTTTCTTTTAAGTGGGGTTGGGATCAAAGAAGAAAGGAGATTAGAGCCAATAGGGAGCTAAAAGGTAACATCTGGTCCTTTTCAGGGATCACCAATAGAGAGAAGCTTTCTCTGGAGAAGGCAACGCATCCGGAGAAGGCTGTCCCTCAGCACACCAGGGCAGGCGAGAGGGAAAGCCGGGCCCTGAGGCATTGCTTCGGTGTCTCCTACCTGTCCCAGCACACCTCCATGATGCACGAGAAGGGCACCAAACCTGGGGTCATGGGCTCGGTTGCTTTAGGGGCCACCTTAGCCCATTTGTGCTACATGAGTAGGGGCTATGTGGAGATCCTTGAGCTGCTTTGAACCRAGGCAGCGTGCATAGCAGAAGCGTGTACTGGCTGCAGGAAATTAGCCCACTTGGAGCTCTGCACCATCTCCACCTGACTGCACCAGGCTTGTTTAAGGCAGCTTGTGTATCCCTGCAGCATGTCGCACAAGGAGTCAGCCAAGCTGGACCTCAAGAGCTTCCCACCACGTGCTGGCTCAGCAAAGGGGTTCAGAAATATGCGTTACGGCACCAGAAAGCTCCTTCGCAGCACTCCAGACCATTTTCAAGGGGAAGGAATAAATCCTGCCCTGGCTCTCCCACATCTCTGTCGCAGCGTGTTGCAGGAGCAGGATGAKGTAACATGCCCTAGCTCCAGACAGTGCAGCATCCACCCCCAGGAGTGCGACGGGCCTGTGTCCCTGGGGCTTCCCCTGTTTCCAGGGGAAATGCTTTAAAAGGTGGCTGGGTGAGGATGAGGGGCAGCTCTGAGTCCTTCCTGTGCTCGCCATGAAAGGCCCTGATGGGAGGCCATCAATCCGCCCTGTCACCGTGGGTGCCAATTAACCGAAGTAAAGTGCCTCTCGCCGATAAGCAAATCCAGTCGTTGACCTTCTGAGGACTGAGAGATAACAGGACAAGTCCTTAGCTTGACAGGTTGGTGGGCAACACATGGCGAGTCGCTGTTACCAGAGGCCAGCTGGCTTTTCCCAGAGGCTCCCGGCTGTTTTTCAGGCCTGTGGCCCAGCATCTTGGTGGTGATTTTGCTAGTTCCTAAGGAGTGGAAAAGGACAGAATGTCATTTTTTTCACGATCAGTGTGTTTTTCCATCTCTGTCATCCGCTGACCCATCTGAAAGAGCCTTGCCATGACTTCTGGCAGAGCAGATGTCTTGCAGGCTTTTAAATAGTGACACGCAAGTAGGTTTGCCAGAGTACATATGTCAAATCGCTTGCCAGGGTTTTGTCCTTAGAAAATGCTGTTGGGGGACATCCCCTGGTCTGCTGCAAATGTATTAAAATCAGATTGCTGCAAAAATGGCCCTTAGGATGAATTACACCTCGCTCTCACGTGCTGGYGTGCGGTAGGCAAAGCAATCACTGGCTGATCATGCAGCAACGGGGGTCCAAGCCAGCCCCTGGGAGGAACTTCATAACACGGACGGTAATGAAGTTGGGCTTAGACTGTGTGGGGAGGATGCAGCATCTCCATCACTGGAGGTGTTGGAGGGGATGCTAAGCAACGTGCAGGGGTGACAGGGGTTGTGCTGGTCCAGCCACTGGGACCCCTACGTCTGTACACACCAAGGAAGTGACCATGAAATCATTTTGCTGCTCCCTCAAGCTTCTCACTCACAAATTCCCCCATCAGATCCCACTTCTTATATATGTTTCTGGCAAGAAAATGCATACTTTGAGAAAAAAAAGGAAAAAAACCCTTGGTTTGTTCTCCATAATGATACCAGATATCCTGCCAACAAAAATACAAACCCTGAAATGGATCTAGTTCTTTTCCCACATTTTTCTAAATATAATGTCTGAATAGCAGCTCCAAGCTCTCACTAGGAAAGAGAGCTGCAGCCCGAAGCTGGGGGTTTAACTCAGCAGGCAGAGGATTGCCTCTGGCGGTACCTTAAGATTGCAACCCGGATGGGGGGTTTCCCTGCAAGCTGTCACCAGCCGAGCTGCTCCATCGAGGCTGAAATGTGCGGGCAGCCACGTGGGGCCAGCCCAGGCCGGCAGCAGTGTGTTTTCCCTGCAGCAAGGCAGGAAGCTGCATCCAAGCGAGCGGGAGGCTTTTGTTGGGATATTGGCCCCGGATAACGAACGGAGTCACCAGCAAGGTGTTACGCTCATTGAGGTGTCTGGGTGCACCGAGGGGACTCACGGCCGGGTGAGAAGTCGAGGCTGGCCTCAGCCTCCCCCTCTTTGGTGTGTCTCTGCAGGCTGTGTTTAGATCACCTCCCAAAGGTGTGTACCTGCATTGTCAGGAATTTTCTTCAGAAGAGCAACGAGCAGCTCGGGATGACTCTTCTGCAAGCTCCAAGGCACGCAGTGGAGGAGAGCAGTCCTAGTGCATTTCTACTAGGTAATATGGGCTCTTTCTAGGTCCTGTTCCCAGTGCCTAGATTGCAACAAAAAGTTATATATATATAAAAATATATAAAAACTATATATATAACTGTATATATATAGTGTRTATATATATAAACTATATATATAACTGCATATATAGTGTGTATATACACACTATATATATATAACTGTATATATAGTGTGTATATATACACACTATATATATTACTATATATATATAGAAAGAGTTTATATATATATATATATATAAAGAAGAAAAATACCACCTTGAAAATAGAAGTGATCTTTTTCCATTTGTGCACACACAGTCCATCCCCTTGGGCCATGTTGTATTGTCTGGGATGGAGACCGTAGGGACTATGGCCCAGATGGCTCCTGATGAGTTCAGCAGCATTCGGTGCCTGCACGACTCTGTGCCATGGGGTCTACCTCCACCTTGCTTACACACAGGATCTGGTCCCAATAGGACCATGCAAGAGAAAGCACAAGCCAAATTTTCTGGCAGCCTGAGGCTGCTCAGGGGTTGGTCTTCAGCACAAGAGTCCAAGAGACTACCTGAAGTCTTGTACCCCTGAGGTCCTCCAGGCCTGGTCTCTCTGTGAGTCCCCCCATCCCCTCCCCAACCTTCTCAGTAGGTTGGGACCTTCTCCAAAATCAGGATATCCATGGGTTTTCACCAGCACAGCTGTACTATCCTCCTGAGAGCTGTGAGGTCAGGTTGTCTTCCACGTCCAGCCCCAGAGGAGGGGGATGCACCTGGGAACCCCAAAGCCTTTGTGGGTGCCCGAGGTGGGAGCGACACATAACATGGGCAGCCCCACCAGACCTGCCTCCCCGAGCCATTGCCACTCTCCCTGGGCGCTTCCACCCGCACCGGCCAGGCCATGCTTGTCAAACATGACATCTGTTGAAAGAAATGAGCTTTTTTCCAAATGACCTTTTGGAAAAGATCGCAGTTTTGGAAACTGTGCACTTTTTTCAAAAGACATTGGAAAATACTGATTATTTTTTTCTCTCTTTCCACTGTTTCCTTCTTTCTCCCCTTTCTTTTCCATTTTCAGTGCCTGGATCCCCTGGTCCTCCCAGTAAGCAAAAATGTTCTTTAAAGTGGGAAGCTGCAGAGATGTGTTTGGGAAAAGCCTTCCAGGGATGTCTGGCCCAGACCTTGGTGGGAACGGACGGTCATTCAATCAGTGCAGACTTGGTGTGGCAGTCGCTGAAAAGTGCCTGGTATCTGCCTGTGCTGTTTCAAATGTAAGTCATTCAAAACATTCCCTGTGTTTTTAGCTCATAAAACTGCTGAAGTACATCCTGTACAGTGAACAAATTACTCAGCTTTAAGCAGATATTTATGCTAATTATCCATGGGAAGCTGTTTCTGCCATTGTAGTTTTTCATCTGCTGGCATAAATATTTGAAAGGTTTTATGTGGCGTTAACTATCAGCAGTAAAATCCCCCAAAAGTAACATGAGAAGGACGAATCTGCTCTGCATACATTTATTTTCTTTAAATGTTTTTGATTTGCCATCTATGAGATGAAAGTGTTTACACTCAGCACTCTCTCCCCATCACTTCAGCAGCATTCTCTCCCCGCCTGCTCYTGCTTCAGTTTATTTACTGAAGAATATTCATATTTTGTAAATCCCAGGTATTTATCCCCTTGATTATTTTGGCATGGTGCATTTTGAGGATGTTTGCTTTGTTTTAAGCAAATCCTTTTTCTGCCTTTGAAAAGCAGAGCACTAGTGAAAACAAAGGCAACAGGAATATTTGTTAATGTAAGTACACGCTCCTAAAATATTTATTCTTTTTTCATATGAAGAAGATTAAATGCTTGCAAAATTCTACAGACACATGCACATATTTGACCCAGAAGGACATCTCTTGGGATTTGTAACAGCAAATGTGTGTTGAACAAAACGTCTTGGCCCTGTACAAACTTACTTTCTGTTCTAAAAGCCAAAAACTTCATTTTAGCATGACCTTAGAAGAATAGTGATACTTTTAGTATTTCCTGGTATTTGGTGCAAGGAATGTTTTTATTTGAATGCAGATGTCATTTGGTTTACAGGAAGGATTTGGTAACATGTCCATGCCAGTACTGCACTTATCCCAAATTTCCTGCTATGGAGGAAGAACATATGTCAAAGCTCACTGTTTGTTAAATGGAAAAGATTCAGTACACCAGAAGCTTCTCTTCTAAACATTGTGACTTTGTGCAATTTACAGAATGTTCTATCTCCATTAAACAATAAACCCTTGACCCCTGGAGCTGGCTTTCAGGATCCTGCTATTTGAGAAGGTAGACATAATGGATGGCAATAATAAATGAAAAGTTCARGAGGTTAAGAAAAACTGTTTAATTATTTCTCTAGAGCGTGGGCTGCAGGAGAATTGCATATCTGCCTTCTCTGTCGTAGAAACCCTGCATGGAATGACTCCGTCAGTGCAGCTCGGGCAGGGTATAAAGCAGGTTGCTGGCCCTCAGCTGTGTTTATGAACAAACGGTCTCTAGATACTCTTCCATCTCTGAACCTTTCAGTTTTGTGTGAGTTAACTCCCTGCCAGCAGAGAGCCTGTGCCAGCCCCACAAACCTCAGCATCTGTTTTGCAAGGATCTTTTATTTGTTAGCATGTGAAAGCTATTGCTCATATGTGCTTCCCAGCTGTGGTGTACTTGGGCTTGGTATCTTTAAAGAAATCTTTGCCTTATTTGCTTGTTAAACACAGACACACACAAAGCAGCGCGTTTAGCCCTCATTACATGATTCTGTAACACAATCTCTGCTAACAGGTCGCCATCCCCTGGCTTTCCTCTACATTAAAGCAAATTAAGGACAAACTTCGTTACAGAAAGAAAATCGATAGGTTTTTCTTTCCTCCCCTTGAGCAGACACCTCTCTTCCAAACTCCTATTTTGTTTCTGTCACATCGCCTGCTGCATTCGATTATTATGGACTTTATCATGGGACCAAAAACCCTGAGCTAAAATCATCATCCAGTTACGCAAGTCACTGCACAAACACCCGGTGAAAGAAAGGCTGCTCCAAAAACATCCATGGCAGTGCAAGGGGCAAGGGAAGAAACTGGGCTGAGAAGTCTTGCTCAAGGTCACGGAGCACGTTAAGGGCAGAGCCCCAGGTAGGAGCCTGATCTGGAGGTCAAACCCTTGGCCACTTGCTGGGGAGCGTTTCCTTCCGCTTGGACACCCAGTGCCCTCTGTTGCAGGATGCAGGATGAATGACACGGGTGAATCTCCCCCAGCTATTTTGGAGGGCAAATGCTGTTTTGGGGTCACAGCCAGCCCTGAAAGAGGTCCAACTCCTTTGTTTGTATCTGAGATCATCCTAGGCAGCCTTTGAGGGTGCTTTGGAAATGGGAAGTCATCACCTAAGGTTGGGACCAGAAGAGGTAGCAGACTCTCCTTTGGGGAAAATTAGCTTGTATTCTTGACTTTCAAGATGCTAGATCAGCCTGCTCTGGCTAGAAAGCTGTCCAAGGGTTTTTATGACAGCTTTTGAAACAGTTTTAAAAGCCATGTTCACTTTCTACTTTTAAATGTCTTTATCTGCAACTTTTCCTATCAGAAATCATCTGCCCAAGATGGGCCTGATGCAAGAAGCATGGCTTGACTTTGGTCTTCCTAAATAAGTACCCTCAAAGCAGCTTTCCCTCTCTACCTACTGTGTTAGATATGAAGGCAGCCCAAACACAAGCTGCTAGTCTCCCCCCAGCACCGTCAAATGAGTGGGAAATGAGACATCAGGTTCTGACCTTGATGGGACCTTCTCTGTTTAAATAAACAGTCCCGGTTTCATGTAATGTTATACTCCATCATGAGCCCTGGAACAATAACAGTGCGAGAACCATCCACGTGATTTCTCCAGGATATATCAACAAACAGAAGGAGCGGTGAGCATTGGTGGCTCGTGCTGTGGGCTGGATGGGACGTGTTCTCAGTCTGCCACCAGATGAGGAAAGCAGCTTTCCAGAGCCACCACCTGTAAAGTATGAAATCAAAAAGCCTGGGGTGTGGGATTTTTTTGGCCCAAAGGCAATTCTAAGAAAAAGTACATGTGTCTATGGTTTCCAAGTGTAGAAGTTGGGCTAAAGGGTCTAATGTTTGTTTGTGGCAATGGAGGGGATTTTCGCTAAAATGCCTTTGCAACTAGTCTCATTTCACACTCCTGAGCTTGCGATGCAGCCTCCTACCCAGGTCTGGTTTCTTTCCATGGAGGAGCCGGTTTTGGTCCATTAGCTGTAGTGAGAGGCTGCAGCCATGGCTCATTTGTTGCAGCCTGTAGGTGATGAAAAAAAAAACCCAAAAATCCTGGTCCTTGTGGGCTGGAAGTGTCGCGAAGCAAGAATGCGGGCTGGTTGCTCCATGTGCAGCACGGAGCTCTGGCGCAGCACGTGGAGCTTGCCCTGGCAGAGGTATCAAAGCAGAGGAGGGGATGGTTTTCTCCTCTCTGTCATAGGCACCGAGTACGTGCCATTTCCCTCATGCTGGCCACTTCTGTGATGGGAAAGCCGTGGGATTTTGAGCTCAGTGCTCCTTGGTAAATTCCCAATCAGCTAATGACTAAAATAACGATTCCCCACCCTGTCCCCTCCCTTCCCCTTGTGGGTGTGGTGGGAGAGCAGTCAAAACCTCTCATTTCCACTCAAGAAGGTGTGAGGAGGAGCTTTGGCTCATGGTAAAAGCTGTCCCTGCCTGACCCAGCTGTCAGTGGTATCTGGCCCTTTGGCTTGGGGACATTCAAGGAGGGCGGATGGGATCCTGCCCAGGTCCCTCCCTTGGACCCTGCTGGCCATGCAAGCTGGCAAGCCTTGCTAACCTGGCCCCATATGCCATCCGGGGCTAGGAAACCTTCACCCCAGACCTCTCTGGGCATGCTGAGCACCTCCTGGCTCCCATACCACCACAGCCACAGGCTCTGCTCTCATCTGTTTGATGACACAGGAGCCAGGATGATGCCATGTTCAGGGTCTACTAGTGTCCCACCAGCACCCATCCAACTGCATGCTTTGGGTCATATCTGAACCACTTACCATGGTCCCTAAGAGAAATTTAGGCACTTGGACTCACACTCAGCCTCCTGAGTCAAATAACTCACAGTCCTTCCACCTTTCTTTGTGGGTGATATGTCCAAAACTTTCAATAATCCTTGTTACTCCTCTTTGGAGCATGTCCAAGTGCCCCCATCTTTCTTGGAGTGCAAGTCCCAGAGCCCAGAGAGTACTCCTGCACTGCAGGGAGCCCAGRGCAGGACTTGTCTGGCTTACAGACCTCACTCCTAGTTATAAGTGGTGGTAGGATATGTGCACTGGTGATGCCTTTCAGCTTGTGGTTTTCCCTGCATTTGCAGATTTGCAGATTATGTGCAGAACTGCCCATTTTTCTTGTATTGATCCGCATCTTACTTTTCAGTGCTCTTGTCACCCACAATGGACGAAAAGGTTATGCTTGTGTTAGGAAAGACAAGAGGCCAGCTGCTGCCTGAGCCATTCAGAGACTCCTGCAGCCGTGTGAAACGCAAGGGGAGGATGAGGGAGTCTATTGTGCGGGGCTGCCCAGATGGACTCCAAGAGCATGGAAGGGCAGAGACAGGCAACGTTTCAGACTGCCCAATATCTACAGCTATTTTTTCTTGTCCACTGATTTGGTAGGAACTGGGGTACTGCACTTATAGCTGTGTCATCTGGCCAGGGTCCAGAGCGACACTTTCATGCTTGGAGCCACAGCAGTACATAGCAAGCCTTCACCACTCCTCCACCCCATAGACAGAATAAGAGGAAACAGGGTGTACATCATTCCTGTATCACTGTGGGCCTTTCAAACTGCAAGCCTGGCCAAGCTATCACAGCTCTCCTGCTCTCTTTGCAAACTGGAGCTCTTTGGTCTCCAGCCGAATGCGATCGGCTGATGTGAGATTCCCCTTCTACCTAAACCCAAAACCTCAGCAGAAAAATATTCTTCCTCATGCCAATGTCATCAGCTGCAGGCTCTATATCTCCAGAGCAAATCTGACTCTTCAGACAGCTTTCCGATCGCTGCAGACTGACATGTACAAACAAACCAAAGGCGGCAATGGGCAAAAGCCCTGAAGTCACTGGTCCATCTGGAGGATAGTCATGGCTCTCTTGAAAGCAAACAGCACATGTTAAGTCTCCTCTCAGGTGATTTTTCTTTTACTTTCTCTTAGTTGGGGGGAACCCTGAAGCACACAAATGTCACAGAAGCGCAGAGCCATGGTTGGGGCAGGATATGACTAAACACCAAGGGGTTTTTTGCTTCACACTATGTGTCAGCAGCTGTGCCTCCCTTCTACACTGTCACTCTCCAGCCCAGCCAGGGTAGATACAGCCCCACTGTGCTCATAGTTTTAAGTGACTCAGGTATCACTGAGGGCCCCAGTTCCTGAGAAGTAGGTGATACCTTATCCTGGCAATTTGATGACAGAGCAAACAAACCATCATGGCACCTTTTTGGCTGACGCCAGTGTGTGCGGAGGAGGTTGGCATTGTTGGAATGGCCTCCATGTGGGGATTGTCCCTTTTGGCCTTTGCACAGTAGCAGGAGGGAGTTTTGGGGGCTGCATAGCTTTGTCAGAGGGACATAAGAGGAAGCAGGTGGCTCAGAAGGTACAAAGTTCTTAGGGACACCCTGGCTGGAGAAGAGCAAATGAAAATAATGACTCACTTGACCCCTCTCAAGACAGCCAGCACCCAAAGTTTTCCACGCAGTGTTAAAAAAACATCACGCACTGGCCTCAGATCATATCGGCCATGCCAGACTCCCACCTGTTTATGTGGAAAACTTTATGCACCCAAAGCATGAAGTTTTTCAGCATTGAAAACATAATATGTTGGGTGGATCAAGGTTTCCATGTGCCTCAGTGCTGTCAAAAAACAGTGTCTTAGCCAGAACAAGATGATACGAGGAGGGCACAGAAAGTTTCAGCCTTCAGGAACTCATTTCCAGAAGATTGCCTGTTCCTCAGGCACCTGGAGCTCCCTGAACTCCTGCATTTTGTGGGCAGGAGCTCTACAGAGTCAAGCTAACTATGGAGGGTGAAAGAAAATCCCCGCTCCTAGGCTGCTTAGCAGTTGTGCCCCAGAGTAAAGCCTAGACAGAGGTACCCTCTTGCAACTAAAATTCAGAGTATGGTATCAGGGTTGCAAAACTTAGCCCACATGACAAAACAGAGACTTGATCTGGGTAAAACAGTGCAAGAGGTAGGCCCAAAATTATACCAGACCAGGTGATTAGAGAGCCCAGTTAAGTAGGAAAATAACAGTACGTGGAACCTGCACAAAGTGCTTGAGTAGAAGGGTGAAACACAAAAGTCCTCTCTCAGGAGTAATCCCCTTGCTCAGGAACAATCCCAAGAATAGTGCTGACTGTCTACAAGCTAGGATGAGAGACTTGTATGAAGAAACTGGGAAAATGACCTGAATAAAGGCATCAGCACTCCACCCATGGCACCAACGAACATGAAACTGTGCTGCAGYCTCCTCCCGTTTGGCTCTTGGACAAGGGCAACAGGTGTCCCTGTCCCAAGCCTCAGTCTTCCTTGCTGCCATTTGAACTCATTCTCCTTTGTCCCATCCTCTGCAAACATGGAGAACAGATTGTCTCTCTCCTCTTTGCAGCAGCCTTTTATATATTTGAATATTGCTTTTGTGTCTCCCTTCAGCTTTTGAATCACAGAATCGTTCAGGCTGGGAGGGACTCAGGAGGTCTCTAGATCAAAACAGGGTCAGCACTGAATCCAGACCAAGTTGCTCGGCGCTATTCCAGCTGGGTCTTGAAAAGCTCCATGGTTTCACCTTCCAAATTCCTGTTAGGTATTGGCATGCTGCTATTAGGTCCCCTTGTAAACTTTCTCTTTTCCAGGCTGAACAAGTCCTGATCTCTCAGCCTCTCCTTGTAGGACATGTGCTCCCACCCATCTTGGTGGTCCTCCATTGAACTTGCTCCAGTTTATCAGCATCTTACCTGTATTGGAGGGACCAAACCGGCACCCTCTGTCCCAGCCAAGGTCTAATGAGTCCCTACTAAAGGAGAATAATCACTTCCCCTCATCTGCTAGCTGTGCTGCTGTTCTAAAATTCTTCTCTCTTTACTTGTCACAATATGCTAAGGGTGCTTCAGCAAGCAGCTAGAAAAGCCCCAGGCTAGATCGACTTCCACTAGCAGAATGCAATTGCATTTCTCAAACTCAGAGCAAGAAAGCATCAAATAATAATAAAAAAGTTATGCCATTGAAAAATAAATGTCCCAATTATTACAAATTCTGGTCCTGAATTCTCTTGCTAGAGAAACCTTGCAGTGAAAGGTCAGGTATTCTGGGGACAGCCACACTGAAGTAATGCATTTCCTGTTTTATACATTCGGCTCTTGTAGTCTGCTGAGTTAAACTCTAAGTTGATAGAGGTCCTGGGACTGTAGCAGTGAGTGACAACTTTGTTAAGCTGTGATTGATGACTTTGCTACCAAATTCTGATTAATGTTTCCTCCAAACCCTCTTTGCCCTTGCAATATGCTGTCCATTAGCCCCTGCCAATATCTGCCTAGAATAACCTTCTTGCTGTGATAGGAGTTGTGTGATTATAGCTATCTAAACGTGTGAATAATTGGGAGGTTATGCCATATTACATGCTTCATCAAGTTCTCTATTCAAGTCTCAGGAAAACATCTGAAGTTCAACACTATGTCTCAATTATGCTTGAATTTCTGGCAGGGAAAAAAAGTCACATTAACGAAG
The DNA here is from genome assembly GCF_003343035.1 of Apteryx rowi. Taxonomy (NCBI): domain Eukaryota; kingdom Metazoa; phylum Chordata; class Aves; order Apterygiformes; family Apterygidae; genus Apteryx; species Apteryx rowi. The sequence continues at coordinate 4,208,057 of NW_020447530.1, read as the reverse complement.
CTGTCAAAAACACATTCTGCTTTAAATTTCCTGGGACAACTGGACAATGAAACTTGCTCACGCAATGAAGAGCTGCCTTCTCCTTGCACTATGAACAAGCTCTTGAATTTATTGAATTTCTTTCTTGCTTAGGCTCTGAAACTAGATCTTGATAAAATGGRGTTGCATGCTAAATGACCAAGTTCTATAAACAATAAATTCTGTGCTAAAATATCTATCTCCAGACAGCGTGCACTGTGGGGTAAGGCTCTGAACCGGACTCTGCCCCAGGCAGCTTTGGACTTCAGGTTTTTAATGAGGAACAAGCCCATCTAAGTTCTCACAAGTCCTTTGAAATCTTAGGAGAAAAGGTCAAAGTGTTGTAGTGGAGTTAGCCATGGACATTGTTACTGGCTCTCTGGGGAGAGCTGGGCTGTTAACAGGGAAGCCAGCCCCCAGGGTGGTTTTTCTACCSAAAATCATGGCACTGTGCATTCACAGCACGGTCCATGAGGACAAGGGAAACCGGCATGAAGTGAGGCTGGGTGCGAGAGCAAACACCAGCTGAGAGGTGGCCAGGGCAAGTCCAGGCAGTGCCTGGGAAGAGGAAGCATGGAGGGCTGTGGCATTGTGCGATGAGGCAGGCTGGTGCTGGGACATCAGCAGCTGCCCTGGGCCGTGCGGTCCCTGGGCTGATCGCTGCAGGAGGGGTCTGGCTGCCCTGGTGGTGCTGCCACCACTGGGTGCTGAGTGCACGCTCAGCGTGGCAGAATGTGCACTCAGTGCAGRCTCGGCTGCAGTCCTGGGAGGGCACAAAACTTTTTGAGGGCTAGCGGGGCACTAAGTTTGCMCAGCTTCTCCATGGAGTGGAGGCTGTCTACACACCACCCCGCTGCCCAGCCCGTCGGGGTTGTAATTATGTGAAGAGGAAGGGCTGCTGATCCATCATAACAGAGACTGGATGAGGACCTGCTCATGGGCTTTCATGCAGGGGCTGTATAAGATACACACAGGGCAGGAACGTCAGCAGTGCCAGGGCAGGAACCATGGATAATGCTTTATGTTCCTGTTCTGATTTGTGTGTCCTGAGCAGAGACGACCAGCCTTGGCAGCTCCCCAGCCTGCATGTCGGGAGGGACAGCTGTGAGATGTCAGCTCTGATCCTGGGAGATGGTGGAGGCAGCCCCGTACATGTTCTGGGGTTGCCCAATGCGTGCTTTTGGGAGGCCATCAGAGAGCTGTGCCACTGGGACTGTACACACTCTGTGCAAGCCAGAGCATGGGAGAGTCCACACTGACTTCTCGACAAGTCCTCTCCTGGCACCCCCCCAAAACTATCCTTTGGTGAGGACAGTAGTCATGCAAGTGGTGAATCTTCTCCACCTTCCCCCTCTTTGGGGTCTTACCTTCATCTCTGAGTGCTCCTTGGGGTGTTGCCCACTACAAACCCCACAGCGAGCATCCCCTCTCCAGCAAATGGCCAGCCATATGGTGGCACAGCTTCTTGTCAGGCAGCAGTGGTGGGAAACAAAAGGGAGTGAAAGGCTCCAGAAAATCTTAGCAAGGTGAATGAGTGAAGACAGGCCAAGTGCATTTATCCTTTCAGAAATATTGCAAAATACATCCAGGCTTGGCCTACAGTGCGAACACAAGCAGTGAAGAAATCTAAAGCCTGCAGATGCATTGCATACCAGCATGGAAAAGTGACAAGAAGACAGGGCCAAATTAGGCCAACCACATTCCCTTGGGCGTCTAGGAAATAAGTGAATCAAAGACGGCTTGGGCCAAAACAGGCCAAAAAAGGATCCCCCAGGAGTCCAGGAAATAAAATGAATCGAAGTGTATTTAGGGCTAATACAGTCCAACCACAATCCCTCTGGAGTCCAAAAAATGAGTTTAAGTGTTGTCCAGGCCAAGACAGGCTATTAAACTTTCCCCACCACAGAACAAGTCAGCTGTGAACTGAAGAAAGTGGGGTTATTCTGCTCTAATATGTAGAGGACCCCAAAGCAAATGTCAGTGGTCTCCTGCATGTCCAGTTGCCCTTCTGAAGCACAGTGCCTCAGGAAGCATGGCTGGTGCTTTGGGCTGGATTCACTTCCTGATCGGATCCTCGGGATCTTACCAGAGCAGGAGCTTCCCTCTGTAAATTCTCTCTAACTTTCCACACTCCCTTAAAGAGCTCATCTGTGATTTCCCAGCATTGCCCTGGACAGCTGGCTGCAGATGCCTGGGGCCAAGAGTTGTCCAGGCATCTTCCTGGCTTGGGATTTCTTCCTTGGGTATGTCTGACCGTGTGCAACCTGATGTTTCCTTCCCTGATGCAACCCTCAGAGGGCTGTAAGAACGTGCCTTGCATTCCGGGAGCCTTTCTGCCAGGAAAGACAGCTCCTCAAGGAAGCAAGATCCTCTCCAGCGGCAGCTGATACCACCGTGTCCTGCGTTCTGCCTTTCCCCAGGCATCCTGCATTTGGGCATCTCCTTATCAGGTAACAAAGCTTCTGCCTCCACTCTGGGGCAACAGATACCCCTCAGGGGAGCCAAGCTGAGCCCTGGGGTGAGTGGGAGGCTGTACTCTTGCTTTTTTGGCCAAATAATGCCCCTTTTCCTTTTTCTTCTTCTTTTTTTTTTTAGCAAATAGCAAACAGCCACAACTGCAAACCCTGGGGGGCCTCAGCACCTCCTCTCAGCGGCTGTTACTGCTGTCGTTGAGGGGTCACGAAGGGAGTAAAACCAGCGGCCACTTCGTTTTATCCACGAAGCAAATGGAGGGTAGATGGAGAATAAATCAGAGGAGGTACCGACAGTCTGCAGTCAGGCCCCGGGATTTACTGCTGCAGAAGGTTTATTAATAGAGCTGTGGATACAGCAGCACTGTCCGTAAAGGGCTGTGGGATAATTTAATGACCAGTAAGGACAGAAAGCTGAGATAAGGATAACGGTGGTGTCCGTATTAGCAATGCTTCCTCTCTGCAGTGCCTTAGCGCTCTCCAAAGGGCCAGCCACAGGTGAAGTAAATCTTGGTTCGTCTCACCTCGGGTGTCCTTTTCCTCTCTGTTAAAGGCAAATTGCCATTCACTAGTGAAAAAGTGTCTCAGGTTCCTGAGACTGCAGGCAAGTAAAAGTCCACTCCACTTGAAGGGCAGATGGGGACCTTTGGAGGGCTCTTGGCCCACTTGAGGTCCATCCAGAAGGACCAGCACTGAGGTCTCCTCAGCATGGCCTTCAGAGAGACATGACATTGGCATGGTGCTGCAGCTCTGGGGAGTAGAGTGAAGAGACAAACTCTGCCAGTCAATACCTAAAATGGGACATTTAAGTAAGTGACTTAATCTTAGTTACACCTGAAAACCACAGACAGCTCAGGCAAGGTCATGAGGGGTCTCCTATGAGATACCTGATGCTGAAAATACCGCCATCGCTCATGCAACTTTTGGTGATCTCCAGAGCAAATTTTTTTTTTGTTGTTTCCTGACATATTTTACTCTGTTAAAATGAACTGAGAGCGCAAATCTGGCACCTTTGGGGTTTCTCTCTGCCTTTTAGCTTTGGGTCACATTGCTTTTGAGGGGGAGAATTTCTGTCGTAGGAGGCAGAGACATCAGAGGCCGCCACACGTCCCTGGCTGAATTTACTGTTGTCTATTTTCCTGCTGGACACACCAAAGCGAAGTGCACGAGTCACTCTTCTCACCATTTCTGCAATGCTTCAGTAAGTGAATTGACCTGGAGTTTATAATACAGCTTGTTAAGATAAATTCCTGGAATTAAACTGAATTTCCTGGATTAAAAATACAAACCACCCAATGCTGCAAAAAAATTGCGAACTTCTTTTTATTTGGTTTAGCAGTAAACGCTCCCCAAAGTGTTCCTGAGGAAAGTCAAAAACCATGTGTGTCTTGTAATTAGATCTAAATGATTATGAAATTTTGGGAAATTGGTGTTTATGACACCTGCTGGGGWACACTTCCTCCTCCCGCTGAGAGACGACAACGCAGGAGCAAGGCCGGGCCTAGCTCATCTGACCTCCTCCTGACCTACGACAAAATCACTCAAGACAATTTAACTTGAAGAAGTGATGGGCTCCCACTTGTTTGTTGAACTGAAGAAAATCTGTTTGACTTCCGAGTACTAATTTCCATTATTTTGTGTCTTACTTTGGGGGGAAATCTGGAGTTATTTTGAAACCGCAGGTGATATGACCCATTAAAACTGGGATTTAAGCACTGGTTTTATGTAGCAGATGGATAAACTATCAGCCTCTTGCCTGTAGGTGGAAAAATCTTTGCTTAAGCCATTAACACTCCCTAGCGTAATACTACCTGTGTTAAGCACAGGGAAATCTGTTTTCTTACTGCGATTTGATATTGGGAAATAACAGGAGGAGATAAGCTTTATAACAGCGCTGGAAATGTGTCTGTGGTAATAAAAGAGACACACACACACACAGCAAAACCATCCTTGCTGTTTGGTCCATGTTGGCACGAGTCTCCGGCTGCCCCGTTTTCCCATGAGGGGCCAGAGGGCAAGACGGAGCCAGGACAGGCTAYGGACAAAAGGAAGACGAAGGCATCGTGTCTCATCGCGTGCTCTTCCACCCTCCCTCCTGCCATTTTCACATTCTCCTCGTGCTCTGTGGGGGACGCCCCAATTAATATGGCAACGGTAATGGGGTAGTTATGGCAGGTGGCAGCTCCCGCAGGGCGCCCGCCGGCCGCAGCACTCTAGCACTGCTATGGAGAGCGTTGCCTTACAGCAGGAATTTTGTCCTTAACTGCTCCCATTCATTTCCACACAATCCGAGCGCCCGGATCCAAGAGGGGGATGGCTTCCAAGGAGAGGAAGCACAGATGTTGGTAAATCCAGGAAGGAGGCTCATCTAAGTATTTAAATATGTAACTGCTTAAGTGCATGGCTTACCCATGGAAACTTGTGCTTCTGATAGGCCCAATCCAATAGTCACTGGAGTCAATGAAAAGACGCCCCTAGAGTCAGATGAGGTTAAACTTCACTTGGAGAAACAAACATTCATGCTCCTTTGAAATGCATATACTTAAAAAGCCGTAGCCTGTCCATCCATCACACGGCCCTTCACTTCCACATTTCCCCCGAGTTATCAGTTTTCATGCTCCAAACACGTGCCTCTTCAATGCTAGTGGTTAATCTCCCTGTTATTTGCTGGAAGTGATTTCTGTCTAGTGACTAAGTGGAGGTCATAGGGTGTTTTTCAGCTTATTATACCTTTTTTTTCATGGTTGTCCCCAGGTTGGTTCCTGAGGTCTCCCACATGGATGCAAACAGCGGTTTGCACAGATGAATTTGGCCAGGGTTTCAATCCTTCCCAGTGTATGAAAGCAAAGGTAGTTCTGGCCTGGTCATTATATCTGCCAGAATGGTCATTTGCTATTTTCAATATTATTCCCAATTAAGAAATGAAGAGCTCCGTTCTCTTTTTCCAAGTCGGGGGGAGGGGAGGAAATGTAGCAACATCTTCATCATCTCTTGCCTCTTGATGCATCTGCAGTAAAGATTGCAGAGGTCTGGGAACAGCTTCCTGGATCGCTGTGTAGTGATTGTAAAATATAATCCCTCCCACAAATTTAACAAGCTCCTTCTTCGAACTAAGAGGAGCCTTTTGCTGTCAATTACCCACAAGGAAGTTGTTCTAGCCTTGTACCTTTACAGAAGGAGAGATTGGGGTTTCCCAGTCGGATGCTGAATCCTGTCTCCTGTGGGAGTTTGGCTGATGGAAGCAGCATCGAGCTTTTGAAGACATTATTTGCCGGTGGCAGACAGAAGGGCTTTGGCACTCATCGTGGCCCTGGTTTTCCTGCTGCTGCAAGGCCAGATGTTGACATCCATAACTGAAAGGCTTTGCCTAGGGAAGGGCTCCGTCCGGCGTTTCCCGTGCACCTACATGAGCCCGAGCCTATGCCAATTCTTTACTGCCTGCCCTTGGAGCGGCCGGCTCGGGCGGCGATCCTCCCTGAGATACGCCTGGGCTCCTTGTGGCCAACTGCTGTGCTTTCTGGGCCAAGGCATGGCTTTCTCATCTATACAGAAACACGTGCTTGATTTTTTTCCCCTTGAGCCCCATGCGTTTCCAATGCCTTCCCAGCCTCCATGGCCACACAAGTGTAAGCGCATAAAAGTCTGTCCCCAGGAGCAGCTAGCGGTAGCATGGAGGAGTCCACCTTATACAAAGTCCCGGGCTTTGAAGTGTTGAGCGCAGCAGATCCCCACCAGAGCCGATGGCTCTGGGCCATTGCTGAGCATGCCGAGTGCCTGAGCCCTGCCAGCTCGGGCTCTGCACAGCTCGGGGCTGTCCCTCAAGGCATAATCCAGCTCAGAGACGCTAATGCTCTGCTTGTGCTTAAATACTCTCTTGCTCCTTACCAAGCACTGAGGCGGACATGTAYTTATACTGAAGGGGCCTATATTTCCTAAAGCAGTGTGTGTTTTTGCATTTCCTTTCTTTCCTTTTTCTCTTTTGCAACCCTAAAGATCAAGTCCACAACAGATATAAATCAGACGTGCAACCACTGGAGCTCAGACCAGTTTGCYCGAGCTGAAGATCCTCGGGGGACCCAGGATCTCCATATCCTGGTTACGTAGGTCCTAGAAGTTCCTGACTCAAGAACACACTCACAGTCCCTTCTAGCGCAAACCAGGTGAATCCCTCCTTTGTTTTAGCAAGCAACCCCTCTTCGCTCAACCTCTCTCTCCAAAGCCACGAGCTATTTATAAGGCGAGATGGGGACTGCACAGAACACCCTGCAAGTCTGTGACTTACATACCGTGCCTCTCGGAGACTTTTCCCGAAACAGCCTGTAAGCTTGCATACTCTCTTCTCTATTTCCTCCCTTTCCTCTTCTTTTCCTCTACTCCTGTTTTCAATCACAGACTGCCCAGGCAGCATCGTGGTCAGGCTTAAAGACTTGCTAGAACTGGATTCAAGATTTATGAGAACTAGATGTAACCAGGCCTCTCCCAGAGGTTTGGGAAGAACAGCTGGAGTCTGGCACTTTCCATCATGACAAGGACTATTAAAAACTAAGAGTTGAACTGCAAAAGCGGGGGGAAAAAGTGTTTAGGCTTAAAACGCAAAACAAGCGCCTGCAATATCCAGRCCGGCTGCACAGGGGCCAATTCTGACAGCAAACGGCTTTTGCAGCTGCTGCTAACTGGGCTTATTTTAGAAACCACTTTAGAAACAAGAGGTTAAAAAAAGGGGGACGGGGAAGGGGGGGTGAGWGCAGTGCGAGGGCTCTATGTGTGGGATCTCTTTATTCGGAGCGCGGACTCGAGCGCAGCGGCGGAGCGRTTCACATCCTGCACTGTCTGGAGGCCGTTTCGGCCGGGCCACCCCACCCAGCGCTGATGTAATGCACCCCGTCCGGCTGTGTTTGCCGAGATYGCTAAGGCGTGCGCGTGTCCGGCCCTCCTGAGCCAGCCCGGGCAGAGCTGCTCTCTGACGAGGAGGGAGGGGATGCCGAAAAGGCAGGGAAATTTGAAGGCTCCAAGCTCCCACTCGCATGTTGCATGCGCTCAGCCAACAGCGGGATTCAACGGGCTCCGTCCTAGGGAGAAGTGAGATCGGAGCGGAGTAGCTGGGGGATTTGCGCCGTGTGATGGGACAGTTGAAATTGCAGCCGTTCTGGTCCTAGCTGGTGGAGAACTGGGGGAAACCTCTCCTCCATGTGCACCCGAGGAAGGGTCAGGCAGGGTTTAGTCCTGCAGCTTTGCTTTTGGGGCATAAAATCCAGTTTGCTTAGGGTGCTGAGTAACCGTGCGCAATGAGGGGGTGAGTGTGGGTGGTTTCCACCCAGCATGACAAACCGCACTCCCAACCTGTCTTTGCCGCCCACGCTCTCCCTSCTTTCACGGCAATCGCAGTTTTGAACGTGTCTCATGCCCAAGAATGGCCCCACAAGATGCCTGCAGCCAGGGTCAGGAGACCCATGGAAATCCAACCGTTATGGCGAAGCTTGCCACCAGCAGCGGGATGGGGAGCCTGGAAGAGAAACCAGAAATGATGTCGCTGCCGGAAGAATGTGAGGACCACTGGTGTGAAGTCTACTGGCCAGATGGCTTGTGTCTTCATTGAAGGTCAGGTGGGTGATGCATCAGCACACCTGGGCTGGCCATATTTGTTTTTCTCTTCCTAACTGACACAGGACAGATGACCATTTCAGTCCTGCATCACCCACTCACTGAAGTGTCCRTGTCAATTCAGAAAGGATCCCTCACTCCTGACTCCCTTATCTCAGTTGAGTACCCACAGCTTTATGGGATGAACTCATACCAAGGTGCTAGCAAACAAATATCCCAAGGCATCTTGGATTTGCCTGTATTTTCATGCACCCTTGATCAAGGCTACTCCACTTTGTAGATATTGTTTCTGATTTGCAAGGAAAAGAAGCAATCCCCCTATCTGCTTTGCCTGGTCTGCTCCACAGCATTATCTGACAGATAGTCACAAATGATGTGACATCTCAATGTGCCAAGTCAAGAGGTTTGATGTCTTCTTTTGCTCTGGGCATTTTGTCCCCCATATCATTCAGACATTTGGGGGTCTGGCTAGCCCAACACCCACCTCTGTCCGTTGCTTTCACTTCATGTCTGATGGTGTTTCAAAGCTGTCCCTCAGCCCTAGAAATCAGTCATAAAAAAGCGAAGGATTTACAGGCTGACCTCAGCATCTGTCTGAGTATCCATACCTGGATAAGCACATTGGTGGAGCACTCCTCTCTCTTGGCCTGCAGTACTGACTGCTGCTGCAGACTGGTATGGAAAACTGGCAAAACAATCCAGGAATTGCCATAACACCGACATCATAAGCTTTTTCCAGATTTCCTGGCTGGGGAGAGCTTTGCGGTAAGTTCCTTTAGTGYCACATGAAGSTGGTAGCAAGAGAAATGAGGAAGGGAGAGGGAAGTAGCAGAAGAAGCCAAAATATCTTGAACCTRGAGCTGATATGACCCATTCCTGATGATGGTCATGCTCTTCCCACTAGCAATAATTACACAGGAATTGGTAAAAATTCTGGCCATTCTTACAGGTCTGGAAGGCCTTGGTGGTGGGGACAGCAATAGGAAGCATGGGCTCTGCCAAGGCAGCCAGGGAGCAAGGAAGGTGCAGAGATGGGGTGAAGAAAGGTGTCAGTCTTGCTGCTCCTCACCAGAGGTTCTGGGCTAGGTGGTTGCTCTAGTCCAACCCAAAGAGGAGAAGGAAACCTGGTCACCTCTGCCTTTGCCTAAGCTCCAGGGATCTGGGCRGGAGCTGGCTACCTCCTTCCAGTCTACACAAGCAAAACAAGAAGAACAGTGCAGCCAAGATGGAGGGTGCTTAAAAGGTAGCAGGAATACAAAAGCAAAAATGAATGAGTCATAAATCAGGGCTCCCAACCCCATCCTAGAAATAAYGGAGATGATTGCACAGAGGACTCCCTCAAGCAGGAGCTGTGGGGCAGGAGAGAGGGAATTCAGCCTTCGTATGCCTGAAAACCAAAGAAATTAAAAGAACAAATAAAACTGCCCCTCTCTAACGAGCTGCAAGGCTGGGTCCCAGGTGGTCTTCCCAACTGAGGCCTGGCTGGCTTGTAAAAGTCCTGTCCRCTGATGAAGGAAAGATCTTTTGAGCCCAAAGCCATCCTTTTGACACAGCAAATGTGCAGATAGTGGTGGCGTGACAGGCCAGCCCTCCCTGGGAAGAGGGGCTCAGCTGGCTCTGAGTGGAGCGGCTATTTGGTGTCCACATCAGGCAGCACAGGCCAGTCTGAGATTAGGTTTTCTTTAAAAAACTATTGCCCATTCAGAGATGCTACTTAAGAACACACCTATGTAAGYGACAGGGAGTTTTATACCTGCAAAAGCAGTATATCTCCTGTATCTAACTAGTGCAATTTTTCTTATAGCCGCTAAAAACATGCTTTTATTGACAACTTACTTCRTTCAGGGAACTGATCTCAGTTTCATGATAGCAGGAAAAGCCCAAATCCTTCCCTCTCTTCACCACAAATACAAGCTGAGCTTGTTCTTGTAGCTATGCCTGGGAAAGGTACCTCTGGTGAAAACCACTTTCTTACCTCTCTAGAAAATATTAACTTAAAAGTTAAGCCAGTTTAAATTCCCTTCCTCTGGCTGTTCCCATTATAGCAATGCTGGTCCCACAGACTGTAAGGCTGTGACAGCATCTGTCAAAACAGAAAGAGGAAAAATAAACAATATCAGCATTTCTAATAAGTACCTTTTTGCTCTAAAAGGGATCTCCCTGACCTTGGAGATTCTGCAATATCATTACAACATAGCTCTTACTAAGATGTGTAATAGGGTGCAGGTTGCTGAACAATGGGAATGCGATTGCTATTAAAACTTTTCTACAAATATCTGATTCTGGCTTTCATGATTTTTTGAATGTTAAGCAATCAACATCTTTTCCTCACTTTTTCATTGCCTTTTAGCAACTGAATAGTTTCAGTAGTATGTTGCTTTGGATAAGGGGATAGGAAGTGATTCAGAAAACACGAAATTGCAAAATGGTGGCCTTTTTCTGCTCGGAGTTTTCAATTCTGGCAAAATTTTTCATGGGAAAAATTACAGCCAATACCAGCCCCAACCAAACTATCCTTTAATGCTGCCAAACATCTTCCGGTGACCCCATCACGCTAAGAACAAACTTCTGCCTTTTGCTAGAAATCTCAATGTATTTATTATTCCTGTTACTCCTAGAGACTGCTCTCTGCTACACCCTGGGCAAACRCGGAGCAGCGAGACAGTCTCCAAGAGCTTAAAACATCTGTGAAAGAAGAGACGGCACGGACTTGTTGCTGTCTTCGTTTCAAGCTGATCACGGAGTGAAGCACAGCTTGGCATGGGAAATACAGGCAGAATCTGGCCCCRTGGAGTTTCACAGAAGTTAGCTGTTATCGTAGCAGGATTGCAGGCTCATAGCTCTGCCAAGACACAAAAAAAAAAGAGCTGTTTCGTGGTGGAGGAATATGAGGAGCACATGTTCGGTCAAGCTGGTGGGCAACGTTGCTCCTTCGGTTCCCAAGGCTGGCCGTGCTCTGGTATGTGCGGAAAAACACCCCCGCTTCCTCCCGTTCCTGTGGGGGCACCAGAAAACCCTGATTTCAGTCTGTGCAATTAAAACAAACGGTTGCCATATGTAAATATTTGTGTTGTTAGCCATCTCACTTCGTCCGTGAGGCTCCTGGAAACAAACAGCGGAACGCAACCCCTGCCGTTAGAGGAGGACCAGGATGTGCTGCCGTTTGTATTGCCCTGGTGCCTTCCACAGCAACCAAACCTACGGGGCCAGGAGGGGTAAGGGACCAGGCTGAAAYGGGAAACCTGCTCGTCTTTGGAGCAATGGGACAGCTGGGCCGACACGGGGTGGCAGCTCCGCGAGGAGTAAGACCCTCTTCTTATCCCCTCGCCGCCCCAGCTCTTCTGGGGTCCGACTGAGCGTGCAGCTGGGCATTCACCCGCCTATCTAAAACATCTGAAAACTCATGCTTCAGAGGCGGAAAAACCCACATGCAGCCTCTGAACCCTCAGCRCCTCCCTACCCCTTGCAGTAAGAGCGACCTCTCAGCAGGTGACAATAAGTYCCTCATCCCTGCTGAGCACCAAAGAGTTTTAACACTCCTCCATGCACCTTGCACCTACAGGACTGGGCCCAGAGAGGGGAACAGCTAAATGCGTCCCTGGCTTTTTGTGCCTCTAACTTATTTGACACCTATATATGAGCTTGTATATTACTAAGGGTTGTTTCAGCTCAGCACAAACATTACAAAATCAGGTCTTTACCATGCTTGTCTCCAGGGCTCTACCCTCTGCCATTTAGGAGTGAGGTGGATAATTATATAGGATTTTTTTCTTCCCCTGGGAAAGGACGTGAAACCTGGATCATTTCTGGCTTTCCTTGGTGGCTGTCCAAGCAGAAGTTAAAGCTCTCACAGCAATTCCTAAAATCCCGCTCTAGATAACACAGCGGCTGGGTTTCAAGGTTATTCCCAAGGGTGTAATAGCAGTATTTCTTCTTCACTGCAATACCATGATCTAATGCACAGTTTCAAGAGGCTTTAGGACAACTTCAGAACTGGAAAGTGTTTTGCAAAGAAAAAAAAAAAAAAAAGAACCCAAACCACCCTGTTAATTCCAGTCTGCTTTCTTTGTGCTGTTTTGAATAAGTTAAAAAGCAAACTGGGAAAATTTAATTTACACTGGGTGAGGGGGGGAGAGAATATTTCTTTTAAGAAAAAAAAAAAGGCCACACTGATACTGTTCCATTTCAACAATTATTTGTAGCATATCCCAAATATATATCATATATATATATATATATGGGATATATATACACACACACGTRTATATACATATATATATTAGTATATATATAAATGTTTTTCCCCCCTGGGTTTTCCTTTTAAAGATTTTTGCCTTCTCACATGTGAACTGTAAACAGACTGACAGATGGAATCCTTTTGTATAAACTGTTTCAGATACACTATTCTTCCATGCCTATGTCAGTTGTTTACAGTATCAAAAAGCCACAGATACGCCTAAAAGTAAGGAAAGTTGGAATTTCTGCCAAACATTTGGATACCATCCATCCTCAGAGGCTATACCCTCGCTGCACCGGGTGGTGCTGAGGAACTTCTTGCTCGAGGCATCGCCACGAGACGTGTCAGCGGGAGGCAGGGGGTGCTTCAAAAAAGAGGCTGGGGAGGGGGGAGAGGGGGGGAGCTTTGCAGAGCGTAGTCCCCCAAAGTTGCTGTTGCCAGTCTTTGCACTTGAAGACAGGCACTTAATAGCTTGGTGGCTGGTGCTGGGACTGTCTGGAGCTCTCCATGTGGGTGGTGCACAGTCTCCACACCATTTTTCTGGCAATTCCCCTCCTTGTTTTCCTGCTCCAAATGCCAGGCAAACAGTCTGGCCTGGGGGGGTATTGTGTCCTAGAGATCTCCACAGACATAACTCCTGGTGAGTGGGGTCTCATCGGCCTCATCAGCCTTTGAATTGAGGTGGGAGCAGCACAAGGAGTGCTGTCCTAGGGAAAGCCTGCTTCACTGGAGGAGCTGGTTTAAGCTGTCCCGGCTAACAAGCTTCCCACCCCTGTAGGAGGAACAGCTATACTGGGCGACCCCCAGTAACATGGCAAAGCCGCGTAGACAGGCCTTTATTCTCCTCAGACTCCGCTTTTGGCCTTTACCCTGAGAAGAGCTTCCTCTGTGGGGTCTTCAGTCACCGAAAACACCTCCAGATCCTTTGCACCAGTGCTTTTCTCTCAAAACCATGCCATGGGTTTACCTGAAGGGAGGGAATGGCCACACATCCCCATCGCCACCATGGGCTTGGTCTGGGTTGCGCGCCAGGGGAAGGGGTAAGCACTGAGCAGCCCCCCTGTCCCTGCAACCTACAGTGTGTGCAGGGCTGAAAGCCCTTGCAGAGCCTGGGTTTGATGGGATGAATGTAACAGGGYTCTCAAGAACATGCTTAAGCAGCTGAGGTGCGAACCGCTGACGTCAATAATCAGAGTTAAATACCACCTTCAGTGGCCTTCAGCTCACAAAATCGGAACTGCCCTCCAGGTGTTGCRGAGCTTTGCAAAAACCGGCCACGTCACTGTATGGCACCTCTTGCTTTGAGAATCTGTGGAAGTTTGGCCATCTATTGCAGTGGGAGCAAATTTRATGCTAGAGAGACATCTGAGAGGAAGCAGGGGAAAAAGCCACCCCAGGAGTGAAGGGAAGGTGGTCCAGGCTATCCGCAGCATGGTCCGGTGGGAAGATCACTAGGCCTTTGAGTCCGAGAGACTGGGAGAGCCTGAAAAGGCCAAACAGCCTTGGGTTAAAAAAAAATCCACCCACACTCCCAGACATTAAGAAATAGGCCTTGCAACACAGGGAAGCATTCTGTGAGTTTCTGAGTTTAGGAGGAATTTTAAAAAAAAAAAGAGGGCTCTCTATAGCAGAGTGTAAGACATGTCCCCATAAGGCTCCCCAAGGATTGTCTCAGTGTCTGACACACTTCTTTCCCAGAAGATGTGGTCTGGGAAAGATTTTGGGTTTGTTCACCAGGACATCTGTTCATCCAGACTGGGAACTCAAGAAGGTACCAGTGCTAAACACTTTGGAAAGATCTCCATCAAAGAAACCCAGACAAACCAAAGACAACAAGTCCCTGCTGAGCAACATGTCCAACCCCTGCCCCCCCAGATTTGCCATCCGAAATTGTTTTGCATGTTGTCTAGCCCATAATCTCCACTGGAACAAAATCAGTCAAGAGTTTGTCTGCATGAATGCCAGAGATGCTCTGGGTCGTGAGTGTGGATACACCACTGCCCTCTCCTGGCTGGAGACCTGGAGCTTGCTGGGCACCAGAGCAGGCTGCCAGCCCAGGCAGATGCCGAAACACTGCAGGGTTCAGAGCTCAGTCTGTTTGGGCAATGAGCAAATTTGTCCTCGGCGTATGCTTGATGGGTTCAATACCCTCTGCTAGCTGTTTTCTTTTGTGCTACCACATTCTTATACAGACACAATTCCAGTGGGAATAATATTCTGTGATATTAGATATTTGGTGGCAGGCAGTGGGGAAAAACCTCTGTGTCCCAAAGGAGAGGTGCCCCACATCCATGASTGTGGCAGCTAAGGAACTTTATGGTGTTTCTTAGCAGTGTTCCCTAGCAGCCCCTGAGGAAGTATGTTAAGCTTGAGCAGGCCTCTTGATGCTCAAAAGCTTGGTGTGATGAACAAATGCCTGGAAAACCCAGGAACAGGCCTAAAAAGTTKCCAGTTAGGTCTCCACCCTACAAGGAAACAAAACCTCTCCAGCCTTCCTCTGGTCCTTCRCACCATGAATGTCTCAGCAACTGCTCATCCTTTGTAAGGCCTCTCTCTATCCTTTTTTTCCATTCAAGTCCTCAGCTGGGAGCAGGGCTGAGGTCCATTTGACCTGTCTCAAAGACTGTCTGCTGGTAGGCAGGATGGTAGGGGCATCCTCATCGATGGCTCCATCCTGGAGTATTCCTAGAAGATTACARTTATGCTACCTTGGAGAGAGAAACCAGAGGAGACAGACTGTGATGAGATGAACCTGGAGGATGGGGAAYGAGCAAAAGCAGCTCAATAAGCAGATGGGGGAACTCCATTAATGGATCTGYGCTCTGTTGCAGTACAGAGCAGTGAAGTGACCATGCCAAGATCAGGCTGGACTCTACAGCTAAGCAAGGACCCCATAAGGAGGTCCCCTAAACAAAGCCTGCCGTGACACTGTGCGATTTCACTGTGTCTTTGCAATGCTGCTCAGARCATTTGCACCTTTGGCATCCTCACATTTGCACGGTGGGCAGATCGGCGGGTCTCATCCCCACCTCGTCTATTCCCTGTTGGCGATGACTCAATGCAGTCCTGCAGAAGAGCGGGCAAACCCCGGCATATTCCCAAAACATGTCTGAGGGGCAAGGGAGAGGCCTGGGGGCTACACGGCAGGCAAGCTGAGGAAGGCTTTTTGCATGGGGAGGGCATCACGGCAATCCCAGCTGCACAGACAAGCTGTTTGCAGGCTTATTGTGGCTAAGAGATGGAGGACACAAACACAAGGATGCGTGGGGCTTTGTCAGTCGTTCCTGCGACACGGGCAGCATTCAGCTGCTCATCCAGGCAGTCGCAAGTGCCTCTTGCTCGAGAGGATAAGGCTGCTCTCTTCCGAGCACATGGGCTCAAGCTATCTGCCRGCTGTTGTTACTGAGGTCTACGTAGCCATGGTGAGCTCTGTGGTCATGTAAACATTACACAATTGCGAGCCCCTGCTGTCTGAGGGCAGTGGAGGCACCACCGGACTCCTCCTCTTTGGATTGCTCTTCCTGGGGGAGTGCTGCACTTCATGAAGTCATGACAGCAAATTCTGGAGGTGTCGGCAAGTCCGCGGCCCGCTCTGAATTATACTCGCATTGCTGAGAGGATGGGTCACATTTCTGGGAATCCACCCTGACCTCCTCTGGTGATGTTCTGGCTTTCAGAGAATGGAGAGATGGAACAAATAGATGCTTCTCGCCCAGCCTTCAGTTCCATTTGAGGAACTTTACAACTCYGGGTGATTAACAAGCTCCTGAATACTTGCACACAGGGCCTTGCCTGGTGGACAGATCTCCCAGAGGTACTGTTAGGACAAAATGATGGTGAGAGCAGTACAGACTGGGAGCCATGGGGCGGGAAGAGGGTGGAGAGAGTACTCAGCATCCCTGTAATCCACTCCTAAAGGGCTGACTCTTGATAACAGAAGGACACCGTTTCCAGCACAAGTCCTCGGTGTGCTCTTTGACTCATGGGCAACACGGTTTGCAAATAAGACCACAGCCTTGTCTGTGATGGGGAAAAACCTACGGACACGTTATTTTCCACACAAAACCATCGCCTCTTCCTCTGCTCAGAGAAAGGCAGAATTCTGTCCTGCAACAATTTAAGACAGATCTGCTGATGCTCCCTAAACCATTTTGCCAGCTACAGGTACAAAATTATTAATTTGTATGCTGCAGTTTTTCTTTCAAGTTTCAGTTAAAAAATGGAGGAAGGAAAAAATTCCCTGGGGCAGCTTTTCCTTTAGCACCGTGCCTTGCAGAGAACAGCTTTGCACAGGTATTTTCCTCTGGGCAGCTGAGCTGCCCTTTCCGAGGAGCAGCTGGTTGGCCGAGCGAGAAACTGTAGCCCCCTCGAATGAGCCGAGGGGAGGCAAAGCAAGGTGAAAGCAATTCGACTCGTCTGTCATGAGCCGGGCTGTGGTTCTTCTTCCACGGCAGGTCCCTGCGGCAGCAGGAGAGGGGAAATTGCGGGTACAGCTGCGGCTGGCTGGGCCGAGAGGGGATGGGGGAGACCGTCGCGTTGAACAACAGAAGCTTTTCGTAAGTCGGTCTTGGGCCAACGCTGAGCCTCCCGGACCTGGCACAGCTCCGCAGGCTATAAGGCGAACGTGAAACGACTTGTGAGACATTGCCAATGYGCCGCCGAGAGGAGCTGGGAGTGCTTTTTGTGAAACAGGAGTATGATGAGTAGACCTTTTACCGCCTATTGGAAACAGATTTTTCTTGACACACAAGCACAGAAGCGAATCCTTTGGAATGAAAGCCTTTGACCAAGACTGGGCGTAAGAAAAAGGTTTCCAGCGAATTGCAGGGAGGAAGGAAATTCGCCAGTGGGACAGACAATATTGTCTTTTGTTTTGTGTTTTGTTGCGCTGATTGTTGAATGCTTTTTGATTTCACAAGAATTTCTGGGTTTTGTCAACTTCCTTTTGAGATTTTGCTGGGAAAAATGGAAACCATGCTCAGAGTTCTCATTTCCCAACCAAACCATCAACAATTTTATTCAAATCAAAATTTTCCATGGATAGTAAAGCATATTTCTCAACCTGCATCATAAACATGGTAGGCACCACATCATACTGTAGATAATATTTGTATTGCAGCAGCAGGAAGGGCCTGTACTCAGACCAGCGTCCTCTTCTGCTAGACCGTGTGCAATAAGAGACAACCTTGCTCTGAGCACTTTATGATCAGAATAGAAAAGACCAAGGGCAAGAGAAAAGAAAAAAAAATCTATAAATATGCTTTAACAGATGGGGCGCTGAGGTGGCAGAAGATGAAGTGATTCGTTTGACGTCATGATCATAGGAAACCTATGCCAAAACGAAGAACTAAATCCATCCCTCTTGGAAGGCTCAGCATATATCTTTAACCACAGCCCATCCTTTCCTCTGGTGCTGTTGACTTTCGATYGAGTGTTTATTGTTCAGCAGGGGGTGGCACTTGCTCTGGCCCTATTCACTTACCAAACAGAGGATCGATCCYCCTTACCGGAGCATTTCTTGGACGGTTCATCAAGTCCATCACCTGGTATGTGAGCATGCACTGCGCGACGTCTGCATGTCCCTCTTGGGGATGCCCAGATTCCCCGGTGAAGCTTTGATTTATGGTGGTCGGTATAGGCAGTGCTGAGGTTGGAGATCCTCGACATTGCCCCTGACTTGGGGGAATATGGGCCTGGATCTTTCCCCAGCTGCCCGGTACTCCCAGCTGCCGCAGGAGGAACCCCCAAAGGTGAGCAGAGCACCCACAGCAGCGTCCCCTCTGCGGGGAGAGCAGGGGAACGGGGGATTTGCCTTTCATCTGGGAGCCACATGGGTTTGGTTTTGTCCCACCTGGCACTTCGGGATCATTGGCATCACTCCTCTGACCATAATGGAAAGCATGTACAACACATGACCGAAATCTGGAGATTTACACCCACTTCACATTGCTTCCTGTGACAGCACAAATTACAGGCTGGCAAAGGGAACCGACCCCTTCCTTCGTCCCTCCCCATGTCTGATGCGGCTGAGGGACACCTTCTGCAGGCCAAGCGCGGGCTCTGGTGACAGGGACGAGTCGCTTGCCTTGGGCTCCGGGAGCGGTTCATATGTTCACACTTCAGGGAGGGAAAGGGCTTGGGGGAGCGCRGCGGCGGCGGGACGCGTTGCCGAGCTCTGCTCGGGCTGGCGTGCAGGGCGGGCTGGGATTAGGGCTGGAACTCGCAGCATTCGGGCCGTTGTGCAATGCCGGGCAGCTGGAGGGTTTCACTTTTCAGAAGGGAAAAGAAAATATGAAAAACTAGAACCAGAAAACTCTTTTTCTTTTTTTTTTTTTTCCCTCCTTTTTTTGGACCTATCCAGAGCTTTCCACAAAGCTGGTGATTTAAACCAGGCCTGGAATATGAATGCAGCTCTAATATTTCTACCTTACTCAGTTACAGTGATGAGTCAAGGAACTGGCTGGGGCTGAAATGCAGCAATGTATATACACAGGCTGCAGCTGAAATCTCCCCTTGCGTAGACACCTTGTCAGCTAGGACTGGATCTGGAAGGTTAATAATGTTCCGTCCTTTTGGCTAATTCTGCGAGCATGGGAAACAGAATATGAATTTAATTTAAAATCGAGACATTCCTTCCAGCTCTGGGACAGAGAAGACAAAGCTAATTTCACTGTTGGGCGGAGGGAGAGGGAAGGGGGGGCACGTCCTGAGCTCGGCATCCAGGCTAAGTCTTGGAGCTCTCTTCCAGGGGCTCCCAAGCCCATGGGTGTAAAGGAGAGGTGCTGTTTCTTGGGGAGAAATGAGGTTTTACTCAGGGATGGGGGCCACCTCAGGGCTGTCACCTGCCAGAAAAATGCCTTAAAATGGCCTCTTTTCATCCCTCACCCCCATCTTTTGCCTTCTTGCAATCTCCCCCTGCCCCGCCTTGCCAAAATAAATCTCCCTAGAGTTTAAATAAATGCCATAGTGTCCTAAAAGTCTTGCAGCGCTGGAGGAAAAAAAAAAAAAAAGAAAGAAAAAAGGTATTAAACCTGAAAGAGAAATAGTAGATGTGCATCTTCTTCCCTTTGGTCTCTCTGAAGGCTATTAAGTGATGCAGGGTGACTGCGGACAGGTACATGCAAATAATAGGATCAAGGCAGCAGTACAAAGGTTTGTCTCCCAATCTTAATGCAGGTGTGGGAGACACAAACCAGGTGGCTAAAAGGCTCCTTTGTTTGAAGCTGTCAGGAGGAGAAGCTGATAATCTCCTGCCTCATCCCGAAACTCTCTTTCAGCCGTGTCAAGGCATCTCCTCACGTCAGGAAGTCGGCAGTGACATGGCTATGTGCTAAGCTCAGTTAATGTGGGCCAGGGTTTAAACACTTCAGGTTGAAAGTGGATAATTGGTGGTAGTGGATTTTAAAAGCTCACACAGGTGCCTTTGAAAAGAGGTCAGAAGTCAAGTGCATCTCTCCTATGAGAAATGGTGAGCCTTTCCTAAGGAGATCAAAATTCCTTTACGCAGAGCCCCAGGGCCTTGTAAGAACTGTTATTAATTTAGTTCTGTATGTTCCAAATAATCGAAAAACGATACCACATGCGYGTACGCCTAGGAACCGGGGCACGTTCGCGCCACAGAGATGGGTTTTCACCTGGCACTCCCAGCTCGCTCGTTAAGCGGTCCGCTCTCAGACGGCGCAGAAATGGCACAGGAGCGCCTGTCGGGTCGGGAATCCCCCCGCCGGGGCGCCGCACRACTTCAGCTCGCGCGGCAGCCCCGGCGGCGCGGGGAAATTCCCGGGAAGCGGCCGTGCCGGTTGGTGTCCCACCGGTGTTTCCAAGCTGCCGAGGGCGTTGGCAGCGCGCTCTCGCTYCCGCCAGCCGTGCCCGAACGGCATGGACGCCGCTCTACGGACGCCAGGGATGAATGCCGACCCGGGAGTGCTGGTCCTGCCAGCAGGGCAGGAGGCATCACAGGCTGCCGTCACCGTGGGCACRACCACGGCAAAGCGGATGCTGCAAGCACCTAAGCGGAGCGCGCCTTTAAAGACGACTGTTTTCTGCTGTGACTGCATTATTCCCTCGAATTGTGCTTAATTAAGGGCAAGCTGGAGGAAATTAACACAAAATTATTTTCTCATGGCGAACTTTTTTTGCTTCGGCTGCCAGGCATAAACTTGCCCGAACATGCGGCACATGAAAGAGGCTTTTGCCCGCGGCGGATCGGGTTCCCAAGGCCCCGCGTGGCGCCGAGCTCTCCCCGGCACGGCCCTGCACCTGCCTGGAGCTGCGGGGAGCTGAGCAGGGCTCGGCGCGGGGCGAAGACAGCTGGGCGGATCCGGGCCAAAAGACGCTGGTTTTGTCCCGTGTTCGCCATGTGTTTGAATTTGCAATCCGAGCACCCGGGGTGACATGTGCCAATAAAGCTGAAAATAGCCTCATTATTACTCATATTTGCATGTAAAGCGCAATTCGGTCTGCATTTATAAGTGGTTGTTATTAGTTCTGAATCCCACCRGCACAGCTGTCTCTGACTTTACCTATGCAAACAGCCCCTTTGATTTGAAGACTACAATATTTGCCAGTTTGGTGCGTGCAGCCCGAATGTTTGCAGAGGCAAGGGGTCACGTGAGAGCAAGCTTATTCCAATTACGGGAGCGCGCAAGGAATTTGCTCGTTGAAAATGTTCAGATGAATTTGTTGATATTTTTCAAATGGGAGGGTTTGGCATTTTTAAAGACGACGCACCTACCCGGTCCTGCCGGCTGGATGCTTTGTGAGCAGGTATTCATTTTGCCAACAAAGCCATTCAAATGAAGTATCTCTTACTTTAAATCTTTGGCTCTGTGTGTGACTGGGGCCAATTTGGGAAAGATTCCCACTGGTGAAAAGATGTTCTGCATTTGTTATTATTACTTGCTGCAAACTTATTTGTCTTACAGTAGCACATCGGAGATCAGCACGAGGCTCTGTACAGACACRAAACCAAAATATGGTCCCTGCTCCAGCAGCTTTAAGCTACCACAACTCCCCATCCTCTGAAAAATGTCCCAGAACTTACCCATTTCATTTCAATTTTACACGGTATAGTCTGAAACTGAAAATTGCTGGGAAACAAAAACAATCAAAGCCTTCCCTTCTGCAGCGTGGACCATGGGAATTATTGAACCCTTGGTATGATTTATTTTCTTACGTGAAAAGTGATAGAACTGATGCTTTCTTGCAGCAAGTTTCAGTTTTGACAAAGTGGCGTTTCCTGAGGGGACAAACGTCTCATTCAGAGAAGTGTCACCGTCTCTAGCTGGGAGGAACTTAAGAACAGCATTTTCCCTTTTTTATTAATATTGTTTGTTGGTGAAACGGCTTAATGGCTGCAGGGTCAGCTGGCAGATAGGAGGTAACATTGTTCTCCTCCAGCGAGTGCACTGTTTGGCATGACTTCAAAATAACCCTATTGTTTGTCATCTTCTCYAAATACACTATAAAACCCCTGTTAAAAGGAAAGATAACGTCTTCTAAGCATAAGTCAAGTGCCGGGTTGCCTTTTTTTAAAGCTGCTTGATGAGAATTAATGGTGTTGGATCTCCTGTTTTAAACACATTTGGCCAGGTTTTCTAGAGGCACCTAATTCATCTTGAGGCTCTTTCATCTATTATCTCGCTGTGCGCTTGTTCGTAGCTCATCAGCCATCCTCGTTTTGACAGGGGGCCTCGTGATGAGTAGCCAGCAGCACCCAGCGCCGGGGCCGCAAGCATCCCCGGAACGAAGGTGATGGGAAAAGCCTAACCTTCTGCTGCTCCTCGGAGCGCTTACCAAAGGCAAAAATATAGCGTCCGATATCATCRCGCGTCCCGCAGAGCGCTTGGATGTACTCGAATCCCGCCGTCGAGGAAGGAAAGCCTCACTCCAGTGTTCGCCCGGCGGCTCCCGGCTCCAGTGGGTGCGCGGTGGTGGGTGGACCTGGGTGGAGGCAACGGCGCTGCGTGGCGCCCGCTGCTGGTCTCCCCCTTGCACCAGTGGGAAACTGGAGTACTGGGAGAGTGCAATTTTTTTTTTTTTTTTCCAGGGGACCCCTCCGCTTGGGGAGCCTGGGAGGAGATGGTGGCTCCAGTGTCACGTCCAGGACCGCTCCCACCGGGCTTAGGGTCACGCAGCCCCCAAGGGGCGACAGGAGGGATGTGTCCCACCCAGGTCCTTGTCAAAGGTACAGGTAAAGCCTTGGCGATCAGAGGCCAGTTTAAGTGTGGAGCAAATGCCACCACCGTCCCCTTGAGACAGCATGAGGGGTGAGAGGSTGGCGTTTGGGACAACTTCCTTGTGAAGAGGGGACAGTCCATGGCAGAGAAGTGCTTTGGCCCCAGCGCAACCAGTGTCCGTGGAGCCAGCAGTAAAGAGGGGGAAGAGGTGGAAGTTTGAAATAAAAATACCCTTGTCTAATGAAGGAGGAATAAAGAGCTTCTGTAAAAGCTACATCTTACTAACAGTGATTTTTCCACAGTTTGGACCCAAACAAGAGCTTTCTGGTATGTGATTCAGGACCTTCAGCAGATGTGTAAATTTTGGACTTGAGGGCCAAAGCCATGCTGGAATCGACCGGAGAAGTTTTGCAAAATAAGAACGTTGCCCTTTTTTTTTTTTCTGCTTTCAGTGGAGTTGTATGTCAGTACTTGGAGTAGCAGTAACGAAGCTGCTGGAAAGTTTGTCACCATAACACTGGCTGTTTATGCTTTGTGTGGATGAAAGAACAGCTTTCTTCAATTAAGCTTTGTACTTCAGCTGGCAAGCGGGTGCTGACTGCCTAAACACGACCTCTCCGCGTGGTTTGCCTTGGGAAGCCAATGGATGCTGTGCGTATTAGCGCACTTCAGAGGGTCGCTTGGCCACACTGCTGGTCCGTGCTGCTCAGGATGGGACACCGGAAAGCATCTACACAGCAAAAACAACCGGGTGGATTCAGTTTTATTG
Organism: Apteryx rowi; assembly: GCF_003343035.1. Taxonomy (NCBI): domain Eukaryota; kingdom Metazoa; phylum Chordata; class Aves; order Apterygiformes; family Apterygidae; genus Apteryx; species Apteryx rowi. The sequence continues at coordinate 4,184,783 of NW_020447530.1, read as the reverse complement.
ACTCCTGTGGTCTTTGGATCAGGCCTGGCGTGATCAGTGCAACCTTCTCGCCGCATTTCCTCCGCTGCCTTTAGACCGGCTTCACCCACGTGCAAGGAGATGACACAAACGAGGAGGATCCTGCTGGTTCRTAAAGAGGAGCTCAAGCTCATTTTGAAGCCAATGGTGTTTTAGGGACAGCAGGCTCTTTCCATTGATTTCAGCAAGTTTTGAACGAGTTGCCTGGATACCTAGCTGTGTAACGCAGCATGTGTGATTAGCCGATAGACATCTATTTAATAAGAAACAGCGCACGGGAAGGGAACTGCCTCGATACCAATGYGGATTTGTAAGATACTGATTACACTTTATCATGCAGTTTTACACATTGAGGGAATTTGGGTTTTTATGTTTTACCGGAAAAAGTCATAGCGAAGTCATGGCAAAAAATCAAAATGCAACACCCCTGGCCACCATCCATGAGGAAAACTCCTTATAAGTTAGGATGAAGAAGAATTAGTCTGTGATTTCGCCTTGTGAATTCTTTGGTATTAAATGTATTTCCTGGGTCAAATCGTGAAAGAGAAAAAAAATTGTACAGAGACTCTGTGGCGAATGAATGACAGCATCTAATAATTAAAAACAAACATCTTAACACCCAGGCACGTACACATACCAGCAAAACCCTGCCAACAGCTTTCTGTTCTTCCTCATTTCTCCTTCTCTGTATATTTTTCCCCATAACCGCTTCACAGCAAGTCACAGCGGGTGCAGTTACCTGTCCCACTTTCTCTTAGTTAGAGAGAAGATGAGGGTTTTTTCCCGTTCTGTCTTCTGTGCTCACCCCCTTGGGGACTCCACCTGGAGTCTGCGAGTGGTGCTGGTGCTTGGGGAGGGAGCAAACTCATGGTTCTGAAATTGGTGATATTTCTTCGTGGTACTCGGGCGTTATTTGAAAAGTTGTTCCCTGGGAATAAATAAAACCGCCAATGCTGCGAGGCCCTGCTCAGCCTCGGGAGCAAGAACTGATTTTCACGCTCTGAATTCAGTGTCTGTGTGATTTTTTTTTTTTCTTTCTGCAGGACTCATAATATTTCTTAATAATAATCAGGAGAGAAACAATGGCCCATTCATAGGCACGTTCAGCTCTTCYATGTCCGAGGTCCAAGTGATGGGCACTGCTATGGAGAAATGCTCTAACTCAAGGCTGGGAAGACCCAGGTGCACCATCCTTCTTTTCTGGGGATTTCCACTCTAACCTTGAGCCGTGTAATGGGCATCTAAATCCCTTTAAAAGTCCAGGCCTTTTCCTCAGTTCCCTCACTGTAATTCCTCGGCTCACAGGTGGGTCGTGAGATTAAACACATGAAAGACTCAGAGGCACCGAATGCCGCCGTGATGAGACCCATCTGACAGCGAGATCAGCTCAACGCCGCAGACTGCAGGGCAGCCTGAGCTAGAAAATGCCTTAAATTTTTCTACGCGACAGCAGAATGGCCTTGCGGATAATTGATTTCCCCCTCGCAAGGCTTGAAGTATATTTTTAGGGAATGCAAACATTTTGATTTTCACTACCTATTTTTCTTTCCTCCTCAAATAGATGGCTTTTCCTGCACAGGGGCTGGCCAGCTGCTCTGCAAATCCAAGAAAGATCTCATTAAGTTTCCCAAAGCCTTAATTGTCCCATTTATTTCAAGGCCCTAGGAAAGCCCATCTTTCAGTGGCTCGCTCACCCAGCTAGCGACTCACCGTAATCCTTTTCATAATCCCCAAGAATGCCGATTGCTCCAGCCGAGTTTGATTCTTCTCGTTGATGAATTGCAGGGTATTTTATATCCTCTTGTCACAGAATCGTTCTTCTGCCTTTGCTCTTTCAGCAACGAAAGTCACTTTCATGTCATGCATCAGGCCTTCCCCCACCATCAGCAGCCTTTTTCTCTTAGGTACACAAAAGTGGAAGCTCTTTAAAATACCTGAGCAACTGGTAGTAAATGAGTCATTTCCTGTTGTTCTAACCTTTATTATTTTTTTTTTTTCAGCTGAGTAGTTATCTTAGCTTGGTCTGTTGAGATAGTTGTATGATCTTCCGTGTTTTTGCGGATAAACATTATCTCAGCTCATTCCTGAGCTGATCAAGCCGATTTTATAAACAGCCTTTCATAGTGGAAAGGGTTGTTTTGGTTTTTTTTTCCACAAGTTTCTGGGCTGAAGTTTGGCGGATGCTGGAACGCGGGAAAACTACCGTATGTGTGTTTGCATTGCAGTAACTGCAAATCTGTCCATTTCAATCTTGTTTGAGTTAGCGCACTGGGCAAACTAGGTGGTTTTGAAATGACCTCATCCCACGATTTCGGCAGAAAGCAGCCCGCGCACATAGTTGAGTCTGGAATGTGAGTGGGACCTCATTCATAAACTTCCTTGCCATTCCTTTACACTCAAAGGCAGGAATAAAAATCAGCCAAAACAAGCATAAATGGTGTTCCTGAGTTAACCAAATGGGAAAATATATAGATATGCTTTTCTATTTTATTGTATTATTGAATCAGGATGCTTTTAACCATCTGTAGGAGACTTTCTGCGGTAACACATTCATGCTCTCTCTTGGATTAGGCTAGAAACTTTATTAAGCCTTTTCCTTTTCTTATTTTTTAAAGTTGCTTTTGTAATAACACCTTCTCTACCACCTGACCTGTGCCACCAAAAATATAGAGTTGGAAAAATGGGCTATAAACAGCGGGTGGAATGAAAAGAATATAGCTCAGAGAAGAGGCCTTAATACATTTGTTTTAATTAAAGCTGTTGAGTAGCAGAGGAAAAAGAAATCAGCTTTTCTGAAATTTTTCTGAACAAAAGCACCTAAGGTCTTTGAGGTCCTGAAACAGGTAGGCAGATTACGTTAGCTGTGAACAGTCGGTATATACCCATGAGGCTATTCCTCCAGCGCTGGACTGAGGACAATATTCAGCCTGCAGTCTGGCCTGGTGACTCCTGACTGCTCTTCTTAGCTCCCTCCTGACATTAACGGGGGGTCACTAAACAAGGCACTGGAAAGTTTGGGGTACTCAGGTACTTCCTGGTGGGTTGCAGTATTATTTGGGCATATTCGTAGCCCCAGCCATGTGTGAGCTCCACCRTGTTAGGCAATGGTTTCACTGCTTTTAAGCCCCCCTTTGTCAGCTCAGCAGTAAAAATTGGGCTGGATAATTATTGCAGTCACTGGAAGAATTTTCTGTGGTCTAATATAAGTGCAACCAAGGAGCTCTGGCATGTGCCTCCAGCAACTTGGATTTCCAAGTGGTCTTACTTTTCAGTGCTGGACACTCCCTGGAGGAACTTCGTTTCCAAGAGAAGATGACAGTGGGTGTATTCAGTCCAGCACAGCTGTAGGTACGGTACAAACACACAATTAGAGACAGTTCCTGCCCTGGAGAGCTTGGAATCTAAATAGACCAATAGATCATCTCCAGATGGTGGGGGCTTAGATTGAGTTGGTGGGAGAGCAAGCGAGTGCGTGGCACTTCTGCTGCTGGACCCAGACAGACAGTTATAATACAGGGGAGAGATAAGTGACTTAGCCCTGAGGTACAAAGAGGGGCTCAGATTTCCTGCAAACAGCCCACAGGGGTGGGGTAAACATGTGGCAATGGCTGTAGGGCTCATTATCACAAGCAGTGCGAAGAGCTGGAGGAAGGAGAGAGGAGAAGGGAGGAAGCCCATCTATGGCAACTTCCACTGACATGCTCCAGTCGGACAGGCTGGGGAGGCAGGGGGATGCCAAGGCTTGTCGATGCCTGATGGTGAAGAATGGATGTGATTTAACTTTATTAGGTGCTCGGGAATTTGTTGTGGAAAGGAGGATTGATGGCAAGGGCATGAATTTCAGCCAATTTGTAAATGAATAGTGCAGTGGTAATGAGCTTTTTCACCTTTCACCACCAACAACATGGAGCGTAGGGTTCACGCTTGGAGACCAGAGGGTGGGTTGTGTCGATGAAGCCAAACCAGCAAGAGAAGATTACAAACACTTTCTGGATGAAGGATAACAAAGAGCCCAGCTCAACAGGCACCACTAGTGGTGTACCAGCCCCACGCAGGGGGGATCGGGTGCCTCAGCAGCCCCTGGGCAGGCCTGGATGTAGGGTGAGGAACCAACAGCAGACCCACAATAAGGGATGAGGGAAGCAAAGAGCTGAGTCCAGTGAGACAAGGAATACTGCCAGTTTAGAAGCATGGCTGGAGGAAGGCTGGGGGCCTTTGGGAAAAGCAAGGGAAAGGCAGTGGCTCACTCACAATTGCAGCGCTGGAAGTCCTTTCTGCAGGATGCTGTGGATGCTGGGGGATCACACAGTGCCAAGGAGCAGCTGGACAAGTCCATGGGTGAGAAATCCACAGGAGGGAACCACAAGGCAATCACATCTGGCTCAGAAAGCCCCTGATCAGCAAACAGTTGGGAGCTGGGTGAGTTCTTAGGGAAGGCAGCATAAATCTCATATTCTTCCCCAGGCATCTTGGGGCTTTTGGTCACTGCCAGAGACAGGTTATTGGACCAGTTAGACCTACTGTCTGACCCACTGGTTTTCTCTTACAGTCTTCTCTGTCATTTGCCTTGCCTTGGTCATCTCAGCCTCCATTTCAAGGGAATGCAGCTGAAGCGAAGAGAGGAAAGGAAACCACTGGTTGCCTGGGAAAACTTCTGAGTATTTATTTCAGACCACAAACACTGTAGGTGGCTCTAAGGTTTGAGAGGATGCAGATGAGAAGGATTTGTGGGAACGTATTGAATTTCCAGAGGCCAGAACAATAAAGAATAATAAGCTTGAGGCACCTCTCCAAGCAGAAGTTGGGCTTCACCAAAGTGGGACAACAAGCAGAGTGTCTACCAGCAGTCAAACGCCACATGCCTCTGTGCTAATCGCAGGAGTTTACCACCAAACATGGGAGAGCTGTAGTATTTAACTTGGCAAGAGAAAGGCAATTTAACTGGTATAGCAGAGATGTGGTTGGGCAATATAAATCAATGGGCCACAAATTACACAGGAAATTTGGGTCTAGCTTTCAGGGTTGAGGAAGGTGGGAAGATGAAGGAATTCAAACCTGATACCGTTAAAATATTGCTCCACAGTAAAGATGACCTTGCTATAATTCCTCTTGGGTTACAGATTCCACATTAAAAATGGCAGGAATACACTGCAAATCACCCTGGTCCAAGGGCTGCAACTCTCTAGTGACACAGCGCAAATCTGGAGCAGGCAGGATAATGGGACTTGCATATTGAAATACATAGGAGCAATCCCAGTTCTTTGGATGAAAAGGAAATCATACAAAGTTAGGGAGAGAGGGATATGATGAAGTCATCTAGCCCATCACCTGCTCTTTAGCTGGGCTAAATTCCTAAGAGACATTAATGAGCTGAGGGCTCTTACAAGCCATAGCTGTAGTAAGAAACAGCAGTGCCTTCACCTCACGACATAACTAGCTCAACTCACGTGCCATTTCAAGGTATATGCAGAGCCTTCTGTACACACTTGGCCACTGTCAAGAAGATTCGGGTCTATTAGAAACAGTCACTTTGGCTATTTCTAAAATTGTACTCACTATCTTCAGAATCCTAAAAGTTCATTATTTTAGGCCAAGAAGGAATCACTACGATCAGCTGGGTAAGCTTTTGCAAAGCAGAGGTATTAAAGCCTAGGCTAGTAAGGTCAGAATTAATGTGTGGAGCATCTCCTTTGGAAAGACATCCAGTTTCATTTAAAGACTCCACATAACTGAACATATTTTCTCCCAGACAAACATAAAAAACAGGCACCTAGTTTCTSGTCAAAACTTGTTCAGTGATATCTTCCAGCTAATGGATCTTCTTTTGGGGTTATTTTTGTTTGCTTGTTTGTTTTTCTTCTAGCATATTTAGCTTTCCATAAGTTTATTGAATCTAGTTTAAATTGAATTTCCAACTGCTTTGTGATTTGATTAAATCAAGTTAATTCTCATCAGATGATTTGAAACAATCTAATCCAACTTTTTCAGATACTTCGACAGTTGCAGACTGATGTCTACCTACTTGCAACTGCATAGGATAGCTTCTGATAATTCAGATCATCTGTGATGCATTTAGGGACTGATCCAAATTCAGCCAAAGCAACGTAAAGGCTCCACTTGATCCAACAGGCTTTGAATCAGCCTCCAATCTCTCTGAAACAGCAAGTCTTATAGCTAACTAAAGGTAAAGAGTTTGGCTATGTGCCTACAGAATTCATTGTCATACAAGCTGGGGATAATCAGAAGACAAATTTTGGGTATGTGCAAAGTATCAGTGCCCTTAATGATAAAAAGTTTATGCCTGACAGAATTTTTGGATGGGGTTTAAAAAGTGCAGACTCAAGCTGCTTTTCACATGGGAATACCTTGGGGGCTGCAAAGAGCAGATGGAAAAGATCAGCACAAGGGGAATGAAGGAAAGCTCTTCATACTACCAAAGCCAGTATCTGTGCTGAGCACTGTGGATGCAAGCTACTGCCACTTTGCTATTAACTGTTTGCACCTGAACAGGTATTCTTGCAACAAAGGCCAAACGTTTCCCATGGGGAGAGGCCATGCTAAGTGGAGCATGTTCAGTTGTCAGCTGAACCCACCTCAGGGAGCRCCTCTGAGCAACCTGCTCGTCTTCCCTCAAGAGCGGGCTCTGTTCCCTTTCCTCCCYGAAAACCAGCACAATGCCAAGGGAGTGATATGGTCCACTCCTATGTGCAGAAGAATACAGTGAAGGTACCTGGCCTACGTCTAAGGAAGGTCATTTGTGCCTGTTTCCTCTCTGTGGAAGATCAGGAGAGGAGATCTGGTTTCACTCTGCCCTCTCCAGCTGAGCGAGGCTGGAACAGCAGTAGTGGTTRCCTGCTGGTCTCTGCTGGGAGTAGATGCCTTTCCTGCATGGCACAGGACAAGGTAGACAAAGACCTGTCTCATCTGGCTACTCTTGAGATCCCTTATCCTCCAGGTCTACTTTGGTCCTTGCAACTTAAGCTAGGCACTACTTGCTCAGGGCAGTCGAACCGCACTACTTCTCACCCTTGGGCTTATAATATTAAATATTCCCACAGGCCCAATGTTTGTTTTCTTGTGGTTTGTGGCTAGAGGCAGAGACTCATTTCAAATCATGTTGTTGGCTGCAGCCAGGATGGGTCCAAGCTTTTTCCCACTGACTTCAGCAAGAAACATCAAACTGGGGACTTTGAGCAGGGAGGAGGCTCCTTTGCTCCCATCTTGGCTCCTTGCACTAGTACAGCCCAGTGCAGCATCCAGCTTTGGTCAGGGAGGGGGTCCCCTTAACCACATCTCAGCTACAGGCATCCCTGAGCATCTTCAGCCATCAAAGAGCCTCAGAAGAAACCACATACCAAAAAGTTTTTTGGGGGGATAAACAAAATATAAGAACTGCCATCTAAATAAAAGCTCCTCTGTCAATGGCCACACACTGCAGCATCCCCTCTGGTTGGAGACCCTGCAACCGGTCCTCAGACTGAACATTATCCTGTCCTGCTAACTCCTGTCATACTTTGAGGGTGATCTCTGATGTGAGTAAGAATGGCAAACCAAGTTCTGCTCACGGGCAGGCACCTGAGCGCACTGTTTGCTGGGATTGTCGTTTATTTATTTTCTCTAGAGCCCTGGGAGCTGTCAATGCACTGGGGACAATTCTCAGCTACCACAAGCTGGTGGCACTTGGTGGAGGTCAATGGAGTTGCATCAYCTTCTGCTAGTTGAGAATTTGGCTCCCCCACATGTGTCCACGGTGCTGCTGTGATCCCTTTATTTGTAAGCTGTATTGTGAATGCACCGGGCCATGCCGTTGTGCTAGGTGCTATACAAAGACAGCTTCTGACCATGTAGAATAAGATGAAGAACAGGTAGTCACACACCATTTAGGGACACAAAGGGACTTCTCTGCTCCTGTCATTGCAGTGTGGGCCTGCTCTGCAGAAAACTSTTATTGTGCTCACTCCAGATGAAGCAAGGGCTTTCTGTCTTCTCCAGAGSGGGATGAACTGGTGTCGGTCTCCACGGAGGCCTGCTCCAGCCACACTACACRGTGAGGAATTGTCCCTGGTGATACTGCGATGCAGGCTGCCCCTTCACAAGCTGCGGGACTGAAATGGCAAAGTAGTTGAATCAAGAGAGCATCAGGACGGGGGAAATTGTGGCGGAATATGGAAAAGGTCTGCCTCCACCATGGCACTAAGTTCACTTCTTTGGTAGTGGCAGTGAATCTATACCAGGGGTTTTGTCCATTACTTGTTGGCTAGCAGCTTGATTTTTTTTTTTTTCCAACCAGCATAGATGTGTTAAACCTACCTATCCAATGCAGTGTAAAAGTTTAGTTTCCTCCTGGGGACACCACAGTTTTCTATCCCGTCTAATTTTGTGGTACATTCCAGCAACCTCAGCTAATCAAAGAAGAAAATAATTCAGTACAAAGCTGAGCTTTTACAACTGTTATTGATTTTTGATAGTGATGCCAGACTGCAAATCTTCAGTCTACTGTGTTAACTGTAAGAGCCCAAAACCATACTTGCTGAATTTCACCATCCTTCCCCTAGCAACCCCTTGTTTCACTGTTTTATCTGTACTGTGCTCCAGGCCACAAGCAAGCTCTCTATTGTGTAAGATATGGCRAAAAAGCTTAGAGAAACCAAGCAAAAGAAAGGCTCTCTCTGCTCTACCGAGGTGAGGTAAGGTCCAGAAAGATGGGGTGATTCACCTTAGGTTGCTCAAGAGATTGACAGCAAAGCATTTCTGAACTTCTGCAACCTTCACCTACAAAGCCCTTTCCCTTGGACCAGTCCTGGAGCTTTCTCATAATGCAGGAATGCAGCATCATTCTTAGTAACATAAAATAGATGAGCCACAGGGAGCATGCTGGTTGAGAGAACATCGAGACCGGGGAGTTCTCAATAAAGCCAAAACAGCTAGTGTTTCACAACGATGTTATTCTCTGTTCTGTCCTGTTTACTAATTTCTCAAAAATCTGAGTCTATTTTTTGTTTGGATCCTGCAGCTTCTTATCCAGCCCTGCAGGTTTTCAGCTTTGTGCTCCTTCTGATTATGCAGTCAACTCCAAATGCTCCTGCAAAACTGCCACATGGGACTGTGCACTAGTCCATCGGCTGCAGTGTCATGTCTCTGTTGGTGACTTGTAATCACAGGTGCTTCCAAGGGATATATGATAAAATACTTCTGGGAATAAGCAGCCCATCTGGTATTTTTGTCTTTCCTACTCCCATTTAGTGTTGGTTAGATGCCTGAATGCAGCATCATAGATACTTCTTGTTTGCTTTTTATCTCGGTAGTATGCAAGACCAGTCGATGTTTGTCTTCATTAAATACATTTCCAACCTTTCTTTGAACCCCACTAAGTATCACTTGCTGTATCTCAAGATAGTGAGTCCCAGTGACTGTGAGTATAGGAATGTAACATTTGTACACACAAGAATGAAAAGGCTTTACTGGTTCCTCTGGTAGCCATGGAAAATAATTGTGGCTGATCTTCATTTCTTTACATGACCATAGCCCCTGGCTGTAGTCACTGAGACCTCAATTCCCTCCATGTGGACTCTAAGCTGAGATCTAGGGGAGTAGCTCAATTGCCTCAAGCACCTTCCAGGAGTGAAGATCTGAACTGCCCGCYGGAGAAAGCAGTCTTGCTCGTTTTTGATCAGAGAGGGAGCTGGAGGGAGCTGCATTCAGCTAACATAGACTCCTTAGTTCAAGTGCCCTGGGGAAACTTTGGGCTGAAGTGCTTCTGTTTTTCACCATGAGGAATCAGCATTCTGATACTTCTGGTGTTTTTATAGTGATCACGTTCATAACACCTCTGTCTACCCAGGGAGGAAATGCTTTGCATGCCAGTCTTCTGCAGAGTGAAACATCCTGCCAATAAAAAGCCTGGCTAATGACTCCATTGTTGGTGCAACGCGGTCCTTCCACTCTTTTGTGAGCGCAGAAGACCTGAGTGGAGCCTTCACTCTCAAGAGCATATATGCAATGCTAAATCATCTCCTGCATAAGGACACCAAGCTCAACTGCTGGTGACTTAATAGGGGAGTGCACAAAGATTTATTAGGTATATCGGCAAAGACTGAGCTCAGGTTAACTTTACCAACAGGCAAACTCACTGCCTGCAGATGCTGACCTCCACATCATCTTCTGCCATGGTATTTCACACGGCAAGCTTAGGAAAATCAGTATTCCCTTCCCAAATGCACCCAAACGACCCAGTCCTGAAGAAGACACGGAAGAATACTCAAACCTGCAGGTGGCAACACCATATCACTGGAGAGGATGCCAGAGACAACCAGAGTCTTGTGTTACTGCCTGGAGACATGGAAGGAAAGAAGCTGCAGAAGTCCAGTGTGAAAAGAGTGTGTATATGGAAGTTCATGGAAGTATTCATTAAACATGGAAGTTACTATGTGTTCCAATCAACTAAGAGAGAAGAGAGGGGATTTCCCTTTGCCCTAAGGAAATGAAGGTGCTTGAATTATCTAAGGGAGATGTGCCTTATATTGCAGGCCTCRTTGAGAGATCTTCCCTGGGGCTCATACAGCACCCAACGCATTTGGAGGTCCTGACTTAARCCCAAGACCATGGATTGTTCCTACAATAGCACATACCTCCTACATAGAGATGTTCATCTGTGCAAATCTGCATGCTGCAGGCTGGGGAGTGAAAAAAACAGACAGCGTAGAGAAGTAGGCTGGGACAAGACAGAGGTCCTGGGGCAATTTTCCAGCKTCTAGCTGCTACTTCCTCTGCTGTTGCTGGAATAGGAAACATGGGATAGCGCTCTGCTGAGCCTCTGCTTTTGTTCTTATAGTCCTTTTTATGTACAGGTGTCCTCCAGCTAGAGGAAGCATCTTACTAGGATCCCAATAAGCTCTCATTCCACAAAGGAGGACTCCCTTTTGTTTGAACTTCATGAAATGTCAAGYAGGGTGAAACACTGGGACATGAGTTTCAAACATAATAGATATTGTCAGATAGATGACACTGGTTCTGTTTGCTCGCAGGAGCAAACTCACACAGCAGGTGTCTRGAAGAAAGGGGTATCTGCCGGTCTAATCATAACGGGAAGAGCTAGGGCTTGCCACTTTTACACATGCTGAAAAGTATCTTCTTCCACCTACGGCTCTTGTTCAGCTGTCYTTGTTTTCTAATCTTTTGGGTAGTAATAGATCCACCATCACTGGCTGTCTTGCAGCCTTTTCTCTGTGACTTCAAGGAAGTGACTTAAATTCTTAAATTTTCCTCTAGAATATGGCTCCTAAAATTTTATAGAGCTGTTGYGAAGATAATTAATGTGTGTGAGGTACTCTCTTGTTAAGACTGAGGGTCAAGAAAGTATCTAGATAGACTCAGGGGAAGAGAAAYAGCATCCTTAGATTTTGAAGAATCATTACAGCAAATACATGCAATAAAGCAAAGAGGTCAACAATAGTCCAAAGAGGAATATCCAATAAATATTGGTGAACAGCTGGTACCTTTGCAGAAACTGAAGCCAATTCATAGAAAAGCAGACAGTCTAAATTCACAAGAGGAGATAATCCCAACACAGAACTTTATCTGCCTTGATCGCAACCCAGTGAAAACTTTTATCAGACATGTTAAAACAAATCCCTTTYGCTATTTCTGAGTTGTGTCAAGGGGAAAATATATTTCCCTCCTTAAAGAAAAACCTTAAATTTTCTTCTAAACTCACCAGTAAATCAAGAAGAGCCAGAGACAGCTTGGCAGTGGGTAGTCCTCAAGGAAGGCTGCACTTACCTCTTTGCTAAGCTGAAGGGCGGTCTAAACTTTGGGGGGAAGGGCCTGTGCTTGGAGGTCTTGGCTGTCACCTGCAAACACTCCTTTGGGACAGGGGCTGCAGAGTATGTGGTGCTTGCTCTGGTGTTATGCCCACTTTGGGCTACTCTTATTGTTTGTCATCCATCTCCACTCCTTTGCACTGCCCTGAAAAGAGCTTTTCAGATCTCAGCCCTGAAACAATCACCAAAAAAACACAGAAGGGGAAGAGCAGCAACACGGTCCTGCCTCATAAACCATTGGGGAGCAGTTTTAGCATCAGTCYGTCTGTCTTGTATTAGCACAAAATCATGACCGTGGTCACAGCTATGTGTCCTCACCTCACTTAGGTGAGGGACCCATCTATTCCACCCTCTGCTCCTTCCTCCATACTCTGTGGAGGTTATGAACATTGACAGAAATGCTCTACCCTTTAGGCAGGACTGCATCTTTCCAAGATTATCCCAAGATCCTGTTTTCCCACCCCATGCCACTAGTCCCCTGCCAAGTATAATGTACATTCAGATCGCAAAATGGTCTTCTGCAGAGCACGATTTTATAAGAGTTAGTCACTACACTTAAGCAAACTTTYGTTGCCTCTGTCTTAAGTTCACAGCTATAAATAGGGGCTTTCATAAAGTGGCGTCTGCAGTAGAAGTTCTGGCATAAACAGTTTTTAACATTTTGAATGAGCAGAGCTTGATGGGAAGCCTACTGCCTGCCTGGCTTGGCAAACTCTGCAAACCTGTTTGGGTTTAAATATACAGATATCCAGCAAAATGAACTGTTAGCCTGGCTGAGACCATTTCAGCTTATTTCATAAGTGACTTAGACAGATGTTTAAAGGATTTATGTAAGGTTGGCTGAAGTCAAACACAGGTGTAAGAGATGAAAGGGGAATGGGAAAAATGCACTGTGATGATCATTTTTCCATTTCTGTTTTTTTTTTTCCTCTGGCTGTTGATTCTAGTGCCCTTTCCATGCAATGTCTGTGCTGTGAGTCACTGAGAAAAAAAAAACAAAACTATTTTTATTTACTACCAGTAAGGAATGAGGTTTTACACAAAGCTGTGCTGTAGCTGCACTCTCTTCTCCTGTTTCAGCTATCTGGTTTATTTTTGCTTTACTTCAGCTGTTTTTTGCTYGCAAGATGTGCTGAGCAGACATTGCCACTCTGAGGAAGGGGAGGAAATGGAAGGTGGAGATACTCTTTGCAGCCTGGTAATTATTTGACCTTCCCAGCATGTCGTGCATGACCTTTGCATCCATGCCCATGCCAGTCAKGGTTGTTTCCAGCGGTTATAACGTAAGCCCTCCCCTCTTGTAGTGCTCTTCTGGTGCTYAGACCAATGCACTTCAAAATGGTGGGTCAACGTGGAGCAGTCATGTCGTGGTCCCCTAGGAGCCCTCACCAGCTATGCATCGCTTGCATCCTTCCCCGTGGGGCGCTGCATGTGAATTTTGTCTACGACCAGGTGCTCTGCCAGCACCCCAAACCCTTGCCCCCCTTTGCTGTGAAGCTTGGGTGAATAGGGACAGGGAGACAAGAGCTGTCRAGGTCCTGGGGGGACCACGCAGGGTACCTGGCCACCGCGCAGCACCTCGAGCATCCCTCCCCCAGAGGGGCTGCATGCYGTGGGAGCCCCCTCAAGCCATGGCTGTTGGATAAACCCAGCCAAGCTTGCCGCTCCTCCAGACAACTCACCATATCTAATCCGAGCCTGTTAATGGTTACTCGAGTCACCAGGAGGACTTTCTGTTGACTCTAGAGCAGCCTTCAGATCAGACCTTAAAATAGCACCCACAAATACRCTGTGAGCTTCTGTGATCCCCTCCGAAAAACAATTACTTCCTCCTGGCTCTCAGGGAGYGTGAGTCAGGGCTCCTTGGCATGCTTCAGACACATGTTTTAGACACGCTTCAGGCAGTAGCCCTGACGCAGTGACAGATGTTTTGAGGGGTGTCTTGTCTCTTGAACCATACCCTGAAGGCAAAGGCAAACCCTTTGGCTTGGGTTTGCCCTGGGCTTTGCCAGCCCTTGGCTACACCCTTCCCCGGGTGACCCAATGAAACATGTTAGCTTGATGCACTCTGAAAAGTTCAGAGCATCAAGAGGGGATCTTTAACACAGGATGGCTGAGGGATGGAGAACGCCTTGTTTCGACCCCCTTTCAATTATCTCCCCTTTGCATTTCCAYCTTCAAGGAGACGTGATGGTGCAAAGCATGAGAAGGACATGGAGAGGACACTAGTCCTGGAGCTGCTTGGGGGAAAAGTGTCGGGGGATGTATTTTGGGGGCAAACCCCAAGCAATCGGTCCCCCCTGTTAATTATGGAGCGGTGCCTGCAGCCGGCCCCGCTCGAGCCCTGCCGTTGCAGCCAGCGGGGACGCCCGCGAGGCACTAGCCCATCTCCTGACGCAGGGCCGAGGCTCAGCAACCCGCCGAAGGTCGTCCGCGGAGGCTGCGACGGAGCCAGGAGCTGAGCTCACATCTCCTGGCTCCCCGGCCGGTCCCCTACCCACAGGGCCATTTTTTCCTCTCCGTTACGCCTCATTAGCGCTAGTAAGCACTTCTGTCATCAGGGACACGCACRCTCTGGAGGGGAGTGTAACAGAAATGCCTATTAATAAATGATATAATACTTTCCAGTTTTCAAGGCTCTCTGTGGCATCCGCTCAGCAGCCCCGGCTGAGTCAGGCTCTTTTATTTACACCCGCAGCACTGCCAAACCTGTAGTTTTCTCTGGTCTGCCATAGCCTGCGCTTGCCCAGAGACGTGCCCAGGAGCCAAAGGGCTGCTTCGAGTAGGTCCAGCACGCAGCTTCGGGCAGGAGCCGAGGTGCTGGTGGGGCGAAAGGAGAGGGAGCCAGAGGGAAGGGGCTGTGAGTTGTGTCTTTTAGCTTTGCATGGGAGAAGGGGGGCAGCTTTCTGACAAATGTTTCGTGTTAGCCCTGAAAGCCTCCAGCTCGGGGCTGGGTCTTCCATCTGCAGGCGCAGCGCCGGGGCAGGCGCTCGCCTGGCGCGTTTCAGAGTTATTGCTTCATCCTCTGCACAACAATGTCGCACGATGGGACCTGTTTTATGGGGACATCAATCCACACGGTGATGGCCTTAATGCATCTTGCCATCCGAGGTGTGTATTAGCTGCCTCAATAACATATACCCCAGTGGGTTTTATTGCTATCGCAGCATAAATCCTGGGGTTTAGAGTCTTTTTAAAACTCTTCTGTTTAGCTTTTCCAGGGCCCAGTCCAGAGGGTGGTGGAGAAAGCCCAAATCCCTTTACACTTACCCCATTTCTCAGCTGGGGGGGTGAGCTGCAGCTTTGGAGAAATCAGAGCTGTTCTTCAGGATTTCCCGTAGAGAGTGATGGTAATGATGGGATTCAGTATGTTCTTCCTTCTTTTCTACTGATGCTACAGCTATTCAGGTACTCAGTACATCGTTATTCTGTTGTCTGCCAGGATTCTCAGTGCCACATCTAATATATCTCTGCCACTAGCACCCGAGTTACCATCACCCTTTGCATCCCTGAAAGTCCCCTGGGAGCTGCTCCCCTAGTCCTTGCTTTTGGCTGAATTTACACCTACAAGAAGAGGGGTAAGTGGGGAGGGAAAGGGTGTTTCACACTCAGGACATATTTATTTTTTCAAACCAGCTTTATTTCCAGAAAAAACAGCAAAAGCCCCAAAGCAAAGGTTCCTGCTGTCAAACCAACAATGAGAATCATCAGCCGCTCTCACCTGGCCTGCGTGCCCTTGGTGAGCCGCTAACGCGCCGCACGGCCACCCCACCGTGATGCAGGGGGTCCCCGCCACCGCTGTGCTTATTAGCTGCAGCTGCAGGAGGCTACCCGCGAATCACCTTCCTCCCCTTGGGGCACAGCTCGCCGAACAGCCCCCGTTTCTAATCCTTTCGCTCCGCGCCGGACTCTTCAGGACACTGCGCAAGGGCCAGCTAGAGCCTCGTGTTTGCCATCGAAGGGATGCAGCGGCATTGCCCCCCATGCCCAACCATCTCCTTTCAGGAGGGCGATGTGCTGTCACCTTACGAGGCTGCATTTCGGTACCCTCGCGCACTTCCCGCGCTCGCTGCTCACGTGCAGGTCRGTTCCCCCTCGCCAAAGACAGAGCCCGACACATTCCTCACGCCGGAGGCCTCCCCGTTGAAAAGTAATTTCCTTGCTCAGGACCAAATTGCATTAACTCATTAAGCCTGCACATCTTGACCCGGCTGCCACTCTTTAAAAGGTCCCCCACTTAACATTTGACAGGAATGTCAGCAATTCGGACGCTTAATGAAACCGGGGAAGGGCTTGTCACTCTAATAGCGCCTCCGACTTTCACAGCTCAGTCACCTGGCTCAGTGCCCCATCCCGGCATCCCGGCCAATGTCGYGGAGCAGGGCGGCTGCGCTCTCCCTTCGGCAGAAGGCAACGGTGGCACAGGCAATGTAGCAAAGGCTAATTTGGTGAAATGGGTGAAGGTCTTGGGGTTAAGAAGTTGGCCTTGGAGGATCTGAGTCCTGTTTGCCCATTCTGCCCTAAACTTCTGCCATGAACAGGGCAGCCTCTTGGGAGCGGGTCTGCGGAGAGAAGAGGCATCTGACTCCAGTTGCCACCCATTGCCACGGGCGCCCACAAGGCTTTGAGAATGGGGACCCAGGTCCCAAATGGGCCTGRTTCAGGACCTGCTCCTCACTGGTGTCAGATGGCACCTAAATATATCCTAGGATGTGGGACTCGGTGCATCAGTTCTCTTCCTCTGAAGCAGGACCCAGCCACACTTCCACCGCCTGCTGTGGGCAGACTGTAGATGCCTTTTGAGGCAGGGATTGCCTCTTATAAGGACCTAAGAGTCTCTGACCACCCCTGGGATCTCTGGGTATTTCCATACCATAATAATAACACTAATAATAGCAGTAATGGAGATAATAGAAATTTGCTTTGACTTGTCTATGACAAACACTGGCATTAGTACTTTGCTACTTTTTGTCTCACTGAAGAAAAGCTCTGAGAAACAGGATGATTACCCTTTAAAGAAAAGCACCACCTGCCTCAGAGAGGCCAACTCAAACTGTCAGAAGGCCATAAATTTTAGGATGATCTGTTTTTTATGTTTAGGAGAACACCGTAGCCCCAGATTAAATCTCTCTTGGGCAGTGTCTAAAAAGAGATATGATTTTCTTCCTAGGATATGGAGACAGGACTCCCCAACTCAGTAACACCACATAGCCAGTCCCATACTCCCCATCAGTTTTAAGGGACATTGTCTGCAGACCCCAGCCACGTACAGATAGCTTGGAAAACATCTGATGTCTGAAAACTACCAGCAAACTTTCCTCCGGATGTCAGTAAGATTGGGTCTGCATTTAACTCTTGTTTAATAGTGTTCCTGTGGTGCTGAGTAGCACAAATCTTTTCCCATCCATTTTTGAACTGGCTGTAATTGCCAGCGCCATGGAGAGATGTCCCACCRGCTTATGAGCACATGCTAAAGAAGRAACCTCAATACAACAGTATTCAAGGAATGAGAACATTTCTCCCACTGCTACCCCTTGGGATAGAGTGGAGTCACTGTGCTAAATGCAATTCTTTTCTGGCTAGAAAAAAAGAATCCTCAACAACTGCAAGACAATAGACAGCCAGGCCTCRTTCTCTCCCCTGGTTTTCAGGAGCCACGTGTGGTAGATGTGTGAGGCTGTTCTTGATACACACTGAATTGGCAGTGTCACAGATGGCTGGTTTCTCCCCTGCTTTATGTCCGAAGATTGTTTTGGAAAGCTGAAATCTCATTTTAGCCATGCATAAAAACAGTCCCTTGAAGGACAGCTTGCTGTACCTCTAGGTTGATGTCTACATGTGTGCTTATCTGTTTTTGTTATCAAAGTGACATAGTTTCTCTATCCGTCATGGAAAACCCATTTAGAAAGCTGGGAGGAAATTAAGCTGTATTTGAAAGATGAAGTGCTTTGCATGTCTCATCTTCCCACACTTTCAGACTTGGTCATTGACCTCGCACAACCACGGGGAAAATTAAACTGTCCTAGGATTCAGATATGGTCCCAGATGAGCCATTTCAGTGGTGTGTACACTAGCATCCCACTTCCAATGGCCATGCCGTGCATGTCACCTACAGTGCTAAATGGGGGGACATCACAGCCATTTTGGTCCCCTTGGATAATTCCCCTTCCATGCTTTTAGTAGAAAAACTAGCACATAAAAAGCAAGGAGGTATCTGAATGTATGAAATTTCTAACCTTCTGCAGCAAAGGGAAAGGTCCCATCCTCACCATCCCAGCACAAATGGTGCAACACCAGCAAATACACCTACTCACCCCACTAGGAAGAGGTGAAAGGAGGGTCATACGAGAGACGTGATCTGGTCGTGGTGAGACTTACTGAGACCCTACACCAAGCAGAATCAACATCTTAGCAAGAAAGAGGAAGCAGGTGGTTAAATACAAAGACTGGACAATATGTGATATAGGAGAAGTCATGTTTGCTGCCATGAAAGGTCAATGTGTTAGCAGATCCCAAGGCATTCACATTTTTCCAACTTGAAGTGAGTATGTCCCAAACCCATGGTCATCCCAAGAGGCTATCGAAGACCCTCAGCACAGAAGTACTGAGGAGGGTGGAATTATCTTTCCTCCGTTATCGGTAGGTTTTTACCTCCCTCCAAAGCCTGGCCTGGTGTCAGGGAGCTGGGCCAGGGAATATTTTGGTTCAGGGCTGGTTGCGGCTGAGGTTATAGCTCAAGTTATTCTGGTTAGAGTTCAGCAACATTCAAACCAGTGGTTTGGCTGGGCTGCAGTTCAGGAGAGAAAGTCGCTGCTCCAACTGGTTGCTCTTCCTGCCGAACACGGCTGTTCGGTCAGTGCGGAGTTGCCCATGTGATYGCATGGGACATGGGAGTGGATTTTTGGGGCACTCGTCTGTGAAGGAAGGACTGCGTAGTTTTTGTTTAGTCTAGTTATAAATGTCATACGCTATATATCCTTCACCATTTCCTCGTAAGATCACGTCGCTAATGGATATCTGCATCGGGAAACTTTTGTGGTTAGGCAGCCAAAATTTTACCTTCTTCACTTTCAGCCCTTCCTTATAACTCTGTAATTCCTCAGGATTTATGTCATTCCAATATTTGCTTCATTCTCCCCCAGTTGCTGCTAGCCAAGCCAGTGATATTTCATTTATTTTAATCTTTCTTCCAGAACTTCCATTTTTTCAAGCTGAATCTTGGTGATTTTTTTTTTCTGATGTTCATCTCTTTTGCCAAGGTAAGGCGAAGGCAATATTGCGTTATGTCCAAAGTAAAAGTTATTTTATTAATGCAGCCAGCTGGGCTAAAAGAAGAACTTGTCTTAACCAGAGCTGATTATTCTCTTTGTCATTTCACTTTGATAACACTGACAATGGAAGAAACCTAAGTTACTAATTTATACTGCTGGCAGATTTCTCTTTACCATCTAATGTCTTTTAAAAAAATCAAACGGAGACATTTGTTTTTCTTGGTCTTGCTGAACTACTCTTATGTAACTAGCACCAGCAGTGTCACATAACAGAGAAAAATTACTATTTTGTATGCAAGAACTAGAAGCTATTTTTTTCAGTACCACTTAGATCAGTTACAGATATTTTCTAGTCATTACCATTTAGAATTTTGCGCATAAGAAATGAAACTTTGAGCTGAGTTGCCCTGTGCGGAAAGGAACACTTAGCTGAATAAATCTGAGTAACTGTTATATCAGTGAACAGATCCCACAAAGACCAAGAGCAGGCAATTAGCAAATATTAGGAGAGATCATTTCATGCACCGACTGATACAACATGTTAGAATTATTTTTAAAATTAAAGGGGAAAAAAAAGCAGTTCATAGAGTTGTGTGGCCATATCAACAAAGTATTTTTGTTTGCTTTCTAATCAACTTCCACTAGCCTTTTTCCAGGGGATAAGATTTCTCTTTGAATTAGCTGCAGTATTGGCAAATAGACCCATGCTTGCTAAATATCCGATTGGCAAAAGAGGTAGATGTTAAATGATGTCTAAGCGCTTTCGTTTGTGTTTTTTAAAAAACACACCAAGCTATTTCCGAATTTAAATAAATAAACAGACTTTCCTAACCTTTCCATAAAATTCTGATTTATCTTTGTATGGCTACTTTTGCTCTCCAGAAGCTAGGTTTTCTGTAATATATGATTTTTCAGTAAACAAAATATTCCAGTCCGATCTTGGCAAAGCATTGGGGGGGAAAAAAACAGATAAATTAGCATAACGTGGGTCTATTTTGAGCTACACAAAATGGTTCCTAAAGCACATTTTACTTTTTTGAGCGGTTCCACAATCCACTTCATTTTTTTCCTTGGAAAGATAGATTGGTCAGGAGTGTTCACGGTGCATTTTTTACAAATGGGCTAAGCTTCCTAGATAGAGACTCTTCAGAATATAGTAAGTATTGGCAAGGGAATTCATCCATAAACTTTACATAATGATAGTGTTAATTAAATACATTTAGCATTTCTTTCTTATATAAGAAGTCACGACTTTGCGGCTCATACCTGGCGGGTAGATAACTACACCAAGCTGAATATACGTGTCGAGGAGCAAGAGCTGGTACTTCCACAGCCCACATTGCTTGTCTGATGTGCAAGGAGGTCACGGGACAGGTTTGTGTTGATTTAGCTCAGGAAGCCTCCTCGAATAGCTGGGCTATGCCGAAGCGTGCTTGGCCCATTGGCCATACCTTGCCATGGACATGACCTCTCGTGGAGATTGCCGGGGCCCTGCTCCCCCGTCCCCGCCAGCATCGCTATTTCAGCAGGTTTAGGCACCCATGGAGCCCATTTCCCACCGCAGAAACTGCCCGTTTCCCTCACGGCTGGGGTCAAACTGTGATGTGGGCCCTCARCATTTCCTCTCATGGTGGTTTAGGGTGGGAGATTCCTGCAGAGCTTCAGAGCGCTGGTTTCCATGTCTGCCCAAAACGGTGCGTGTGATTTTCCATCTTTCACCCCTGGGAACGGAGCCATTTATCCATTTGCTGCAGGAGGCTGTACAGCCCTTCCCTCCTGACAAAGGAGCCCTACACAGATCCCCTGCCTGGGGCCTTGCAAACTTCTCCGGCCCCTTACCCCAGCCCAAAATTTTCCCCATGATCCTTTCTGCAAATTCAGCAGCTGCCTTCCCTCCCCATGGCTCCATTCCCTTTCATCTCCCGCTTCTCCTCCCTAACTCGTGGGCTACCTTTGACTTTCAAATGCTCATATTCCAGTCCCTCCTTCTCTGGTGGAAACTTTAACAAATGCACCAACATCTGCTATAGTTAGTCATCACACTTAATGTACAGGATATTCCAGCTGGCTTCGCTCTCCTTTTATTATGTATTGGAAAGAGGTTTCATCTACGCTCCTCTGGCTTGGCCAGACACACACCCAGACTCACCTCCACGTGGTGTGGATGCAACTGGTGCGCCACGGGATACCCCTTCGCCGTGCACCGATGGGACCCCCAGCCAGGCTCCCCAGCTGCTCGCGTGGCCACCCCATATGGCCAAGGTGGGACACGTCAGCTGTGGGGTCCTTCCTTGGAAAGACCTGATGTCCATGATAGCACCTTGAGTGAGGAGAGGAGAGGAGAGGAGAGGAGAGGAGAGGAGAGGAGAGGAGAGGACCTATGTCAAGCACTGGAATGGCACTGGAGCATGCAACTTTTGTTCAGAAGGATGGATTATAAAAAGAAGTTGTCACAAGATTATTGCACAAAGCAAAAGTAAGAACATGAAAAAAAGAATGAAGTTTTAAAAACATCAAGGTGCACATATTGAAGCAGAGGCCTGGCTGGAAAGCAAGCAATTGCAGGGCCTTTAAAGCATGCTAGACACATCAAGTGTGCAGTGAAGAAAAACACAGCTACAACAGAAACACACTGAGGCCACATATATATCTTGAAACAGGTCTTGTGGCTGACTTCACACATGATCTGTGTCCTCGGGAGTTTCCATTTAATTCCCTTTGCAAGACAAGTGGTTTATTTGCTTTCCTAGGTAAATATGGACCCACGTCATGCACTTGTTCCCCCGACAACACTCTACAAAGGAGCATTTTTCTGAAGTGCTTGATCGTCTTCAAAAAAGAATAGCAGATGGTTAACACAGTTGTCAGTTTTCTCTAATTGTTGGTGAAACTCCTGTGTCAGGAGGATTTGCGGCTGCTAATGCATTTTCCTCATTTTTAATGTGAAAACAGTAAATGTAGAAAGTGTGCTTCTGAACTTTGAGGTGTTGATACAGCCTCATGCTGCAATTCAGGGTCTTTTGCTAAACATTACCCTGGGTGAATAAAAACTCCCCTAGGACAGCTGTGATTTTTTTTCAATAGCTTTGGTGGCAAATAGGTAGGCTCCTCCTAAAAATCTTTTTCAAGTATATTTTCCTTCATTGCCCAAGAACTTCCCATCTGCTTCAGAGAGTGGTTGGTTTCACATTAAAAACTGATGAAGAAGGTGACCTGAAAACAGTGAGTTTGGTTGCCTGCTGCAATGAAGTCTATTGCAAAACAAGGGGGCAAGAGATGCATTGCAGGTCCATGTGAGATGGGATTTGTGTCTTGGACTTGCATTGGAGGTGCAAGGGACAGGTAAAAAGGAAGGGTCTCTTGGCTGATTTCTATGTAAATTGTGCAAAAAGGACCAGGAGGAAAGATGATTTCTTTATTTCAGAAGACTGAGACTGTGAGATAACGAAAATGATAGAGCTTATCTATGTGATCGATGATAAAGAAACCCAAGTGGAATCTATTTAAGGTTAAGTTTTGTACATTCAATTTGAATTATTAACCAAAAGTGGAGGAGTCATTCCCCTTAAAGAGAGTGACATCATCACAAATGGAGCTATAGATGCACTTAATAAATTTCCCTGAAGTTACTGCAGGTGACAGACAATGTCTTCTAGGAAATGGCGAATGTTCACGGAAGCAATAAATAACTTCTGCACAGTTATAACCACAAAGTTTGACACAATAAAATATAAAAGAACCCCGAGAAATTTGTTGGGAAATGGCTGCTTTACCAGTGAAGAACGTTAGGTAGTCTTTCAAAACAGTAGATCTTGAAAGTATTGAACCACATGTACAGCAGATCTTTTGATGCAATTGCTGGAAATTTTAAAAGTGAGATTAATTTCTATGTGGCTAAAAATATATGGGAAGATGAAGAAAGAGAACTCCACTAAAGGAAAGTGTCGTCCTTTCCTGAACTCATGAACCCAGTAGTCTGCTATTGTGAGCATTATCTGTGACTTCAAGTTCAAGAAATATTCAACATTCATCCAATCTATTTTGGAAAACTCAGGAAACGATTAATTCAGGTACGCTAATAGTCATACTTCAGATGCTTGGATGTGCTTCACTTCAGACAGTTGCCACTTTATTTTAACACTGGAGTCAGCAAGCAAAAGAAGTGAGGGTTTAATTCTTATTTAATTGCATGCTTAAAAGTAGGCTGCTGTGTAGATACCACGTAGCAAAAGTGTAAGTATATGTTCAGTTTGAGTACTGTATCACTGTATAAACTCTGGTATATGGAAGAGCAAATCACAGATATACAAAGATTTGTAATGGAGACTTCCTTAAAAATGCAAAATTGACTAAAAAAATCAGAAGTTGTGATTAAGTGTTGACATGAATCTGCCAAAACATATGTTGACTTTAGCCTTGCTCCTCTTTAAAAAGAAAGGTTAAATCTTACATACAAGGAAGCCATGCTTATTTAAAAAAAAAAAATCGCAATGCTTAACACTATAACATAAATTTCTTCTTCTAGTGAAAACCCAGTAAGGCCCGGAATAGTGATGAAACCACTCAGGTTCACAGGGGCAGTAACTGAAATGGGCCAAGTCTCTAGCCGGTGTAAATCAGCGTAGCGCTGCTGATTTACATCAGCTGGGCTCTCAGCTTCTGTCCTTCCTCCTGCATTACTATTGTTTTAATGGACACACTGTAATTTAAGCCAACATGTTACAGTAATTAAAAAAATACACAGATGACAAAATTTGACTCAAAACCCACCATCCTTCATGGTTTACATTTCCTACAAAGGGAGTTAACTGGTAAGATGTACATGTTTATTGGTTTCCTTCTTTGTGCTTTTACAAGTATTTTTCTCTTTGATGATCTAAACCATATGTTGAGGTACTTTGGAGGATTATTTTATCAGTTCCTTTGCAGTATGAGAGAAATACCAGGGCAGAGCCCGTAGGTTTACACACATACGCGCTACTAAATCATTCCTTGTTCCTGAGCAGCCAAGCTGCCATATTGATAAATAGTCCGTGTCACATTAATTTAATTCTGAATCACTCTGAGACATCGTTTTGTTACAAATATAAATTTTGTGGTGTAATGGAATGTGTTAAGCCTTTAACAAATGAACATTTAATGGCCGCTCATGAAAAAACATAAATAATCAGAAGTAAAATTAGCAGGACTTGTAATGAGCGTATGAAGTGTTGCCTCGCGGCTCCACTTCCCAGGGGCAGGGGACAGGTGGGATCAGCCTTGGAGGTGTCTCCTTCTCTTGGGTGTCTTCAACTGGGCTATAAATGGCTGAACTTAATGTACAAAGTGTTAGTTCTGGGGGGAATTTCCTTTTTATTATATATATATATAAAATAAAATTTAGAAAAATATTCTGTTGGCCCATTCTTTGGTAAAAAGTAGGAAAAACAAGTCTGGTAGCTTCACTGCACCTGTCCTTCCCTCCATTTCTCTCTACCTTCGGTTTATTATCATTACTTCTGCATAGCCTTTCCTTTATTCTTCCCCTCCTGGCTGAACCCTGCCGATATCCCACTCTCAGGAAAAAACCCTTCCCCTCTCATCACGGGTTCGGTGCTGGCTCATTTCGTGCCTTGGCTGCGTGGCTCCAACCCGGCAGCTCCACGTCCTGAGCCAGCTGCCTCCTCCGTCCCTGAGACCATGCGGCCAGTCCCTGCTCCAGGCAGTGGTTTGCTGGGCTGCTCCATCCTTGCCGGGCTCGTCCGCGAGCCAGTTTTTGGAAAAGCCACAACTTCTGCATGCAGGAATAGGGATCCGTTAGTCCCCGGGTCGACTTGAGGGCAAGATGTTAAGCACCAAARTGTTGCATGATTAGTGGCAGTCACTGGAAAGAAGTTTTAGTATCTGTGACTATAGGCAGTTTGTGGACGGGAGCCAAAAGGCTCGCTTTAAATATCAGAAAGTATCCCTAAAATTGCAAGCCTGTTCTTTTGAGACCACGCCACTCCGAGAACTGCCAAAAAAAACAACACGTAGTGCATAAATCTGAAACAATCACTTATTCCAGCTATGAAGGGACCAAATGACAAAAAGCTTACCTAAATGCTTTTTACTTACCTTAACATTTACTCAAAATTATCCAAAAGCCTTGGTCCTCCTGCCTTTGCCAGCACACGCTGCAAGGGTTCAYGGGCAGTATCTACGTGGGAATCCCCATCTCTCCGGTGGTGGAACTGCTACCAAGGTTGATTAGATTCATCATTTATGGCTAGAAGGTGACATAAAACCATCCCGTGTGCTCCTGGTTTATCTCTGTTCCTTCTCTTCTCCCTTGCGCCGGGGCCAGTAAGTCGTGTGCTGCTAAAGCACCTCTTCTCGTGGAGGTGCCTGAAAATCTGAAGGCACGGAGAACCTCTCTTGCTTGTTTATTTATAATGGTTAAGATCTGTCTCTGAAATCACCTGGGTTCTGCTTCCAGCTTCTCCGTGGTRTGAGACCTTCCCCGCCTGCATGGACCTGGCCAGAAAGCAGGTCTTGCAGAGCTGAGCAGGCCTCCCCGGCCATGTTCAGACCCCGAAGCAGACTCTCTTTCTTGACCTTTCTGTGCCCCAAGCTCATGTCGTTTAGCATGCAACAGCTACTAACACCRTGTCCTCACCGAAAAACACCTTCCTCTGTAATTTCCTGTCCTTCRGTCATCCTTATCATCCGTAAGTTGTCTTCAGCCCCCTTTGCTCTCCACATCCCTTTCTGTGCCATTTTATAGCTGGTCCTTGCTGTCCCTTTCTTCCAGTTGGCAAATAACCCGAGCTCCCATTCCATGTTCTCCTTATCCGAGGCACGGGATGGTGATACGTCCTCAAGGTCCACTGTAAATCAGYGAATCTCTCTCCCTAGGATTTGCTCACGATTTGAAAATCTTACTTGAAACAATTGGCTTTCCCCTAGGGCACCATATGCAACTTCAATATATTAGTGGCGAAGGAAAATATGCTGCGCTTGGCGTTTACAATTCCCACTCTAATTTACCAGACAGGTGTTTTTGAGGAACAGCTCATCTGGCAAGAAGAAGGAGGGTCGCTGGGTTGGGGCTTGCTTTCTCCCTCTTATTTTCATTAAAGGGGCAGACTTGCAAATAATAGAAGCAATTGCTCGGGTGAACTCTGTCCCCTGGTATGAACAGCCTGAGGGCAGCAGGTCAGGAGAAGACAGCAATGCTTTCTCAGAAAGGGCCCAGACACAATCCCTGATTTTGTATAAAACTGCGGCCGGATTATCAAAATGACCGGTGAGCCAGGCTGCCTCCACAGCAGGGACTCCAGCTCTGCAGGGCACCAGGATCTCTCCCCTTCCCCTGAGAAACAGCCTTTCTCTGAAACTCCTTCAGTGGGGTATCAACTCCACTGGTCCCAAAACTTGTGACTTTCATTCTTGCCAGCCAGCCAGCAATTTCTGCCTTAGAGAGGAAAAAAAAGAAGAAGAAGAAGAAGAAGAAAATTAAACTAAGCTAAATTAATCCTGTTCTGAGAGCTAAATATGGTCAGGACATCTGTGACCTCCCCCGACTTTGCCCTGGCTGAGCTGGGACAATAGCTGCAATATGCCACTCTTTATTGTTGAGCCTGGAAAAGATTTCTAATCCCAGAATAACACACGCATGCACACATGCACGTAGGCGCGCGCGCGCGCGCACACACACACACACACGTGTTGTTAAACTTGCATTTCAAGTCCAAAAGGGAACAGTTGGCAGCAGGGCTGCCCTTGTGATTTCTGAGGGATGAAAAAGCCCCTTCTGCTTTATAAAAGCTGTGTGTACACAAGGGTTTTTCTTTCGTCTACAGATGTCCATTTCTAGTGTTACAAGGTGCAAATTCCGAGGTTCAGCAGACGCTGGAAGCTGTGTTCTCTTGTTGAAATGCCGGTATGTGGTCTGTGTGTCTCTGATCTCCATAGTTTCCTAGCATGACATCTTTCATCATCATCATCAAGTTGGAGGACGTCGATACATGTGGCCACCAGATTCCCTTTCAGCATGAAGACGGGCCACATCTTTTAACTACCCTATTTCTCCTGTTACCGTGGACGCTTTAAAGTTGCTCTCGCTCAGCTTTGCGGGAAGCCTGGTCTCGCAGCGCTAAACCAGACAAAGTCCTGTAAATAACGGCACATGCAGAAAGTAAAAGGCTGAGGAACTCACTCCAGCCAGCAACACTCTCACCTCCCCCTGCCCCTCTTTGAAGGGGACCAGTGAGGGTCACTTCGTGGCCCCCTGCAGCTCAGCTCATCTTGCCCCATGCTCATGCACAGAGCCTGGCCTGATGTCGGGAAACGGTGGCCTTTTTTGGAAGGACGTGGTTAACTCTTCCTTCCCTGCCCCACAGTGGGATTTACTCACTCCTGCTTCACACACATGCTTTTAAATCAAGGGCAAGCAAGATCCCAGAACAGCTTGCATGGAAGCAAAAACGGGGCTCGATGGGAAGTCCTTGGAGTGCTGGAGCTGACCACAGCAGAGGACCCCTTTCCCTGGCTGCGCCCTGTTAAAGCCATCTCGGCCACACCACCACTCTTGAGCGAAGGGTTGTCCCATGGGCCGCTGCTCCCCGTGCAGGAGACC
The DNA here is from genome assembly GCF_003343035.1 of Apteryx rowi. NCBI lineage: Eukaryota > Metazoa > Chordata > Aves > Apterygiformes > Apterygidae > Apteryx > Apteryx rowi. The sequence goes on along the minus strand of NW_020447530.1, from coordinate 4,157,076 downwards.
TGACTCCCCTTTGGGAGATCTCCCTTAAGGGCTATCACTCGCGTTCAGTGGATGTTTCCGATTCACATCAAAGTGGAAGCTCCAGCAAGTGTGCGTCAAGTCATCTTTGGCAAGTCTTGTGGCCCTCCCTTTTTTTTTTTTTTTTTTTTCATCCTTTT
>NW_020447530.1:4113500-4156880 GCF_003343035.1 Apteryx rowi | reverse complement strand
CCTTCCTTTTTCTTGTTGCTGCTCAGCCCTGCAGAATGTAATTAGAAAATGAGCCATTTATAAAACAAATGTTTCCGGGAGAAACTCCCCTGAACACCCGTGTCATAAAACTATTGAGCGCAGCGTCTGAAAGCATTCAAGATCCAAAATTTCCTCGGGGCTCACCCCTATCCATTATTCTGTCGCTGCTTCGGCTGGGCGGTGACATTTTACTGGCGGCACCCAGATCCCTCAGCAAGAAGCTGGCCTTCTGGCTCTGCTGCTAATAAATGAACGCGCTGCTCAGTTGGTGTCCTCCTCCAGCTGTTAAAATCACGGTAGGGACATAGCGATCTTGGGGCTGCCCAGTTCCTCTTCTGGGGTGTGCTTTGCTCCCGCTTCCCTTCCCTCCATAGCACGTCTGAAGGGACAGAGCAGGGTGACCGAGCCTCCCACCACTCTTTGGCGGTATTTTCACTGCTGAGCAGAGCAGAGTTGTGGTGTCTCCTCCTAGAAATGCTCATAGCTTTGGTTCAAGGTAACCACTTCGGGTTGGAGTGTCCCATATTTCACCCTCCGCTGAGACCAGTTTTGCCCAACAGCTCAGTTCCCACTGGAGCACCGCACAACGCGCCAGATTTTCCAACACACTCAGAACCTACAAAGTGCTTTGAGATCCCTGCCAGCTCCCTCTCTGGTTTTTTGGCGCAGTTCAAGAGGCAGATATTAATCTTAACAGCTATATGCTGGCTGGGCCCTGGTTGCCTAAGAGATTCTCCCTCAATTTATTTATTTGGATTTATACAAAAGAGCATAAAAAGGAACACTCCTCCCAGACTCCAGGCTCACCAGCCATAAATTACAAAAACAACTACAATGAAACCACCCACAGAACTTCCCGCCCCCGACACAACTGTTTTCCTCCAACACCCAGCTCCACAGCAGCCCGTCGCGAAGTCCAGCTTCTCTGCATGCCTCGACATTACTGCGTGGAACTGTTGACTTCGGCCAGCCCAAAGCTTGGCGCTTTRGAAACCCCTGTCCTTGCTCTTTCTTCAGAACTGTCTGTACCGGCCTCCTTCCTCTAGGTACACTCTTGCAGGGGTAGTACTAACATGAAGAGAAGTGGAAGGAGTGGTRGATATGATTTTCCAGCAGATGATAGAGTGATTTTCTGGCACATCAAATAGTCCACATGGACAAAGCTAAAGTAGCAGGTTTAGCTCAGCTTGAGAATTCACATGGGACGTGTATGGTCAGAGAGACCTCGAGAGGTCTTCTAATCCCTGCAGGTCTTCTAATCTACCTAGTTAGACCTGACACATAGTTAAATAATTTGTTCTTCAAAACCTCCAGCAATGGTGTTTCCACCACTTCCCACACAAGCAATCCCAGTTCTTGGCCTTGGAAAATGTTTCCTGAAGGCTGACCTCAGTCACCCTTGCCCTTACCCTGATCACTTTATATGCTATGCCCAGCAGACATGGACAACRGCTTCCTATCTCCCATCCAGCAGTGAAATTCAAAATACTTGAGTGCTGTTATCATGTTTTCCTTCAGTTTTCTTCTCTCTAGACTAAACAACCCCATTTTTTTCAATGTCTCTTCACAGGTCATGTTTTCTAGAGCTCCGGTTGTCTTTGTTCTTCTCCTCTGGACTCTCTCCAAGGAGTCCAAATCTTTTCTCAAGTGCAGTGCCAAAAGCTGGATTCAATATCCAGCAGAGGTCTTCCCAGGGCTGTGTGGAGCAGATGGATAGCTTTGCATGTCTTCTGTGTAACACTGCAAGTCTGATGTCTGCTTTCTTCACAAAAGGCGGTGCACTGCTGACTCCTCTTCAGTCTGTGATACACTGTGCCCCCCCAAAATGCACCAGAGCCCCAGACAGGGTCTCTCCTTATCAGGAGAATCCTCTCTGATTGAAGGTTATTTGGCTTCGCTTTACAGTTCATTTTGCAGCTCATGCTGAATTTTGGCAACTTTAGCAATGTAGAAACATTCCCTTGAGCGTTAAGTGCTCCAGGGCCGTGCTCCTGCTAAGGAAAGGGAGACAGTCTATCACTCTTTAAAGATATCGCCACACAGAATTCACACTTATCCCCTCACTTTGCTTCAGAGCCTGAGGGTTTGCCCCAAGAAGGTGGAATGTCTCCCAGGGCTTGTTTCCTTCCTTGGCATAGCTGTGCCTGGACAAGGCRCAGTGTGGTCTGTTATGGTTGGGCACTGGAAGGAGTGTCTGTCTGTGTCTCCAGGGCTAGTCTGATGTTCTGCCAAGAACTGGAATTTGCTGGGAAAAGCAGTTTGTCCCCAAGTGCCCAAGCCCCAGACTGAAGCAAGGCGAGACCCAGAATGCCGACACCGGAGAAGAGCAGCTCCAAAGAGGCAGAATTAAAAATGCATGTTTTTCCATGTCCCATTTCCACAGCAATGTGTTCCAGGAGATGCTTCATCACCAATGTTGTAGCTGCTATCCTGGGCCAGGCTCTACTGTCTGACTTGATTTTTGAGGTCATGCTCATCTAGCCCAAGCCCTGGGAGGATTTCTTCTCCTGTTTTCCATACCACGCCAAGACATTAAAAGAGCTGACCTCTGCCCTATGATGCAGAGTCCCCCTTGGACTCTGCCTTGTCCTTCCTTTCAGGCCTGTCTCTCCCGTAGACTGTAGTGAAGGGTGGAAGGAAAAACAGAAACAGGAAACAGTGGGACTGCCACCAGTGGGTAGGCACCCCGATCTCAAGGCCCAGCTATCTGGGCAAGTTTCCAACATGTGGCCAGGCTGGGGCCAGGAGACAAGATCAGCCAGACTGCACCACATCTAGGGACTGAGCTGAGGRTGCAACAGGTCTAGGAAATGATGCATAAGTGCTATGAGATCACAGCATAATTCAGGCTGGAGAGGACCTCAGGAGATCTGYAGCTCAACCTCCTGCTCACAACAGGGTCTGCTCTGAGGTCAGACTAGGCTGCTCAGGGCTTTATCCAGGCTGGTCTTGAAAAACTCCAAGGATGGAGACTGCACAAACCACTCTGGGCAACCTGCTTCACTGCTTGATTGTCCTCATCATGAAAAAGTTTTTCCTTTTATCCAGAAATTATACTCAGTGATCACACTCGGTATTTTCCCTCAGTGCATTTGTCCCAGTCCCAAGACYTAGACATCAACAAAGACCAATCCTAAGACCTTATTTACACCTTTACTGACGCTCCTGCTGCTCCACTTGTCCAGAACTTATTCACAAAATGGCATTTAGTGACAAATGGGGATGCATACGGCACAGTAAGATCCAAGTCACTTGTGTTAGCAGGAGAAGGAAGCAGAGACCGCACTGAAGACACTGGGCGCCTTTTGAGCTGAACTTGCCTTGGTGGTGGGTCTTGGTGCAATGTCTTGCACAATGGGGTCCAGTCCTGGGAAGGGTCTTCAGGTATTGTTGCAATTTCCAAAAATATGCAATCTCAGACAGACACCCAGGCTTAAGTGGAGGCTGCAGGTGGAGTAACACCATTACAGAGACATTGGACTCATCCCAAACGCCAGGAGCTAAGGTCAGAAAAATCAAAATTAAATTGAAACGGAAAAGAAATCCAAAACAGTCCAGGGTGTGTTCATTCAGGATATTCTTTCTTTAACTCTGCCCTACAGTCAAGAAGTAATGACGCAGTTATAATTCAAGCATGGTTATGTTTGTAGCCCTTGATTAGATTCAACTAATTAGATTCAGCAAAGGTTTTTCTCTCTCTCTTCTGTTTTTCTTTATGTTCTTTGAAGTTGCAGTGTCATTTTGGGTGGGTGAAGGTTGCCAAGCAGTTAACAAACTAACTAGCAAATTTTCAGAAAGATCATCTTATTCTGCCAGGCGGTCCCGGTGCACTGGTGAGGTGCATGGGGAAGGTGTACGGGGTGCAAGCAGGCTCCAGCTTGCTGTCAGGATTGCCCAGTCCCCCAGGACTGTATCTAGGTTTACTGGCGGACCTAGGAAAATTGCAGTTATGACAATTCAGGAGAGCTGGTGAAGCACTTGGGGATCTTTTCAGTAACACACTGCTATGTCATGTTTGCGCAGGAGTCCAGAGAGTATATGGCTTGAAATCCCAATCCCACGGGATCCAGATGCAGAAATCAACTGGCTCTGTTAGACCAGGGTTTCACCCCCAGTGGAAGCAAATACAACCCTCCAAGTTCCTCTTCCTTTTGGTAATCTGACAGATAAAACGTTGTCCTTAAGAGATGAAGGAAACTGGCACTGTCACAAGAAAGYCCATGGCTGGACTCTGTATTTAGGAGAAGAGTAAAGTTCAGAAGAAAATAAAAACACCTAAGTGTTTTTCCTTGGCTGATCAAAGACACCTGGGAGCACAACGCACAGCTTTAGAAGAAACCCCAGCAAATTACTGCGCACAAATAAAAAGCAATAGATGAAAAAAAAAGATTAATACAGAGCAATTTTCTTGGGCTTGGAGTTGGTCAGAAAATTATAGAACAGCAGACAGGAGCGAAGTGACCCATCTTGGGGTATACGTATCAGTGACTTTAACAAAGCGATGAATCTGATCATGAAACGCACCAGAGGACAGCAGGAAATCAAACGTTAACAAAAGTCAAGAGGCCCGATGGGAACTGGTGGGTTGCTTTATATCCTGAATGTCATAGCAATAACTATCTGCACTAGATCTGTAATTCAGCATAGATGGTGTCATCAGTATAAGATAAACCAATTACAGGAGGCAGAAACAAGTTGAAACTACATAAGTCGAGCTTCTTGGTCTTGCTGAAAGGTGCCAAGAAGTTCCACCTGAGGATTCATGGGAAGAATCACTAGATTTTCTGAAAGGCTGGTTAAATTTTTGGAGAAATGAGTCCACCCAGAGGTAACACAGATCTAACAGAAGAATTGAAAGGACACAGGCAACAGGGAGCAGAAAGGGGAGAGAAACAAGCCTTGCAAAGGAAATTCCAGGAGTAGTGATGGCAATAACAGCAGAGGCTCTGGCTGTTTTAGTTACTGCTTTAAGATGGGAAAGGAGGAAATGGGAGGTGAGAAGTCATCAGAAGATGCAATGGGTTTGCACTGAAGGCCCTTTGTACTCCCAAGGTTTTACAGCAGGCAGGTGTAGCAGTGGGGGTCTAGAAACTTGACCTGATAAAGTCTGAGAGGTTCATTGTAGATCAATACAGAGCTGAGGTCTTGCCTGCCTCTCACGCTTGCATTTCTTTCAGATATGACCTGCCTTGGCTATCCTTTGATTTTCCTCTAGCAGCACATAGCCTACTATATGGGGTGCTCAGAAACCGGTCCAGCCTAGGCAGCACCCACCCGCCCGGCGTGCCACACTGCACCAGGGGACTCAGCACCATGTTGCTGTGCTTTGATGGGTCCAGCACCTCACTGCTGTAGCCTTGGCTGCCCTCACCTCCTCCCGCAGGTCTCGCATCTCCAACCACCCCGCGTTGCCCTCTGCCCACCTCCCTGGCTCTTCTTGCTTGGTCATGGCTTGCAGACCTGCAAACCCACAGTGAGCCGGGAGGGATTTCTGAAGCTTTCTCACATCGGCCACATGATTTGCTCTGTTCCTTGGATCCCTCTCTACATTCCTGACAATCTTCCTTTTCTCCCTGCAGGTGCTACCTTGATACTAAAATTACACTTTCTTGGTATAACCAATCTTATTTAAAATAAAGTCCAGCTCCCTGAAACAGTGACATTCATCCAAAACCCAAAACTTTTTAAAAACTCACGTTCTACTCTTTCTATTTTCTGAATCTTGAAGGAGATCTCAGGTTTCACACCTTATTTGGGCAAACAAGAAACTTTTTTTTTAACAACCACTGAAATTCTCACCTAGTCACATGACTCCGAGAACTGGGCCTCAAGACATACTACAAGGCTTGCAATAAAAACCTGTGAGTTGGCAAGTCTGCCCATCATTTTTAGACCTTGCTCAGAGCAACCATGTTCAAATCCGCAGTTCCTAAAAATACCAGAAAAAACAGAGCACTCCTCAAGTGCCCTGGGCCAGTGCAGGAAAATCATCCCTCCATAAAATATAGACACAACAGCCCATTTTTCTTCCAGCCTTTGCTCCTCTGGTCCTCTGTGGGAAAACAGTGTCTGCCAAGGCAGCAGTCGGCACGTTGTCACCAGCAAAGCCTCCAGCAAGGACTTCATGATGACCCATGTATCTCGCAGCAAGAAAATGGTCCTGAAGGGGATTGTGGCAGAAAGGTGAGTCCATCGTCCTGGGTGATGTCTGCCACAAATAGACTTTGAGCTCTCCCTGATCCCTCTGGATCATTTGATACATCAATGTCAGATTAACTCAGCTGCGATGGATTCAGATCCTGGCTCGAGGCCAGGATGCATTAACGTATCCGCTCCCAGCCTTACTCCAAGCATGGCACGTTGGGACACGGGTTTCATAGTCTCTAAATGACAGCAGCCAGGAAGGGGTGAAGCCAGAGGTGATTAACTGAGCTGATTTTCTTCAAAGCAGCAGTGAAGGGGATCTCTCAGCCAGGAGCAGCCGCAGGGGGGACCCCGGGGTGCTAGCTGGAGAGGAGGGCAAATAAAAGCTTGGGGCGTCACACATTTTTCTGTGCATCTCTCACCTACAGCTGGGGCTCGAGGAGGAATAGCCAGCTTGCCTCTGAAGGGAAGGGTGTGTTAGCACAGCATCCCAGCTCCCCAGCGAGCAGCCCTGGAGCCAAACTACCGTTTGATTAATCAATCGTTCGATCCAGATCCCTGCCTCCCTCCGTGTGCAATGAGTATGAGCCGAACAGCACGCACTCGCGGCCTTCAAGGGCTGGCTTCGGCAGCCCCTGATAGCGCTGTTTATACAGCTTCCCAATGGAAACAATGTGGATTTTATTAAATGATCCCATTAATGTTTCTCCATGTTGTCATTGCAGACTTCAAACAATGATTTATGTTGGCTCATAGGTCTTTGTCCTCGCAGCCGCACCGTGAGCAGCATCCAAGGACAAAGTGTTCCGGGATGGGCCGGTGGGAGTCCTGCGGTTCCGGCTGTGCAGTCGTGCCGAGGTCTGCTCTTCCAGTGCCACGCGCCTGGGAACGGAGGGGGACCGCCAGCCGGCCAAGGACAGYGGCAGAGGGGCACCTGGGACCATCCTTTGCAGAGCAATTTAGTGTTAGCCTCCCATGCTGATGCCTTGACTTAAAGCGAGAATCACACATGATCACAGAGAGAGTCACGCATGACCTCAGGCAACGTTTTTGCCCAACTTGAAGTGGCACAGCCCTATTTATCCCAGAAAAGCTGTACCTGCTTGTCCCATGCTGGTTCTTAGCCCTAAGAAGTAAATTCATGCTGTCAGGTTTTCTCCCTGTATTTTGCCCCTTTTTCTTCCCCATCATCCCCTGACCAATTTTACCTCCAAAACTATTTTGCCTCCTTGTTGCCTGCTTTGCATAAATACCACTTTGCACCTGGGCCACCCTCGGGGGGTGAACAAAGTAGTCCACTCAGCAAGGAAAACCCTGTGGCGGAGTAGAGGATGGTCCTCTTTGGGACCTACTGGCCGTAGACAGCCGTTCTGCATGGCTTGGCCAAGGCACCAGGGGAAATGCCTAGTGTGACTGCAGCAGTCAGTATGGATGGAGTCAGAAAGGCTATATATCCAGGGCAATTCTCTATATGTGCTTAGGGGTGGGTCAGAAACGCTCCTCTGTAATGATGCTCTGCAGCCTTTACTGCCCTCCTTGCCAAGGCAGCRCCACAGAAAGGCTGCAGGGCAAAGGGATCAAACCCAGTGTATATTATACCTAATGCTAGCAGTACCCCAGTGTTTCTGTTTAAAGTCCATTTTCTTCAAAGTGCTCACAGATCCACCTGCATCACTCTGATGTGAGCTGTGTTTGATTTGGGTGCAGAGAGAGGGCTGGGACTCAGGTTTCAGATCGCTGGAATGAGGAATTCCTGAGACATTGCTCCCCCTCCGAAGGAAAACAGGCTTTTCGCCGAAAAGCACCACTTCTTTGTGCATGCATGAGGACTTTGCTCTCAAGGCATGCATCTGCATCCTTCAGAGAAGCTTGGTGCTCCCAYTGCCCTTTGGGTGGACTGTCTGGAGAGCATCCCTCAAGATGAGGGCTCTGGATGAAGAGTTACACGTACACATCCAGCAACTGCATGGCCATGTGCAGCTGCCGAAAAATCAGTTAAGGGAGCGTGTAGCTGACTGCTTTTCACACACCCAGGATGGTCAAGTGAATCTGCTCTTTACCCTCCTATTTAAATGCAGCCCCTGGCTGAAGTCTGGGCATATTTCTGTCCTGTGGGATTCTGCCAGGGAAGATTTTGCTCTGTGGGGAATCGTAGTCACACTATAATGGATTTTGAGAAGGGGCTCAAACCTCCTCTCTCTCACACATGTCAAGTCATTGTAACCAGCATAAAATAGAGCTTTTGAGCTTTTGGAATAAAGGCTGTGACTTCCCCATCACTTTTGTCGGCACCTGCATGCACCAAACAGGTCTGCCCGGACACTGTAACAGCAAGTACCGCAGGGAGGGGTTGTATCGAGGGGACTCCGTGGGGGTCTGTGCAGGATACCGAAAGTGCAGCTCTGTTTGTTGCCTATTTTTCCTTTCAAAAATCATCTAAAGCTAAAAGCAAAAAGCAGAATTAGACTAAACCAAAATGTCTCTTGCTACCATCCCAGAGCGTTTCTAAGACCCTGCAGCACCAGCGGGCTTTCCTTGCCCTGCTTCGGARAGCTCGTGCTCCTGGGCGCAACCCCCTCCCTACGCTTCTTATTTCTCCTGTGTTTGCCTACTGCTCTCCTCAGGCCTCCCATTTATCAAGAACATCAGCTGGCCAGCCAAGACTTCTCTGCTGCTACAAACCCAGGACCAAAAAGTGAGAGCTCGTAGCAGTGGCCAGGCCAGCCCTGCTGGTCCTGGCTTACTGCAGCTGGAGCAATGGTCATCACCATGTGCATGAAGCCACCTTGCACGGGAGTCGCCAGCAACACGACCCCCCCCCAGACATCTGATGTCAGTTGGTTAAGAGCTGAAAGCACCCAGGGTGCCTACCTGGGCCTGCCCAAGCAGGGACAAACTGAGCGCCGTATCCGAAAAGGCCCGGAGGTGCCCACATGGGCATTGCAGATGAATTCCTTGCCTGGGCAGGGTGGCACGAGGTGAGTGTCCCTCTGCGGGGTTTTGCAGAGATGTTTCTCCCGAGCACAGTATAACAGCTGCTTATATTACTGTTGGTTAAAGAAAACTCTAAAAAAGGTAAAATAAGGTTGAAGGGAAGAATATATTGGAAAGGGCGTCATATGGCTGGCTGGGAAATGCATGGCTTTGAACAGGGACAGGGCGGGACAGGAAGGACATTCCTTTCCCACTACAGATGGCTCATCGGTGTGAGCAGCTCAGGAAATATCCGACAGGCCTCCTGCTCACACCCTGGGGCCGGCAGCGAGGGCCTCGCGCTCAGGCAGATGCCGTGGTGCAGAGCAGCAGGAGGATCTGCRACCATCACCGTTGACCGCTGAGGGCCAAGGTACCCTGACGGAGGCAGTCTGAGACCCAGACGCTCTGGCTCGAAAAAGTCATTTGAGCTTGGTGCAGGTGGCCGAATCCACCAGGCTCAGCTTGTCTGTGGCTGCAGGTGCTGGCTGGGAGGGGAGAGGGGAGCGCAACACCGCGGGGGATGTGTTTCCAGCTCATGCCTGGATGCCCTCCCTCTTTTCTGGAAAAAAGTGGAAAGGCACGGTTGTTTTGTGCTTTCACCCCAGAGCTGGGCTCTACCAGACCCTTCTCCACCTCACCGTGGGGGGCAGAGGATGGGGACCCACCTCAGTGCAGGGCCTCCAGCCCCCACTCGCAGCCTGTTTGAGGGCCCTGGACAAGTCTCCCGAGACATCACACCTGCACAGACATGGGGCCCCTCGGCTGGGAGAAGAGGTGAGGAGAGGGGCCACAGCCCAGCCTACCCTTTCCTGCACGCAGTGCCACCAAAACTGGAGTCAGGATTGGGTAATTCAAGCCTGCAGTGTTTGTTTTTGTTTTTTCCTTCTTTACAAAAGGCTGGCTTTTCCTTTTGATAATTATCTATTGCACTCGTGTGCGTTTGCTCCCTTTGAAGTCACTTCTGTCTCCACACGTTTGCTGCTTCTTCGAGACATGTTTTTGTCCCAGACTGCTGAGGACACCCATGAAGAACCAGGCTAGCGACGTGGTCCCACAGCCCCTTCCTGGGTGCAAAACTGCACGGGGATGGGCTCTGCTCCTTGCCAAAACAGTTTCCCGACAAGTGCCAACAGCCCTCATCTCCTGCAGGTACGTTATTGAGCGTTTTCCCTTCTTGCAGGGAAACCCTTAACATCTGTCTTTCCCTCCTATCAGCTGGCTGATGGGACGACATTTGGTGTTTTTTAATTCGGTGACCCAGCCGCATTTTGTTTTGCAATGCCGAGACTGACGTAACGCAGAGGTTGCAGGCAGCAAATCTGTTAATACGCAGCTATACTCGTTCGCATCCTGCTCCCCCTAACACCCCGGCAGCAGGAGATGGGTGCGCTAGAGCCACGGCTTGGGGAAGGGAGGACACGGACACCAAAGGGGGAGCAAAGGGATCGCTGCGGTGGGAAAGAGAGCACGACTTTTCAGGCCAACACAAGCCAGGGCAGGGTCCGGCAGCGCCTGAAGCCCACCGTTTCCCATGCCTGGGAAAAGCCATCACGGGGCAGCAGCCGGTGCGGGCTGCAGGCAGCGTTCAGCACGCTCATCTCACCTTTGGCAGGGCAACATGTATCTGCAGAGCAGCATGTCCCCCTTCCTTTTCTCCTCCCAGTTAAAAAGGAAGATTTTTGGAGCTGATGGGAGAGGCGTGATAGTTTAAATCAACAGTTTGCTGTGAGCATTGAAGAAGCCCGCTCCGCATGTTACCAGTAAACAAACTGTGCTCTAAGAAAGAAAGGCCTGTTTATAAAAGCTCCTCTTGACATTCGCCTCCTCAAACATAGCAAGGCATGTGCTCGAAATAGATGCATGAATGATCAAGTCTGTTTTGAGTCTCCTCTCTTCAACAACCAAGGAAATCCCTATGTACAAACATTTAAACTGTAACATCTGGAGCGCAGTAATTTTATCTTGAAGATCCACATCAAACAAACCTGCAGCTCAGCCCAAGAAGATATACAAATACTTCCCCAAGGAGACCCCRGTCTTACAGTTTGGGTACCAGGAGGCTTGCAATTTAAAAGAAAGATAATTCAGCATCCATTTATCCACGCCTGACAAGTATGCCTTCGGAGGGCATTAGCATGAAATTATCGCTCTTAATCAAACCCAAAGTAAAACAGATTTGTCCCAATTATTTGATGCAGGCCTTGAAATACCCAGTTTAAAAATTATAACCCAAGAAGCCCTATGCAYCATTTGCAGCTAGAACTTTACCCAAGAAATTTCACTTTGGTTACACTTTTTTTGTACAGCTGAATTGCTAAAATAAGCRCTCAGCCATATATAGCACAGTACGTTGGCACTCACAGCAGTGGGGAATGACTGGATTCAATTTTCCATGGAAGATGACAATTAAAACTGCTTTCTTTGGTATATCCCATCCTTTTTGTTGTTTTTCTGTGCTATCCAAAGCACAGAGTAAATTTAGGATGCCCAGCTCCTTTTCCTTCAAAATCTCACTTCCAGTTTCCATCTTATTAAAGACATGACTTAACTTTAATGTGTGTAACATAAACGGTATCGTAAAGAGGGAGAATTAAAACAGCATGGGAACATTTGTAGTTTCAAGAGGGGGAAATGGCACAGCTTATTTCCTTTTCGGTTGTTGTTGTTTATCCAGTGGATAAACCTCGGCATTCCTCTCCTACTGAATACTTAGCCTGTCTTGCAATAATTGGGAATTCCACGTTCTGTGAAGTTATTATATTATATCCACAAATAATCCGTCTTGTCAAGTCCATCTCATACGTCGAAGATAAAGTTGGAGCTGAGTCACTGCAGACATCTGGAGAAGGTTCATTACTTGTAATTGCGAGCCCCTCTGTTAATGCACCCCATGAGAAAGGAGCTGACAGGCTGCATATTTCTGCAAACTGTTCCCAGAAAGAACCAATTTCCTGACTTCCATGTGGTGTCAATAATATAGGCATGAGATGGAGCAGTGCTTATGAAATATTAAATCTGCTTACAGGACCCAGCTATAAGCAAATTCAGACCACCTGGGAGAGGGAGGTTTGCACTGGGTATTCAGAGTTTGGCACTCACCTGGCATACGAGACCAATGTGCTCTAATCTATGGATCTTGGCTTATTTGCCACAAAACTTCCTGACAGTAGTAGAGGGGGGAGAAAAAGGCAGCGGATGGAGGGGGTAAAAACACATTTCTTCACGTTCAGGATTCAAACCTTTCAAATCACTGACATTATTAAATTTACTATCACAAGAAGCCAGAGATCTTATTATTCATCAGCAAAAAAAGGCTGATATTTCATGGCTTTTGAGTTAGATCATTTTGGTTCTTGCCAATGAAAACAAAGCATTAGTATTTTGATGTTTTAATATAATGATTTAATTCTCTCATTGATATTAGAACCCAGAAACCCAACAAACACGAAGACCCCTTCAAAATCCTTCAGTCGCAGTAAAGGCTCTTAAATCACTTCAGCACTCCAACCTCCTGTTTCGCAGCATATATTTTATGCTGGGGACTTTGCAAATAGGGGTCCTCTCCATCGCAAACACGGAGTTTTGTATTGCTAACCTACATTCGGCGAGTTTGCCTGTGTAAATTGAAAAACATCTGGGTTCTTTTTGCTGGCAAAAGCAGCAGTTCCTTGACCTCAGAGCAGATCCGGCGACTTGAGCAGCCGCATAGCCTTTTCACAAGTTCGTCCCCAATTTTCCACTGTTTGCGTGCTGCTCCCCAGGAGACGACCTAGCACCCTGGGGCTGGGGGCACATGGAGACGCAGAGCCATGGGCATGGGGAGAAACTGAAGTTAAAGGGCAGCAGGCCCCCCGTTGAACTCCCCAGTGTTCAGGGCTGGGGGTGCAGCGTCATCTCCCTTTTCCCTTGCTGGCAAGAAAAGCCAGTTTTCCCCTAAGAAAGAAGAGGGGAAGGAGCAGGGAGAAATTGAGTTCCTGCAGAGCGACAGTGAGATGCCAGCAACCCTACTGGAGACTCTTCCCCCTCAATTCTGCTCTGCACCACATAGAAAACAGCACTGAAATATTGCACGGGACTTATCAGGAACACCTTCTAAGACAAGGGGCTGTCTGAGCTGGTGGGGACAGCCCCTGGGATGTGGTGGAAGGTGAGAGATGCACATGGTACTGTAGCCCAAGAGATGGTCTACACCAGTCTAGGGCACGTGCTATGGAGCTGCTTGTAGGCTCAGTCCAGGCTTGCCCAAGGCCAGGATCTCCGTGGCACCAGCAATGCCATGTCCATCCCAGTCCCACTGCACCAGGACGGGCGGTCACGTGCACCATCCGTCTTGGTGGTGCACAGCACTGCACAGGATGTGGAGATTCAGGTGCACATAAGCCTTCTGATCTATTTATTTCGGGCGTACGGGAAGGGGCTATTTTTGGTTTATAGTCTCTTCGCTGCAGCCAGTATCTGTCAGCAGGACATGACGTATAGCGCTGTGTGATGCCTCTGCTCCGTACGCTTCCCTTGCCTCTCCCGCGGCAGGCCTCTTGTTTTCTTTCCTCTGGGCTGTGTTGGGGCTGGGAGCACCCAGCCAGGCCATCTTGAGGCACAGGCAAATTAGGCAGCTGCCCAAAACAGCCCTGGCCCCCCTGTCTGTGCCAGAGCACTGCAAAGCCCAGTGGGCTCTGGCTGCCAAGGGAGAGCTGGGGAGGTGCGCACACAGCCGGTTGCCCCGGAGCACTACATCCAGCGCACCTTCCTGCTCCCTGTCCTTGCCCCGGCCTCTCCTCCCAAGGACGGATGAAGACAGGACGAGAAGCTCTGAGCCAGATTTGGCCCCAGCTCATGTTGCTTATGCCTAAAGGGCCTGATGCTGCGTCTTGGGTTTTCTTCTGTGTCAGTGTCCTGCATCGTCCATCCTTGGGTAGCCAGAGGTCACTTCTGGCTGCAAAGGCTCCGGTCTCTCTGAGGATGAGTAACTCCGTGTCCAGTCTGGCCATCATGTGCTTCTCTTGATCAAGGCTAAAATCTCTCCCAKGTCGGGTAGGCCAAGTCTGGGATTTGATGTTATTCAGCCCCTTGTCCAGTTGCATGCAGAGAGAGGAAGCCTGAGCTGATGAAGGGACTTGCAGTGCCTTTGCCAAGCACTGAATTGAGGGCAGGTGCTGGTGGGGAACCTTGGCCCACCAAGCTCCAGGTGACACTGCAGCAAGCATGTGCCACCCAGCAGTCACTGAGATGCTCTCCTTGCTTGCCTTATCCCTGGGTTTCCCTGGAGATATTGCTGATGTCATCCCAGGCTTGCTGAGTTTTCTCCGCCAAAGTTTCCACTTTTTCCTTCTCAGCACATAGACTCTACTTCAGTCTGGACAGACAAAGAGCCACCAAAAACTGGTCTTGTTTTCTTATTCACCTACAGGCTCTTGCTACCACGTTTCCCCATGGGACCCAAGGGCTGTTAGCTGTCTGGATACCTGCCAACTCCTGGCACAGGAGAACGTGACCAGCATCTCATGCTGGCACTTCCCCCATCACCTGCTGGCAGCGATGCTCCCAGCTCTGCCCACCTGCCTTTGGCAGGCAGAGGTGAGCTCGACTGCCTGCCTTCCCTGCAGGTGTGCATCTGCCTGGCACGTCTGACAGCAGCTCAAAACCCTGCACTTCTGCGCACACAGCACCAAATTGCCTCCAAGCTAGCAAGGCCTGCTAAGAGAGTTATATCGGCTCAGGACCAGCATCAGTGGCTGAAGCCTGGAATAAGTGCATCAAAGTCACAGAAAAAGTCTTTTCCAGCCTGCATCAAGCTGAAGATGGTAACACAGGAACATATTTTTGTCTTTTTCAAACACAAACCGCACATASAAGCAAAGTTGCTCTTATCTGCTGGGGAAGATCTGGCCATGTTATATGTCACCCTCTGCGAATGTGTGGTCCAGGTCTCCCCTCTGTGGCCAGTCACTGGAGGATGTGAGCTTCTGACTCCCATGTCTCCCAAACTCCAAAAGGAGATTTATCAGCTCCCACATCTAGTTGCAGACAGCATTGCTGGTACAAGGCACCATTTCACACTCACTGATGGTCGCCCACGTGACAGCATTTCCACAGACAGCTCCTCAAGCACAGCCCAGTAAGTCACCCCAAGCTCAGCTGGCCAAAGAAGCACCCAATGAGATGCTGTTTGCGAATGTTAGATGGAGCCTGGCCAACCTCCAAGATACTTATCGGTCTCAGGAGCTTTATTTTACACCTTTTCTTCTCCCAACAAAGATCCAACTCCATCCCATCTGTGGGGCCAGCAGCCATGGAGGGCTGCCATGGCCAGGATGAGACTACCGGTCCGACAGAGAGAGGAAAGGCAGTGTGGCCCTGAGTCTCCAGGACTCTTGTAATACAGGGAAAAGGGGCTAAGAGAGCAGCCCTAGGTACCCTGGCTCACACATGATGCAAAGGCTTGACTAAAGGAGCTCTGCCCAGGGCAGAACTTCTCCTCTCTAGACACGCTGCCCTGAGCGCTGCAGCCTGGGTCGGTCCCATCACATTTATGGTGTAGTTCAGCCTCCCATTCTCACTTTAACAGGGCAGGGCTCTATGAGGGTTTGTGACACCTCCAGCTGCTTCTGCCTGGCTGTCCATCTCAGCTCCAGCTTGGGGAACCAAAATCCCTCCATCTTGGGCCTGATCCTGCACGGTGCTGAGTGCCCTCTGCTCCCAGGGGAACCTGCTTCTCCTTACTGTGCAGAAGAGTGCAGACAAAAATGGGGACCAGCAGCACTGAATGCCACAAGCCTTTTATCGGCTGAGCTAGAAGAGGTGTTCACTGGCTTGGTAACAGGCTGTTATCTTTAGCAGAAAGCAGCAGCAGAAAGGAGACACCATGACTCGTTCTCCAACCCCAGGTCACCTCCCTAGCTGGTGCCGTTATCAGTTATCAGTGTCTGCAGCTCTGCAGGTGCTCAGTGAACAGAGATACTCCTGACCACCTGCAGATCATCTTACTCACCCACCGAAAACCTGAGCCAGCCAGATGTTGAGGCCCATCAATACAAGCCAGGTTCTTTTAGTGAAGGTTTGAGCTGACTTGTGAGCCACCTCCCTGAACCGCTTGCTAAACCCCAAGACAGACCTGCTCCCTGTCTACTCTCCCCACAGTGGGCTGCAGCAGGATCCTTTGTTCCTCCCTCTTGAAGAACATCTTGCATCTCCCCTAGTCCTTCTTCCTGCTTGTTTCTGATGGATCTTAGCGACACTTTCAACATATTTCTTGGAGTATTATAAAGCATTATCTGTTCTCAGCTCTGGAGAGGTATCTTGCGAAAAACAGCATAAACTAAAGCAAGTTTGGTTATGATGGCCTTTTGATTTGGTTTATCCCACACCGGGCTCCTTAGATGGCAACTCAGAAAGTTTCCCAGACCTTCACAGTAGACCTTGGAACTGTCTGTCTGATTTATAGATTGTTTCATGACACATACATTTCTCCTATATAAACCTAGTGTTTTGCTTATAAACCATATTATAACTGAAAATCAATCTTCTTTATTTGAACATTTAGGACAGATTCACACATCATTTTACCATTAATTAGAATAGACTCAGCCTCCCAGGTCCTTCAGGTTTCAAGCCTGGCTGAGGTTTTTCGGTTCTTTGCCACTGCTTGTATCATGTGAAAGACTCATGAATTTCAAGGCTTTCTGTTGCGGCTTGAAGAAGAACACAGGTTGTTTCATCACTGGTTATGAGAGACATGTTATCCGGCTCATTAATTCACGACAGTTCTTGTTTTCTCTGTCTTTTTCGTGCTGATCTGATACATTTGTGAAGTCCGGAGTTGTACTGCAAGTGATTAATGCTGCAGTAAAGTCTAATAAACTGAGATTCCAACAGAAAGTGTGAAAAATGTAATCTCTAATGTTCTGAAAGCTCACATATGACAAAAATCATAAATCACCCCAGAAGTAGTCATTATGGTGAGTTACTAACTA
This sequence comes from Apteryx rowi, assembly GCF_003343035.1. Lineage (NCBI taxonomy): Eukaryota > Metazoa > Chordata > Aves > Apterygiformes > Apterygidae > Apteryx > Apteryx rowi. The sequence continues at coordinate 4,139,769 of NW_020447530.1, read as the reverse complement.
GATTATACAGCTGCATTTGTCATAATTTCCCATTACGTAGAGAATAAACCTACCAGTCTGATTTATGACAGAGGGCTTCACAATATGGGAACTGGGACCTGTGCTACTCTGTGGCAAATGAAGAGAAATGTTGTGTCTACTCAACTGCAAGATGGAAAAGGCAGGAGAGGAGATCTTCCCTTTCACTCATTATCATTTGAATGCACTGATTCATGGCCAGTGAGTCCACGGAGAGGAGTCAGRCCTATAACCATGGGACGGCAAGAGACAAAACCCACCAACCTGTCCCAAAACCACCAGCAGCAACAGAACATGCTCTCCACAAAGTGTGGAGTTGGCAGGTCTTGCTAGGCTTGGTCATAGGGAAAGTGGGTGTGTCACTCATGTCTGGGCATACATTACATCTAAACCCCTTAGATACACCAGACATGCTTTCAGCATGGACCTGGGCAGAGCCTTTCCACTGATATGGAGGAAAGGGAAGAGCCAATCTGGGGCAAAAATGTTCAGCCTCAGTCTACRGAATAGAATTTGGCCAATGCAAATAAATGGACTCATACACAAAGATAGGCCTGGCTGCACTCCTCTGAATGTCCAAAGTGTTTATCAGACATGACCGCTGCAGAATAAGTTACATCCTTATACAGTGACCTCTGTATTGCCACCCCTGTTTTGGGTTGCATGAGAACGTCTACAGTGATTTGAGATAATTCCCAGCTCATCCACAGAGGCAAACATTGAGATGAAGTGGCTGATTTACTAGGGAGCACAGCTGATGAAGGCAACATCAATGAGGACACTTGGCAAGCTCGGCTCCGCACAATCAGAGCCTGCCTGTCTGTGGTGGTACAGCCTGTAATTTGCTAACACTCATCTGCTATATGCGGCAAGGATAAATATTGACAAATTTTCCATGGGTCTAAGCTTATTTGGCAGCTGCTGAAAGCACCAGGTGGTTTGGTAGCCTGGTGCATCTGTCTTTCACCACAAGCTGCCACCCACACCTACAACAGCTCACAGCCAAGCACAAGGAAGAAGTTGCCCATGTCCTAGTCCTCTAATTAAATATCACAGGGGTCAGAAACACAGGACAAGACTTAGAGCAGCAGTATGTACTCCTCCTTGCCTCAGTTTGCTGCCAGAGCTCAAACATTAGAAGCTGTTAACACGTACAGGGAAGGGATTACCTAGTGGATGGAGCACCAAGTTTTGCTTCTGGGTTCTTGCAGGACTTTGGGCAGGTCTCTTTGCCCCTGTATGTCTCAACTCCTCTCTTGTAAAATGGGTGGAGGAAAGTTTCTTAATTCCAACCCATCCAAATGGATCCACAGTCACCACACACTTAGCTGCTGAGTTCCTCTCTCTGGAGCACCTCAGAGCAACAGGGAACCTTTATTTCAGATGGAGCAGCTACAGGCATGCAACCAAAAAGCTCCCCACAGTCCTTCTTCCAAAGGCCATGGAGCTGCAGAGGGGGAGAAGCCTGAAAAAAACCCTTTTGCTGAATGGACCTTTCTAGTCGAGGAAAATCAAAAGCAGTTTGTGGGTTGTAGRTGGAAGGAAACAGCATTCTGGAGCAAGGTGGGAACTCAGCAGCAAAGGCCTAGATGCACCTACGCTCCCCGGAGAGGCTCCCGGCATGTTCTCAACAGACTCGTGCCTCTGAGGTCAAAGAAGAGCAGGACCAGTCCAGCATGGTCATACGCAGGAACCTACCCTTAAGCAATACTGATATTTCAATGCTGTTTAAACACCCCAGAAAGGACACAGACATGTAAGAAAGGAGCCTGTGTTTGTCCCCCAGCAGATCTCTGCTCACTGCCAGTGTGTAACAGGCTGATGCAATGAAAAAAAACAGCGACTGTAAAGGTGACAGGGATCCCCAGGTGCTGTAACCTAACAGACTCCACACTCCCACTCCTCTCCTGAGCTAAAGTTGTTAGATTTTGGGGCAGAGGTRGACTTACAAGCAAGATAATATGGGGTGGGGGGGTGGTTATTTTTAGAGAAATCACCCCCTTTCTATCTCTGTGTAACCTTCTGAGGGTGGAAGAAGCACACACGTCCTTGAAGAACGACTGGACAAAGGGAGATGGAGGTGAGGCCGTGCTGCCACCCCTCTAAAAACTAAGAAAAGGTCTTTTGAGAACAGTCCTCGAGGCAAACACAAGTCATTTGTGCTTGCTTTAGTGACAACAGCGCTAGCAACAGGGATAAGTGTAACCTGAGCAAAGTGCCTTATCTCTGTGACACCTGGAAGGCGACTTGCTAGCAGTTATCGCTGAGCATTACTTTGATCTACCAGGTGGGAGCCAAATGAAGGGATCCCACATGCTTCTCAGGAGACTTTGCCACTCTGAGCTTTCCCAGCCCACCTGAGCCCATCTGCAACATCCAGCTCCGGCTCAGATTCCCACCCCAGCAAAGCACCTGTGGAGCTGAAATCTACCTTGGAAAACAACTGAAAAAAATCAAACAGCAAAAGAAACTTTCTTTTGTRGCAGCTGGGTGAGCTGTGCTTTGGCCAGACAGCAGAGCCCTCTTCAGTCCAGTGATGGGTAGTGAAGAGCTAGGTTGAACCAATGTGACCTTGCAAGCACTGGCAAACTCCCAGYTGCGCCAAGCTGGGGTTCAACTGGTGCTTGAGTACAGCAGGAGGCAGTGCCTTCAGGACACGACCAAATGCACCCAGTCACTGAAGTTCTCACCATAGATAGAACACATGCATTTGCCAAAACCAGAGGGTGGGAAATGCATCATATAATTACAGACTACAATTCTAGAAGCAAGTGTTATTTCATGGAGAAATCGGGTGGGGGGGGGAGAAAAAGGGGGAGAAAGGGAAGAAACCCACATTCTGAAGCTAATAAATTTCAAAAAGCGATTTCACAAAACATTTCATCATGTGACAAGGTAGTTTTTCTTACAAGCAGGTGCACCGCAGTTTTAGAAATATTAAATCTTAAGAGGTTTGCATTGCACAATAGATGGCAGCCAGAAAGCATGTTGATGTTTTTTGGCAGCATTTCAGATGTCATGGTATTTTTTTTCTTTAAAGCTTCCATCAGCAGGAGGGAAAACCGTGCCAAGGAAAAAGAATCAAATCTGGATGCAGCAAGACTCACATTCAGAYGGAGGCTCCCTGCCAGATGCTACAGGGCCAAATCGGAAACAACCACATTGAGTTCATTACGACAACTGCATAATCAAAAGCCTGCATAAAGGCAAAAAAAATTAATCTATTTAATACTTACTAAAATTCTCAACTGTTGAAATAGATTTGAAGAAAAATTCATCATAATCCTCTCTTCCTGTTAAGAAATACCTCCTTGTTCTCCGAGACGTCCATGAGATGGCAGGAGCGCACTTTCCTCCAATGGCCAAAGGTACTACGACCTGGATGCCATTTCCACACAGGGAACCTGAACCCCCTGCTCCTGCTCTTGGCTCTGCTGAGAAAGCACCGATTTATCCCTCCATTTATTCCTGCTGGAGAGACACAGAGAAGCGACACCAAAGGGAACACCTTCAAAAAAGAAAGTGCCTGATACCAGTTCCCCAGAGAGAGGGGAATGGCTCCATTTGCTTCTCTTGCTTAGCAATCTGAGCCCCAGCATTTAATGGCTGGGGATGACTGTGGAAACAAACCCCCTGGGATGTCCCAGTCTGCAGCTCTATTTATGATCCTAAAGCCTCCAAACAACCAGGACATTGCTGTGAGCCTGCCTCTGGGTAGACAGGGCCCATAACAGCCCAGCTTCCATGCACTAGGCCAAAGGATGTGCTGGTAGTTTTGCAAGCACCTCCCCAGTCCAAGCTGCAGAAGCAGTTTGCCTGCTCAAGATCTGCAACTAGCAGCTGAAGAGCAACAGTCACCCCAACAGCTTGCAAGGGAGCACATTGCATCAAGGAGCTGCTCTTTGCACGCGCAAGGGACTTAAGATTAGACGATTGCCCGGTTTTTCACCTGCTGGCTTGCCAAATCCATGCTCAACTCATAAACTCACTCCTAAGTGTTGCAGCAGCCTGTTTGGGCAGTTTTGCCTGGGGGAAAAGGGTCTGAGTGCATGCACTTTCTCTTTGAGGACAGAACCAGTTCTGAATCGGGTTCACACTTCCTCAGAGACCCTTACCCTGGGCAAATAATGACAGGGAGGCAAAAAAAATCCAGCAACGTCATGCTGGGTCCTCTCTAGCAGAGGGTATAATTGGCACTGGCCTGCTCGCTTGGCTGGATCGGTGCCCCAACAGCCCACCTGCAGAGTAGAGGCAGGGAGGAACTGCGAGAACGTGCTCCACCACAGAAGCAGAGTGGGGCCAGAGCCAGGGGCCACCGAGTTTTGCTGTGGTCAGAGCCCCACCCACACCTGTGGGTTCACTCCTACACACGTTGCCCTGATCTAACACATGCATGAATCACCATGGTGCGGCCTGCAGCTGATAAGATGGGGTGCAGTCAGTGTAGGCAGCTGAGGTATGCACCAGCTCCTTGTTGTCTGGGCATCTGCCTTGTACTGAGCAGCAGGGGACAGGGGGGTTAGGAGATGTGAAGGGGAGTCTGAAGGCCTCAGAAGATCAGTATGTTTTAGCAGAGCAGAGTCACAGTTCTCCTCCAGGGTCCTGTCTCTCAGCAGGAACTGCATAGCAAGCTCCTAAGAGAGCTGCATGCCCAGGGCCATCACTGCAGGCTGAAACAGTTTTATTACAGTGAGATAGTGCCCTCTGTGAAGACCAAAAGATGATGTTGGCTAGCTTTTTTCAATGTCTTCTTTAAGCTTTGCATGACCCAAACCTCCGTTATCTCCTGTTCATTATATCTTTTACTTCTGTGTTCACCATCCCTAATGAGATCTACAAGATCACTTTCCTGTTCTCTTAATTCCCTTTTTCTTCAGTGTGGTACATCAGCTGGTATCTTAGCTTCTGATTGCAGAACCAGTTCCACATCAAGAGACACACTGGCCCAATGAAACTCAGTGCACAGGTAAATCATTTCAACATGCTGATACCTGTCTGTGAACAGTTAACTTTTTGGTTATATGTAACACTCAGAAAGAGCTGGGACAGAGGAAAAGTGAATCAATCAGAGTATAAGCTCTACTACCTGGCTCCTGAGAGCCTACAGAGCCCCATGGACAGCAAGGGGACTTCATCGGGATACAGCAGCTTTGGAGATGAGGGGTGAGTGGGGCAGCAGTTGTCCCTTTCTCAGAAGAACAGTATCCTTCACAAGGTTAGTGCCTCATTTACAACCAACATGCAAACCCAAGACTTGGCATCCAAGAGAGCTCTAATCCTGAACCCTCAACCTCACTTGAATCACTGTTGCTCTCTCCAGTGTTTAAATAAATTATTAGAAAACCTCTGCCAAATGCATAAATCCCATCCTAATGCCCCCTGATGTCAGAAGGAAGGTGCCTGGTAATGTTACTGGTCTTTGGATCAGGCCTCAGAAGAGCAGCTGCAAGATATTAACCGGCAGGCTCAGAAATTCGTCTTTGCTTTAACTTGGTCTAAACCTTTGCAAATAACTCACGGTAGGTCAGGAAAAAAGAAGCTAACAGCTTATATCTGGCTGTGTTCCCTGGTCCTATAAAATAAGCTTACACTCTTAGGAGAGAGGAAAGCTTGCTAAACAAATTCGTGCAGAGCAGTGGTAGTTTCCATTTCACAAACCAAATCATGCAAGAAGTGCAGAAATTATTGTGATGATTCTTCACCTTTTTTCCACAGCCGATAACAATTTCCTCTTTATTCTATTCAGTGTTCCCACTACAACTTGTTTCCTATAGTTGCAGGATTGCCAAGAAATTCCTCCTGCTGTGGCAAAAAGCATGAGAGCTCCTATGAACTGTCTGCTCATGGCACATGAAAGCAAGATGGTGTGGGGAGGAGGAGCAGGTACATTTACCTCTGGCAGGGAATATCACGGGCAGTGTGGCCTGCTGTGTGGGGTACCAGGCGACGAGGGGACTCTGTGGGATGTGGGTCAATTTTTCACCTTCCTCTAGCTCCAATTGTCACCCCACATCAGACAGCATCTCAGAGTGCCACACTAATACAAATCATAAATTTAATACCTTTTCTTTTTTTAAGGTGGTTCTGAAATTGCAGGTGCTCATCTGTTATCTGGCTCAGCTGAGAAATTGTTCAGTGCTTTCCAGGCACTGACCTGCCAAGGAACATGTGACACTGAAACACCAGCTCCTTCAGCTCCACCATGAGCAAATAACATTTTTCTCTCTCCTTTTGTTGGGCTACCAGCTTTGCTATTTCCTATGCCTCCATCCACGCCGGCAGTACTGCCCGCTCCATGGGCTTGCTGGGCAGGTTTTAAGTGCACTGGTGCTGCAGCAGTCTGCAGGACAAACGCTTACCACCACCACAAGTAGGAAAACAAGGGTTTCTTGGGGAAATACAGAACTGGGACRGACCAAAGATGGGCAGTGATAACTGCACATCATGCGGAGATCTCACAAGTGCAGAAATATGGAAATATCAGTCTATTTTCCATCATGCAAATGACAGGATTCCTGTGCCACATTGGCATATGTTCAGCAGCTGAGAAAGGCTTGTACCGAGTGCACCATGCTGTCACTTCTGAGGAAATCAGCCAAATACATTGACACTTTTCATGTATATTGGCTCTAGACAAATGGCTTTACAGCAGGACTTCCAAATTACTATCTTGACTGCCACATATGCTTCTTCTATGTTCTTAAAATCCATGTGTGCAAATGTTAACGTCTTTCTTCTACCAGGATCATTTGTTTCAGCCCTAAACCTCCATTTCCCAGTTCACGTTTCTCTGGGCCGCATGAGGATGCTAACAAGGCTGAAAATCTCAGGCCTCACTCTGCCTGTGTCAGTGGGTATTTAACTCTGCCCATGAATCATCTCCCACACTTCGGCTGGGGTAGCACTCATGAGCGCTGCTCCACATGACAAGACCTTTGCAGAACCAGAGCCCAGCTGAATTAAATTCCAGAATTTAATTCCTTTGTGCAGAAATGAAGGGCATTCTAGGGCTTGCTTAACGGCTGCTGAAATGTGGTCTCTTCTCGAATGAAACACAATCGCCATTTAACAACATATACAATCAGCAATTTAAAGCAGTGAGTGAAGAGTACAGTTTCAGGAGAAATTGCAGACAGAACTGGTGATGGCATGAGGGGAGGCAGAGAATCTGACTACAGATTTCTATTGAATTAGGTGTTGGAGCAGACTAGATCATAACAGCAGTGTTAAACAGATGCACTGCTGTTTTCCTATCAACGGGGATTACATTGGTTAAACCATTTATTTGATACTGACTAATCGAGGAAGGCTCAGAGGAGCCAGGGAATGAACRGGGTAATCAGATATGCTGGAGCTTGCTCGCTCTGAGCACACACATGAAATGTTCAAAGCCAAAGCGGTGCAGGTGCATATTCCCAAATGCAGGCTCTTGTCTTATGCGATTTAAAACTGGGTTGGCAAATTACTGTTTTTTCCATGGGAGCTACCGTGCCTGCAAAAAACTTATCAGACTCCAGCTGCCATCTTGTGGTCATATGAGACATCTTCCTATTTTTTCGTTCTGTTCTACCATTCATGGCTTCAAGCAGTACTTTTCCAGGATTGGTAATGTCCAAAATTCTGGGAAATGTTTTTCCCAGGAAAGCCCTGGTAGGAAGCATCATATTGCCAAACTGCAGTAGTTTTGACCTTTTCACCACACATTGGAGAGGATCCTTTTTTTTTTTTTTTTCCCACCAAGTGACATTTGAAAAAGGTGGAATATAAATAGTGGGGTTTTAACGTTGCTTGTCACCCTTGAAAGCTCCTGGGAATTTCAAGCTGTGCTCAGCAATAAACTCAAATATGTTTGAACTTTGCTGTTGTCTTCCTCTGACTCCTATTTAACACCTGCTGACCCAGCCACTCCATGCATGATGCAGAGGCCTGTGGGYAGGGTCTGGAAATCCAAAGGGCCAAGCAAAATCATGCTGCCATCCTTCTGAATTAGGAGACACCATGTGTGCTGGYTCCTTCCTCAGAGCACTTGCTCCAGTCCTGCAAGCTGTTCTGTGCAGGCAGATCTCTGAGCCATCTGGGGACCCAGGAAAACCAGCGAAGCTCTGAACGAAATCAGAGGTCCATCTGCACAGAACAGCTTGCGGTACTTAGAGTCCCAGGGTAAAATCCTGGATCCAGTGAAGCTAATGGGAGTTTGGCTGTTATTTTCATTGGTACCAAGCTTTCGCCATTCTCCTTTCCAAACTCATGCAATATGCTTCAGAGTGGTAGTGGGACTTACAAATGCTCATGGAACTACTTTGTGCTTAAAGTAAGGTACGTTCCCAATGCTACTCTGGATTAGCTATTAGCTGGTGTCTATAACCACTGTGTCATACCCTGTTCCCTGGTCCTGCTGCATGTCCTCATGACCAGCAACCATTCGACTCCAATGTCCATTAAATTCAATCCACGAATACTTATGACATTTGTGCAGGCACCATTTTGAAGCCCTGGGCTTCTCAGACACTATATATCACTACATGCACACTGAATGTGTACGTGGTACATGTATATTGACATGAGACATCTGGTTGGCACAGTCACCAGAGAGAGAGATGTCAATGGCATCAGGGTTAAAAAACAAGCTAACAGCAATGTTGCAGGCCTCAAAGCAAGACTTTACAGCTGGAGGTTTTAGGCCAAGGCTGGATGAGGCTTTGTAAGAGACTTGCACTGCAACATAAGTTATGAGCCAGGCTTTGGCAGCCCCAGAATGAGGTTTTCTGGCCCATGTTTTGCGAGGTGTTAGTTAATCAGAAATAGTCAMTCCAAAAAAACAGCTGGAGGCCCACCAAAACTCTTCCTTTAGCTGGTTCTCTATGGCGGCAACTCAGGACTGCAAAGGGGACACAAGTCCTGTGCATGGTCCTTCAACCCTAGCACAATTCAGGTACCTGCTCCCCACCATCATCTCTCATCTACCTTTGGTCTGTCAGCTATAGACCTGTACCAGTCCCATGACAGAGAGTGCTTGGCAAAGGAGTCCAGTGCCAGGTACCTGAGCAGTCCAAGAAGCAACAGATTGCACCAAGTCATGTATTCTCTGGGGCAGCACTGTGTGTATTGAACACGCAGAATTGATCCAGAGTTACCAGAAATGTTGGGTTTTGTACAGAGAAATTAAACTTGAGCAGTAGGTCCTTCCCTAGCACTGACAAAGTCTGAAGTTCTGCTAGATTAGATTGTCAAAATGGTTCTTTCTGAACTTAAAATCTACACATCAAGTCTATTTACTTTCTTGAGAACAGAGGAAAGGAACCCTGCTTGTAAAATGATTTATTTTATGGATGTAGAGAAGTGCTTGCCTTAATTGACTACACTCTCATAAATGTGGCAAACTTGTAACAGGAGAAATAACCCAAGGAGTGGTGTTTGTGTTATATCTTCTTAGGGAGGTAAGGCAGAAGAGCCACATAGACTGCCCACCTGTAAGCTCTGTACATGATGTGGTTCACCACATCTCAGGCTGCTCGGTGATGTTCAGCAAGCATTCACCGTTTTCAGCCATTTCTGTCATTAAGTACGACTAAATGATGCTGCGAGGCCAGTCATGTAGCACCTGGCTAGCTGTCACTCATTTCTGCAGGCAAGACTGATGTCTGTCAGCCTAGGGGCTGACAGCAAATGTAAGTTGTAGACCTGCATCATCTGGCAGTCAACTCAGGCCTACAAAAGTTAAAAGAACACCTTTTTTGAATGTCTCAAAAGCAACGCAAGGGTCATATTCCAGCAGGACCCTTGCAACAGCCATTACTGCAAAATGTTTGTGCCTGTGTTTTGTAGGGCCCTACTGTCAGAAGARGCCAACTTCTTTAAACATATACACTTCCCTCATTTGGAGCAGACTTTGCATCAAGCCCTCAAATAATATGATAACAATAATAATAAAATCCAAAAATCTTCCCCTGAAAAAACATGTGCAAACAGCAAAATTAATGAGACCTAATGGCTGAAATAGGGCAGTGAATGTGTAAGGAGAGAAGCGATCGCTTAAACTGACTTCTGCTGTCACAGAGAGCTATACTCTGTTACTCATCTTCAGTATGAAGCCAAATTTCATTATTCAGCTCATGAGGGCTGGAGTAGCCCAGATAATGGAAAAATTCAAGTAACATAGGTCCCACTGCATGGACCCACATTGACTTATGGGGAACTGATGAGGAATCACCCAAAAGTGTCTGCTTTCTGCTGCCCGCTGCTTCAGGAGCAGGGACCCCCAGGTGAGCTCCCAGAGGATACAGCTCACACTGAGCTCCATATGAACACAGCTGTACACCCCCAGGACCCAGGTAGCTGCTGGAGGCAGGATAGCCGTGGATCTGTGCCAAGAGCTCCCAAGCGTAGGCTTCAACTGGCRCAGCACTAGGCCAGCTCAGATGGCTCTGTACCTGTGACAAAGCTTTACAGGAAACCATGGGCACCAAACATTTCTGAGTAAACCTTGATTATTACCTCTCCCAGGCTTAATTAGTCATCTCTGTTCATGCAGATGCAAGGTTCCTATATCTCCTTTCTATCTCAGACTGGCCAGCCAGTTCCTTCTCAGCTCAACCTGCCTCCAGATCAGACGAAAACATATTTCAAGTACTTTGCTCAACTCAGAGATAAAAAGCACCTGTAAGAAAGGATGTCATCTGCCAGGTAAGCTGGGTTTGTAGCAGCTTTGTGTTGCAGGAATGATTTAAAAAACCCTCATCACAGAATCACAGGAACACAGAATCACAGAATGGCTGAGGTTGGAAGGAACCTCTGGAGATCATCTAGTCCAACCCCCCTGCTCAAGCAGGGTCACCTAGAGCACGTTGCACAGGATTGTATCCAGATGGCTTTTAAGTATTTCCAGAGAAGGAGACTCCACAACCTCTCTGGGCAACCTGGTCCAGTGCTCTGTCACCCTCACAGTGAAGAAGTTTTTTCTCATGTTCAGATGGAACTTCCTGTGTTTCAGTTTGTGCCCATTGCCTCTTGTCCTGTCGCTGGGCACCATCCTCTTGACACCCTCCCTTAAGATATTTATATATCTTATACAATGATAAGATCCCCTCTCAGTCTTCTCTTCTCCAGGCTAAACGGGCTCAGCTCCTGCAGCCTTTCCTCATAGGGGAGGTGCTCCAGTCCCCTCATCACCTTCATAGCCCTCTGCTGGACTCTCTCCAGTAGCTCCATGTCTCTCTTGTACTGGAGAGCCCAGAACTGGACACAGTACTCCAGGTGTGGCCTCACCAGGGCTGAGTAGAGGGGGAGAATCACCTCCCTCCACCTGCTGGCAACACTCTTCCTGATGCACCCCAGGATACCATTGGCCTTCTTGGCCACAAGGGCACATTGCTGCCTCACGCTTAACTTGGTGTCCACCAGCACTCCCAGGTCCTTCTCAGCAGAGCTGCTTTCCAACAGGTCAACCCCTAGCCTGTACTGGTGCATGGGGTTATTCCTCCCCAGGTGCAGGACCCTGCACTTGCCTCTGTTGAACTTCATGAGGTTCCTCTCCGCCCACCTCTCCAGCCTGTCCAGGTCTCTCTGAATGGCAGCACAGCCCTCTGGTGTATCAGCCACTCCTCCCAGTTTGGTATCGTCAGCAAACTTGCTGAGGGTGCACTCTGTSCCTTCATCCAGGTCAYTGATGAAGAAGTTGAACAAGACTGGACCCAGKRCTGACCCCTGGGGGACACCRCTAGCTACAGGCCTCCAAYTAGACTCTGCRCCRCTGATCACAACCCTCTGAGCTCTGCCATTCAGCCAGTTCTCAGTCCACCTCACTGGCCACTCATCTARCCCACACTTCCTGAGCTTRYCTATGAGGATGTTACGGGAGACAGTGTTGAAAGCCTTGCTGAAGTCTAGGTAGACAACATCCACTGCTCTCCCCTCATCTACCCAGCCAGTCATTCCATCAGAGAAGGCTATCAGATTGGTTAAGCATGATTTCCCCTTGGTGAAGCCATGCTGACTACTCCTGATCACCTTCTTGTCCTCCACATGCTTGGAGATGGCATCCAGGATGAGCTGCTCCATCATCTTTCCAGGGATGGAGGTGAGGCTGACTGGCCTGTAGTTTCCTGGGTCCTCCTTCTTGCCCTTTTTGAAGACTGGGGTGACACTGGCTTTCTTCCAGTCCTCAGGCACCTCTCCTGTTCTCCATGACCTTTCCAAGATGATGGAGAGGGGCCTAGCAATAACATCCGCCAGCTCCCTCAGCACTCATGGGTGCATCCCATCAGGGCCCATGGATTTGGGGGTGTCAGGTTTGCCTAAATGATCTCTAACCYGATCCTCCTTGACCAAGGGAAAGTCTTCCTTTCTCCAGACTTTCTCTCATGGGGTTAAGTAGTTGCTGAGGGCCTCTGCATGTTCTCCGGATACAGTTGTGCAAGGGATTTTTTTCTGTGATAATGGTGGGGAACCTTTTCCTTTCTCAGGGCGAAGTAGGCTTTCCTTTCCTAATGTATTAGCCAACATTTTATTGGAAAACCATGGAAGAATGAGACATGTGATGAGGGCTGTATGAATGAAATTTCAGTTTGTAACCACTTGGGCTGCAAGCACCCCATGCTGGTTTAGGAGCTTTCCTAGGCCAYGGTCCTGCTCTTGGCTGTACACTGGCAAATCTCTGTGTCCAAGTGAAGGTTATTCCAAGAYTGAGGCCACAGTCAGTTTACTGCACCAGGCTCTGGTATGCAAACCCTGTCCTTTCCAAAGGGTATTTGCAGCAAGCTTGGTCTTGCCAGGTTCCACGCATTCCCGGTTCCCATGAATTTCAGAGGAAGCACTTGGCAATTTGCAGGACTTGGCTCATATAATATGAAGGAATGTCTCAGCATCTGTGGCACTTGGATTAGCAGGCTCCATGCTGCCAAGCAGAGCCAAGGCCTACTCCTCATGCCTTTGATTAGATCAGCCTCAATCTGATTAACGTTGCCTAATGCAAAAATTTCAATCTACGGTCATTAAGCTTCAAGAAATTGCATGTGATACCACTTTCATACTGAAATTAAGCCTTCTGTGCTGTGTTAGAGCAAGGATTTGGGTGTGGTTCTAGTTCCTCAGGACTCCTATACACCTCTCATTCTTATACACTGCAGATGATGTCTTTAGGACATTGATTATCTTAGGAAGAAAACATCCCACAAAAAGAAGGGTTCTAATTGCTTACATACTTCTTTTCTTCATTTTAAGTAGTCAGATTCCTGCAAAAATCAGAGGTACCGATGAAAGACACAAATTTTATGTGTGAGCCCCAGACAAGTGCTGGTTGACTGTAATTAGAGCTATTAGTAAAATCTCTATGTGRATTTTACATCTTTAAATTCACTCACTGTATTATTTCCTGGTGTTATTCCACAGAAGCTACATGACATGAAAAATGAACATATTACCAGCACTGATGAAGGGCCGTGTTTCCATGAGTGATTCTCTCCTCCAGTGGGTAAATCTGGAAATGAAAATGTGAAGATAGGATGGGGAAAAAAAAGCAGTGTCTCATCAYCTCAGGATATGTTTGAAAAGATTGCTCTTAACAATGCTTGTAAGGAGTCACAGGGGATAGAAAGTTCAAATCTCAGATTCCTCCACCATGTTTGTATGGAGAACRCTGGACTCACAGTCGCTGCAGATGGATTCCAAATGCTCGGATGTTCTTGCTGCAAAAAAGCTAGCAAACTCCAGAAAAATTACTCCTAAGCCTGTTATTAAACACTTGGCAGCTTTTTATCAATTGACACACAATCGGTATTTATCTAACACAGCAATGTAGCCAGCTTAGCTGTACTTAAAAGTGCATGAACTTGACTATTGCAATGCATGAATCCAGTTGTGCCTTCCCAGAGCTGGGTGAAAAGGTCTGTGCATTAATCTCCTTCCTCCTCCTGCCAGGAGGAGAGGGAGAGGTGGGCCAGCAGTGGGGCTGCAGGAGACCTGAGCCCCTTCCCTCAGCCCYGTCTTGTGCTGCTGTTTACATCATGGAGATTTTCCCCACTCCTTCTTTAATAGGAGCCCTAAAGACAGATGTTAGAGAGGGAACGGCTGTTAGTTGAGCAAAACTGATGCTGCCAGAAAGCTCTGATAGTAGCTAGATACCTCCTGATCTAGATTAATGGCCAGACTGCCAAAGCTCTGTGTGCCCTTCCACAAACCTTTTAATCATTCAGTGCCTCTCTGCCAAAGGCACRTTAAAACACTTTCTTTTCCTTGATTTTTCAGTTTTTCTTTATAGCTTGCACATTTTGGAGGCAAGCCTTGTTGCACCTCTGAGTTTGGCACTACACCCAGAGTAGTGGTGCTCTGTTCTGGTCAAGGCCCTTAAATCAGTCATAATCTTCATATTTATTAAAGCCTTCTGGAAAAGCTAGATACATTCCAATTTGACCAGGTGTTTCTGGGTCACCAGCTATGCCATTGCTAAAAGAAGGGAAAAGTACGATCCAAAATAAATTAGTGTCATCACATGCAAATGAAATTCTGACAAAAAAACATTTCAGAGCTTAAAGTGTAATTAGCTATGAGTAGCACTTCACCTGTTAGGCTGACATCAGCCCAGAAGGAGATGTTAGTGGGTTTGAATTCCCAAGAACTGTTAAATAGAGCTGCCTTCCTAAACACACTAAGGTAGTCTCTTTTACTGTAATGGGTTGCTGTGGGATTAAGGAAGGAACAGGATGTATGGAAATGCGTTTCACCTCTCTTTCATGAGACTGGAATCCAGTCTAGAGACAGTCSTATTCGAGACAAAATGTAAACAGCTCAACAAGCAAGAGGAAGTAGCAAAAATATTCCCCAAGCTGAAGAAAATCCAAGTTTGGCATGTCTGCTCAGCGCCAATCTGTGGCTGCAAAGAAGCTTGTTCTGGCCATGGCTGTGTTTGCTCTCCTCCTGCCAGCTCCCAGGGGACCCCTCCCTCCTCCTGGGCTCCCTCGGCTCMTCCTGGGGTGCTGGGTGTGGAACAAATCTCCCTCCAAGCTTGGTGCCTCGTGGGCGTGGGGCAGGGGATGTCTGTGACTTTGGCAGCATGACTGGAGGAAAACTCATGGCTGGGTTGGGGGACTGCATGAAGGATAGAGAAAGGGTCCCATGCTGTCCTCAAAGTGGAGAGGGCAGCTACTAGAGAGCCCTCAGGTAGCACCTTGTGAACAAAATAAACAAACCAAGAGGGGTCCCACTGCACGTGGAAGCCCCTGGAAAGGCTCCTGTTGACTTCAGTGCATTGAATTGAACGAATTCACGTCAAGTCAGGGCGTCCTTACATTCAAATGCAGATGGACCTGTTTACAATCTGTGGGTGAACGTGGGTAGCTTTTCTCTGCTGCTCCAAAGCAAGTGTTTTAAAGCCGGCAAGCGTGATGGAGGAAACCTAAGCAGGAGATGAGCAGCTTGGCAGAGGAAGAGGCACCGCCAAAAGCACAAGCTGCAGCCAACACTGGCCAGAGCTGAGCTGTGTGTGGGGAAGGTTTTGTTCACGGCTGAGCACAAACTGGGTATTGTGCACAGCGCTGGGTATTGTTCCCCAAGGCACGTCTATGAGCAGAAGCATCCAGAAGCCACATAAAGAGAAAAAGCTGGATTCAAGAGGAA
The DNA here is from genome assembly GCF_003343035.1 of Apteryx rowi. Lineage (NCBI taxonomy): Eukaryota > Metazoa > Chordata > Aves > Apterygiformes > Apterygidae > Apteryx > Apteryx rowi. Next base: position 4,124,142 of record NW_020447530.1, on the reverse strand, counting down.
CAGAGGCAGTGTGGTCCTGAGAGAGTCACAAGGTAGTGTGTGTGGAGGGGATTAAGCAAAGTGTTGCTGTGGATTTAGATGGAATAAATGAGCTTGATCACAAAACTCAGGTTGACTACCTGGCTTTGCCATGGAAGAAGGTCTCTCACACCACCGATTGCCATGGAGTGACCAACAGAGGCAGAGGGATAGCACATTTTGTGGTAGCACATTTTTGACTTGCTTCCGAAGCTGGACCCGAAACTGTGGCCATGACCCCACTGTGGGACAGCATGTCTCAGAGGTTTTTCTACAGAGTCCTTGGCCTAAAGGTGCATGGCAAAGGCACTCAGAGTCATATCAAAGCACAGACATTTACTGGTCAGAGACATAAGAGAAAGCAAGCAATACAGTATTTTAAGATCCAGATGATGTGATCATGAGACTTAACCCAACCCTACGAAAGTCTGATTGTCAGGGAGAGCCCAGGCCATCTACTCTGTCATCTAATCCATCCCCACAGGGACAGCTGATGTCCTTGCTTGTGTTCTTGGTGCCAACAAAGGCCAGAGGCTCCACAACAAAGCCAAGACCTCTTTGGCTTTCCCCAGGCAATGTAAGCAATGGGCTCTCGCTTTCTTTTTACAAAAAGATCGGATRGATGCAGGGGAAAGTGGAGAGAAAAGATGAACAAAAATAAAACACTACTTGATTTTGACTCTCATTTGCAATTTGGCTGCTAGGGAAACAGACACTTTCCCCATCTTAGCAGCAGCCCTGAAACCTGACACATTTTTGTGAGCTTTGGCTCTTTCCTTGGATATTGCTTTTCAGCATCAGACTTGCAACAGTTGCAAAATATGGACTCTTGGCTGGCTATGCTAGGCCTTAGAAAAGAAAAGGAAAGAAGGAAAGCATATGCAATTGGTGGAGAAGAAAAAAGCTCACAGGAATAGGAGCAACAGGGAAAGTCACATCTGTCATTTTGAGCAGCGTTCAGAGCATAATAAAAGGCAGCAGAGCAGACAAGGACTTTCTCTGGCCTGCTGTCATTGGGGTTTGCCTCAGATACAGGAGAGGTCCAACACCGGCATCTTGACACTTGCTAGGGGTCCAGGACTTCACAAATGGGGAAGCCACGATGATAAAGCCTAGTCGTTGCCATCTAGATATCTCCATCCCTGGAGATGTTCTCCTCTCCATTTTTTTAAGGACCTGAAAGGAAAGTGATGCRCAAATAAACCATCTGCTCAGAGCTTCATCTGCCCAGAGAGGCCTAATTTGCAGCATATCAGTCTTGTCTGATTCTGCTTTACCTTCCCAAGCCATGATCTGCAGTACCGGCCACCCCCTCAGGCCAGAAGGGGTGAGAACACAGAACATGGTTCTGATTTTACTCCCACCATCAGAAACTGCTGACTGCAAAGAGAGAATGAAGCACAGTGCATTACTGTCTGAGTACAGATGTTCACATCGTTAAACTTCTCATTATTTATGCTATTCAGCAACCCCAATTGTAATGCTGAYGCCAACTTTGGATAGGTGACTCTGTTTCCAGAAGCTCCTTTATGAAGTACAAATCCCATGTAATATTCCAAGTGATAAAGTCCCATGGGCAAAACAAACCCTCAGATCAGGGTGTGGGATCAGATGCAGTGAGAATGACACAAAACATTTGCTCATCTCTCACCCGCCTACAATCCCGTACATATACCTAGCTAATGTGAAAGGGCAGACACCTCTTTTCCAAAGCAATTACATACAGATGAAAGGATCATAACAGGCACCACTGTTTTGCAGACCCACCCTTTATAGCTTGTGTTGTAAACACGGCTGTAAAAGCAGGACTGTAAGCTTCTAACCACTCATGTAGTTCACCTGAGGTGAGAGGGCTGTAGTGACCTGGGACTTAAATAGCCAATAAACCTGTTCCTAGGCCTCTGGAAAGGGATGTGATTCAACCCAGTGAAGAAGGAAAAATCTTCTGATAGGTTTCCCTTACTTCATTTATATCTGCCTGAGGACAGATCCATTGCTCAGAAGCAGGAGGACTCCAGTCCCCAAAGTGGCTACATAGGGACCCTGTCCATGTGGCCGAGGCAGGAGGTGCTGAAAATGCTTTTGTATGTCACTATGCACTATATAAATGAAAACTTTTTGGACAATAGATTGATGTGAAAGACAGAATGCAAATTGATGGTAAGCAAAGAGTATATTTCAAAGTTAGAAGGTTGTCTACCACTGCAGAGAAACAGGGAGGAAAATTCTTCATGTGGCCTTTTAAATAATCTGAGTCCTTGGAAGATTTCCACCACAGTCAGATTTCCTACCACAGTCAGATTTCCTACCACAGGAAGATTTTCCACATCAGATGCTTGTTCTTTCTTTCTTTTGATCCCTGCGTACCACATGAGTACAAACTGTCTCATTTCACAACCAGCCCATAAGACAGCAGTGATCTTGGATAATGGGAAGGCTAAATTAGTTTAAATGGCAAAAGCTTAATCCCTGAGGCTCCTCTCTTGACTTTCTTGGCCAGGCCCTTTATTACTGGCTATAACAGTACTTCCACCATAAATAGAAAGGAGATTTCCTGCCTGCACCATCGGCCCAGGCTGTAGGAACAGTTGGCCTTCAGTCCCTCTTAGGCTTGCAAAACTACAGTTCAATTCATCTGCCAGATATGACATTAAGGAGGAGATCTTTCAACGGTGCATTAGAGGAGAAGTGAATAAATCTGGCAATGGAGACAGGAAAAAGTAGCTGGAATATTCAGCAAAGAGCAAAATCAGAGTGTCCTGAGGCTTGTAGGAATTGGCGGCTTTTGATGAAAGCATTTCTATGTAATGAATACAATGTGTTATATTTGTAGCTGGAATTTAAGCCTGGTCCTAGCTGTCACCTGACTGGCAAGCAGCTCCAGGCAGATGACAGTGCAGTGTCTTTGACTGCATGCTACCATAGCAGCTTTCCACAACCTTCCTTCACATTTCCACACCTGCTACAGCTGCACACAGCAAAGAGCCTGTTTTACCTACTAAAGACCAGTCATAASAACATTCCCATAGGGGAAATATGACTAAGTCAGATGATCCAAGGTCACTCACCTACTATGGGATATCATCTTACCAAGAAGTAGCGTTAGTAGTTATCTCTGCAGATATGTGCAGGCTTAAAGACCATCTCATATCAGACACCATTTCAGTAAGACATTTAAGACAGTACCTAACTTTATGGAAATAAGTATTTCCATTACTGCTTTCATGCTTGGAGTTAAGTATGTCCTTCAGTGCCCCAATCAAGGATGCAATGATCAGCTTTGCTACTATACTTTCCTAGAACAGTATGTACTGTAGGTACTAGGGTATTATATTTTGTATCTCTTGTGATTCGTCATGCATAACAGTTATCTTAAGTTTGAGCCAGAAATACATCCTATTAATTGTAATCATTTGACAATAATAAATGCTTGGGAAGGGAAAGGATGAACCAGAGAGATTGGGTGAAATTTTAATCCTGATGAAATCAATGGCAATACTCACATAGGTCTCAGTAAAGCCAGGATTTCACACAGTCACACTGATAGTGACATCAATTTCACTTTTGATGCCAAATGTTCCTAAGGTCCTGGAACGCCATCAACACTTTCTGGTGTTATTATGAGAAAAAACATTTGTTTGCAACCCTTGAGACCTTGCGACTGTGGTACAGAGGGCTTAAAAATTTCTTCATTCCCCATCTGAGACTGCTGCCAAGATCATTAGCTGTGAACTCTAGCACACGCACCCCACCACTACGAAACCCCCCTTACCCCCAGCGCTGCATACGTACACAAACCTTCTCCCAGATGAGTGAGTGGGTATTTTTGGTTTGTTCCTCTATAATCCCTATGTGCAGGAGTTCAATACGACACCTTGTAACCACCCCTTATTCTTGCTTTCCAGCTATTTCTGGCTTTGACTAAATGAAAGATGTGGAGAAAGTGGAACTTCTGACACTTTCTGGGTACTGTTACAGGATGCCACAAGAACCACCATTTCTATATTATTTTCATCCATCTGCTCACTGTCTCCATCAAGGAAAAAAAAAGACCAATGGTAACAACCCCTCCGATACTGGGAACTGCCCCAATCCCACAACAAAGGGACATATAACAAAACTCTCCAGGAAGACTGTTCTAGAAGGAAATTTCCCCCAAACAGGATGACATTTATGTACCAATGATCTGTACAAGGAGTAGCTGTTGGCAGCCTTGGAGTTGGGCTATGTCAACGCCATATGAGGACAAGTACCCAAATTTGAAGGGCTATCTCTGGTGCAGGAGGCACCAGAAGGCAATTGCATTTATGTGAGATACCTTCTTTTACCTACTGTTCTGGGCACACACTGACTCAGTGGTATGCTAGGTGGGTATAAGGATCCATAGATTTTTTTTCTTCTGTTTTTTTTGTTTTTGCCTCTGCATTTTTGCAAAATGTGTATGTGAGCAAAGTTAAACCACTGGGTTAAGCTGAATTTAGCTTTATATTGTATTTCAGTTTTATACTGTATTATTTATACAGTTATTATACTGTATTTCAGAATTGTTTGTTCTTTACACCTTTTTCATATATTATTTTAGCAATTGAGTCCATTATGTGGACTCATTTTTAACATTCCTCCGAAGAAGGCTGAAGGGATCCTGGCTAGAAGACTGAGTGCAGGTCCCTCGGTGTGGTTTGCCCATTCCTCCCTTCTTTTACAGGGAGACAAATGCAGGGCCAGGAATTGTTTTACAGAAAGAAGAGGCAACAATCCATGTCCAACATATATATGACAATATTAATGTGTGTGATGACAGACAGACTCACTGTCAGAAAATCTCCCCCTTAGTCCAGTGATCCCCACGTTACCTTGCTGAACAAGTTACCCAGTCCTGATTCAGTCCTGCAAGACAGGCCAAATCCCAACTCCTGAAGATGCAGGAAGAGATCAGAGATGAGGAGGAGGCAGGAGGAGAAGTGGCAGCTGAGAGCGTGTGAGCAGCGCTGCTCCGGTTTGGCCTTCTCTGCGCAGGCACTGCCAGTAGCCCGCTGGAGCGCGGCTCCCTACAAACCCCCCAAAGCCCAGGCGAGCACTTTACATCGAGCCTGCACGCAGGACTTTGCYGCATGAAGGTCTGAGAGGGTAAATATTTCTGTCAGGGATCATTACTTTGTTTTTTTCCTTTTATTTGCCCTGGAACAGTGGCAAAAAGAAGCCTGCACAGTTTAACAATGCTGCATTGATAGGCACGGTGTCTGATATCACAGAAATGACCCTCTCTTTGCCCCTAATTATTGTCTTTTAGAATTAGTGGAATATTCTGTTGCTGCCTGTAGCAAGGGAAAAGGAACATTGAAGTGTATCTTTGGGAGAACATTTCAGATGTAGTGAAAGGCACATTTGACCTTGGCGTAAGAACTGTACCAAAATTGCTGGTGTTCAAGGAAAAGAAAACATAAACAGGCAACTCTCCATGTTTGCCAGTAGGCTAAAACTCTCTCAAGGGGCATTTTTAATCCAGTTAACCAATGTGAGCAATGGTCCCTTCTAAAAGAGCCAGGAAATTTAACGTCCCATGTGCAGAAAATACCCTTCTGTAAGCAAAGATTTTTTGGAACTCTGCTTAATTTGATGAACAATATCTTAGTGGAGTCCAATTACTCAGTGTTTCAAATATATTTGGATAGCTGTGAAACTGAAAAAGCAGAAGTGCTTGATAAATATTTCCTGCCTGTATTTGGAACAAAGTTGAATGCTGTATCCACATTACATAAAGATGATGAAAGGCTTCCTATTCAAGCAACTTTAAAAAGAACATTAAACAGCACAACTAACATTTTAAAAGCAGCAGGTCTAGATTACTTGCACTTCAGCATCATAAGAGTCGGTTCTTAAGAAGACTGTTCTCCCATAAAGTAGGAATGTGAGAGTTTAGAAATGATTCAGAGGACTGGAAAAAAAAATCAGTGTTGTGTCAATTTTTAGAAAGGGTAACTGAGGTAAACCCAAGCAATTTCAGTTTGCTTAGTCTGACACCTGCCCTGACCTAGGTGTAATGAAGTGGTTTGTATCAATTAATAAGGAGTTGGAGAAGAGGGATGTCATGAAATGGCAGTCCGCAGGTTTCGTGGGAAATGGTTCCTGTCAAAGTACAAATTTCATCTTGTTCTTTAATAAAATCACAGGTACAGTTGATAGCAGCAACCGTGTTGACTCAGTGCTGCACAGTATCCAGATTTGGGAAAAATATATATACAAAATCAATATGAGTGCATAATAAATCATTTAAAAATAGCTAATGGGAAGATCTTAAAATGACTTTGTTATAAAGGATTCATCAATGAATAAAGACTGTTTCTAATGGACTCCTGCAAGCACTTGGACTTGTGCTATTCATTGTATTTCATCTAGGATCTGGAAGAAAACTCAAAATGATTGCATCATTTGCAAACCATGATAGTTTCAAAACCGACTACGCTATTTGAAACGGCACTAATGAGACTAGTGTCTCTTGAAAACAAAGACTGCTGGGATGGAGGTAGTCAGGAGAACAGCAGAGTGACAAAAACAATCCCAGCTACCTGGTAAAATGAGCTGACTTGAAGAGGGGTCTTACCACAGGCAAGCGCAAAGTCATACGCTTGGAAACAAATACCCAGCACAGTGCAGAGTCCTAGAGACATAACCTCAAAGTATAGCCTGCGCTTCTCGGTTAGTGTCCGTAGCCTGGAAAGCAGTGTAGCGTACTGTCAGAAGCAGTGTCTTTGAAAATGACTTCAGTGGCATTACAGCGATGCTGCAGCAGCTGGAGCTAACAGCAACMTTTGGCAAATGAGCAAAATATAAAGGAGATATTTCTGGGTATCGTTTTTCGTGAAGCTGCTGCCAGAGTCCAGTTCTTGTGTCCACRTTTTTAAAGTAATGTTTAAAAATGAAGGATATTCAGAGATGATTTGCAGCACATTATACTTTCAGTTACATGCATCTATTCCCTGCCTTCATGGGAAACAGTTTTCTCCTTTCCACAAAATTCCAACTGTATTAACTCTGCAAAATAGGAAATATGTACGTATAAATGGCTATGGAAGTCTTCTGTGAAGGTTTCCTGACACAAGGAACACAACATCCACTGGCCTTAGTCTACATGGAAATTCATAGCGTCATATAAATGACCTTTCAAAATAAATAAAACTTTTTTTAAAAAAATCCATATATACACTTACATTTCTCCACATTAATTCCACTGTAAGGAAAGTTCCCTCCTCCAATCATTCCCTTTAGTAAAAATTTACTCATTTACTCTTATTTTTAAYTTCACATACTGCTGTGGCGATGGACGTTGAGTCTCATGTCATGCCCAGAAACTTTCAAGCAACTCCATACCTGTGAGCTCAGAGTTGTTAACAGCAGCAAGGGAAAAATGCCCCTCTTCCGAGCTCAGATGAGAGCAATCTGGGCTCTCAACTTCCTTCCGTTCATGCCAGCCTGTGCCAGCCAAGGACTTCCCTACAAATTCAAAGTGAAAGCTATTTGGACTCTTTTGGGAGGGGGCCTCCAGGCTCTAGACTTCCCTTCACTTTGTTTTTGATAAACCGGTTTCCAGGCCATACGTGTCCATATGTCTCCAAGAGGAATTGCAATACTCTGTGCTGTGGCCTAGCTTGAGGATGATGAACCACTTCGTAGTCTTTTTGCCTATAGTCTGTAGAGAGACTGCTCAAGAATCCAGTGTCCGCATACAGAGAGCAGACACATATCCCTCAGAAATGCACGTCAAGAAACAAATCAAATCATCTGAAAGAATATATAAAAAGGGTGAAGAACATTTAACCTGCCTCTTGCTCACTGGAGCGCTCTTTCTGTGTATCTCAGACAAGGAGCTAAAGGAGGGAAAAYTTGAGTAGGATGGCAAGAAGGGAGAAGCACTTGTTGAACGAGAGAAGATGGTGAAATCCCACCGKCTTTCACAGAATCACAGAATCACAGGATGGTTGAGGTTGGAAGGAACCTCTGGAGATCATCTAGTCCAAATCCCCTGCTCAAGCAGGGTCACCTAGAGCACACTGTACAGGATCGTGTCCAGGTGGGTTTTGAATATCTCCAGAGAAGGAGACTCCACAACCTCTCTGGGCAACCTGTTCCAGTGCTCTGTCACCCTCACAGGAAAGAAGTTTTTCCTCATGTTCAGGTGGACCTTCCYGTGTTTCAGTTTGTGCCGGTTGCCTCTTGTCTTGTCACTGGGCACCACCGAGAAGAGTCTGGCCCCATCCTCTTGACACCCTCCCTTCAGATATTTGTACACACTGATAAGATCTCCTCTCAGTCTTCTCTTCTCCAWGCTAAACAGGCCCAGCTCTCTCAGCCTTTCCTCATAAGAGAGATGCTCCAGTCCCCTAATCACCTCTGTAGCCCTTCGCTGGACTCTCTCCAGTGGTGCCATGTCTCTCTTTGAAGGTAATGAGGATGAAGAGTGAGCATCTAGGAGCTGTGTCAGCAAAGTGATCTACAAGGTAAGTAAGAGTCCCCTCTTCTTCCCCACTGTAGAGGAAAATCTGGGACAGGCTTCACAGAGAGATTACCTTGTGGAGTTAAGTAGAAATGCAAAAAAGAAGTTAAATGCACAGATCACAGCCCTGCTGCTGGAGCAATGCTAAGTCAGACACCCTAGTCCGGCCTCCTGCCCTGACTTGGGGCTCGTAACTTGTTTACCTTGTCTCTTTTTCCTCTGTTTCCCCACTTGAAAAAGTAGAATAATCACGCACAAGGCTTCTGTGGTGGGTGTCTACAAATGCTAACACAGGTCTTGGAGCTTTGGGGATTGAGTGCGCTACGAAGAGGCAAAGTATTGCCAATGAATTCAAGGATCTGTGTACAGTCTTTTGGCATAATTTTAATGACTACCAGAAACAATATACGGCTGTGAACATTTTTAAAACTTCATCTATCCCTCCAGCCTAAACATAAGCTGGCCTCTCTCTGTGTCTTAATGCACTCCATAAGAGCATAGCCCTGTCGAAAGGGAAGGTAGGAGGCAGGGCACAAACCTATTTTTGGAGATACAATGTCTGGCAATACACAGGAGTCCCCTGTTCTCCCAGGAGACTGTAGGATGGAGGCGAGCAGAAGGGAACAGAGCCTTAAGCCTGTGAAATTCCCAATTCTGAGAGGCGGCATGGGTGGGGGGGAATCGGGGAACCAACCGTACAGGATCATGTATCACCTTACACCTAACAGGGAGGGGCAGAGGACGGGGACTAGCACCCTGTTTCTCTTCACAACCAACGTGCAGGGCTAGGAGAGGGGTTTTGCTGTAAATCAGGAGGGGGGAATGACACACACACACAGACCTGGGGGTGGACTGTAGATGACACTCGGCCAACTGTATATGCCAGTCAGCCAACTGCTATCCACCCATACTCTGGCAGTACACACACACACACACACACACACACACTACCCAGCTGCTTTTTTAGGTTGGTGCCACACCAGGAGGTAAATTCAGCCACACTCCACAGGCGAACATAGGCGGTAGGGTGTTTCGGGGGGATTCATGCTCAGAGGGGATATGCAGCCTTTCCCCCCCCCGCCCTGGTCTCCCATTAGGAAAGAGTGTGTGTGTGTGCGTGCGTGTGTGTGTGTGTGTGTGTGTGTGGTGAAGGCTGGCGCTCACAGCCACGTCCCCCCACCAGGCTGTAGGGCATCCCTGGCCCCCCTGGACCAGCTAGCTGGAATGCGGATGTGTATAAGGAAGTATCACACCCACACATGTGATAAATGCACAGGTATCAGCTCCCTCGCCCTTTTAGGTGTAGGCGACTGCTGGGGAGATAGGAGTATCATACACTTTAATCTCCTCAGGTGTGTTGCAAGAAGGGGGGTGTCTCGTAAACAGGCGACCCCACCCCACTAAGCCGGGGCRTGTTTCTGGGAGTCTGCCTGCCACGCACAACCGCAGCCCTCTCCTCCACGAAACGGAGGGGACTTCTCGCCCACCGCGAAGCGGAGGCGACTTCTCGCCCACAGCGCGGCGGTCCCTCGCTGTCCCCTCACCCGGCGGCAGGGTGTGCGTGGGGGCTGGGGGCGTCCGCCCTCCACCGTCTCCCRCCACCAACGGTTGCTTGGGGTTTTATCGTGCCCCCCGCACTGAGACGAGTCTTGACACCCCCCGTCCGGTTGACAGGGCGGTTTAGGGGTTTCTTTCTCACAGGATGCGTTTTAGGGCATCTCACACACACCCGGGGCGGCAGTTTGCGTTTTCGGGGTGCCTGTTACCCACACATGGRGCTGCAGGATGTGTTTCAGGGCCCCTCACCCGCCTGTGAAGCCACAGGTCGCGTGTTAGGTGTCTCGCACACGCGCTGGGCCACGAGTCGTGTTTGAAGGCGCCGGTCACACACGGGGCCACAGATCCGGAGCGCCTGTCACCCACCCGCACAACCCACGGGTGGTGTTTGAGGGTGTCTCACACGCACAGAGCCTGAGGTCACGCGTGGGGGTGTCTCACACATACACCGCGGGGCCGCGGGGAGTATTTGAGGGTGTCGGTCTCACACACACACTCACACACAGAGCCGCAGGCGGTGCCTGAGGGCGTCTTTTACACACGCACACAGACACGCGCGCGGACACACCCCTCCCC
>NW_020447530.1:4023682-4111812 GCF_003343035.1 Apteryx rowi | reverse complement strand
GGCACCGGGCCCCCCCCCCCCCAGGCAGCCCTGGCGCACGGAGCTGGGGGAGGAAGGGGCGGCGGGCACCCCTCCATTGCCGGGAGAGGGGCGCTGGGTGCCCCCTGCGTGCACACGCGCGTGCCTCGAGGGGTGTCCCCACCACCCCGTGTGCCCCCAGGAGATGGCACCGTGACGGGGAGCAGGGATGGGGCACCCCCGCAGGGAGCGGTGCTCGCCACTGCCTCTTCTCCCCCTGCTAATCCCCCCGTTCACGCTAAAAAGGTGGCAGGAGGCCTGGGCACCTGCCACCACGCACCTGGGGTGGGGACAGCTAGGCTSTCCCTCACTCCCACCCTTCCCAGGTAGGGACGCTGGGCAACCCCTGCTCCCAGAGACCTGCATCAGAGGCACTGGGTGTTCCCCCCCCCCCCCAGCACACCCTCTGGAGAGGGATGCTGGATAGCCCTTCCTCCCCTGCAGTGTCCTCGCATGGGTAAATGGGAGACCGAGCACTCCCTGTCACACGCAGCTGGGCAGAGGGGCTGGGCACCGCRTGACACACATGCACCTGGGAGCAGGGATACCAGGCAGAACACCTTCCTGGGAGAGGGGGTGCTGGGCACCCTGCTCGCACACACCTGGGCAAAGAGAGACTGGGCATTCCCAGCCCCAGACTCTTGGATGTGTGGGGAAAGGGGAGGACACTGGGCTGCCCTGACACACCTGGAGGACAGGAGGCAGTAGGTACCCCCTGCCCCACCTGCAGACACCTGGGGGAAGTGGGCATTGGGCACTCATTCACACACGTCCAGTGGAAAGGGGAACCAGGCATCTTTCCTTCTCCTTGCCCCCTGTGCACACGCATCCAAGGGAAAGGGGGATCTGGGCATCTACTCCACTCCCTGGCATACAGACACAGGGGTGAGGAAGATCTGAGCATCTTCTCACTTCTTGACGCATAGAGAAGAAAGTGGGAAGGAAGGTGACTGAGAGCCTTCTTATTCATGCTTCCCATTTCCTAAAGAAAGGGTGAGGGTGGAGATTTGTTTTCAACACTTTCCTGCCCTCTCCCCTTCAATATGCACATTCTATCTTCAGAAGGAGCAAGTTGGAAACAAGCAATTGTTTGTGTCCCATCTCCCTGTCACTTCTGATTCCTTTTCTTTGGGAAAGTGATGGATGAGAGGGCTGACATCTGGCTTCTGCCTCTGTTATCCTCATCCTCTCTGCTGGGAAAGGGATGATGTTGTGCTTCATCTTCCCACCACCATCATCCCTCCACTGGGAAGTGGCCTGAAATGGGACCTCTTTCCACTTGGAGGGGATACAACAGGCACCTCAGATATCCCTCTGTTGGAAGGGTGAGGAGTAAGGACTGTGTCTGTATTTGCTTCATCCCCTCAGCTTCAAAATGAGATGGTGATGTGCCTCCTCTCCCACCCTTACCCAAGAGGGGATGTCCCCTTGTATTCACATGTGTCCTTAGAGGAGAGGAGGAGAGAGGACCTTGGAGAACAGAGAAGAAAGAAGAGCGGGCACCTGAGCTCTTCTTCTTCCCTGGGAGGGCATGTCCCCCAGGTTATTCCTGGACAAGTGGACATTTGCTCCTACGGAGTAGACAAGCCATGCCACTGCTCATCCTCTGTCTCTGGGAGTGTGCTTTCTAACTGTTTCCTTTCAAGGACAAGGGAACTGTTATGGAGTAGGTGAGAAGATGTAGAGAGGTCAAGCTATAGACTTTGTCCTGGCATGGACTTGGGAAAGGGGCAGGCAGGTTCCTCTTGTCCCCTCTACATATTTAGAGATTCAGGAGGCAGGTTGGGGCCTGTGGAAGTCTCGGAAGGGGTGGGGTGGGGGGACGACACTGTTTCAGAGCAGTAGATCTGAAAGCTAGGGCTTTCAATTGTTTTCCCTRTTCCTCCACAGCTCCCTTGCAGGAGGGAGGTCCATAAAAAGCAGGGCCAGGTAGTAAAATTCATCTGTCGTGTGACGTTTTGTCTGGTCTTTCCAATCCATGCCCCAGCACACAGATATTGAGCTGGAGGAGCAAGCACAGCAGAAAGGGAGCACCTGCTCTCAGTCCACGCATGTTCTGAGCTCAAGAAGAGCTCAGGCACAGCTCCTCCGCAGGGAGCGGAGGTAGTTCTTGCACTGTTGTCACCCTGAGGTCCATGCAGCGAGTACTTGATGCAGCTGCCACGTGGTTACTGGGAAGAGATAATGCAGGTCACCCAAGGGATGAGGAAACTGCTGCCATCCCTCCCGCTCGCTGTGCTGTGGGGGGACAGGAGAGTGAGTGAGCAGAGCTGTCAGGTGAGGTAGGATTGTTCCTGGTAATAGGGAGCAGGAGGCTGTGCTCATCATCAGCTTAAAGGTTTAATTTCTTGACCCTGTGCCGTGTCCATTTTGGAACTGATTCAGTCTCATTAAACCTGACGAGCAGATGTTTCAAATAATAACAAATGCCAAGCAGAGAGATTTCTGAAGCTTGGAAGAAGAATTCCCTAGGCTAGCGCCAGAAGCAGTGCTAGGCAGGAGAAAAAGAAACTCATGATCCCGAGGAGACTAAGGATGGGGATGTTTTCTGTCCTCAGAAAGCTGATTAAAGAGAGTGCTCAGTCTTTTATTATCAGCTACGCTCATCTGCAAGACTAAGATAAGCTTTTGGTGTTTCATTGATCTGTCAGTGCCTCCTGATCTAGCTCCTCCTCCTTCACTTACACATTTCCTTTCCTCTCTTCCATGTATATGTCAGAGCTCTTGCCTTTCTCCTGTTCTTTCCTCCCAAGCAAGAGAGTGAGTATCCCAGTAGGCAGCTGGCCAGCACCGCTCTGTGCTGCACGGCTGCCTGGTGCTCCCTGTCTGGTTATCTGCTGTGCCCAGGCCTGAGAAGCTGCAAGGTCAGATCCCAAGGATCCTGTCTCGTCTGTGCTTTTGAAGACCTTGGTGTAGCTGTTACATTTCTTCTGCCTGTTTGATAGCGTGTGCACAATTTTGGATCCTAAGGGTAGCTGCCTCTTTGGTTCACTGTGGTGTGAGAGGGAGCTGCTGGTGGAATACCTGAGCTGCTGGAGCAGCCTGTGAGCAACGAAGGAGAATCTGGCTCTCTGACCACATGAGCATGAAGTATAATGAGTACGACTGACTTAAAATATGCTGAGATGCACATTAAAGAGTACAGAAACTGCTATCTGTTTCTGCTGATTCATGTTTTCAGTTCAGAGCACAGGTCAAAAGCTTTTATCTTTGTTATTCCTCTGAGTTTTGTTGTTCTGTTTCGCGTATGTACGGTATTTCGGGGAAGACTGTTATCTCATGGCTACAATATTGAATGCACTGACAATTCTTTAGCTATTAAATGTATAGTCTAAATGATAGGAAGGTCTTGATTATAGCTTGGAGTTGTTGAAATATTTTTTCACTCCATGTCTTCTTAAGCTCATCACGGGATTCATTTGTAATATTAGACTGAGATACAATTTGAGCAGATTAATTACTGAGAATTTTATCCTTACCTTGTGACCTCTGGGATTTATTTAATTAGTGTTGCAGAACTAACAAAGACAGCAGAGGAGGACTAAAATTATTAGTGAGGCTTCCAGATAAGGGAGTAGTTTGGAGCTGGGCTGCTTCTTGTCTTCTGTGGACCTGACAAAGTATGATATTTTATGTGTGGGTCTTCTGTCTGAATCTTGTTAGATTATCCATTCCTCTTCGGCCCTCCTGGTCGAAGAGGGCTGTTTTACAAGCATTTTTCTCTAGTTTTACTCAGTCTGGTTTTCAGAGTCTTGAGTGAGTCTGTTAATTCCACCGCCTGTGGCCTTGGTGACTTTTTCCTACTTCTTGGCTCGTGAGTTTGGCCCATGGGTCTATTGATCCTGTGCAGTATTTGTTGATTGGTAGGCTGCTTGTCCCTCGCTTTTTGATTGCTTGGTCAAGTTACATGTATTTAGTTCTTGCAGTGTTTTCTTACAAAACACTTCATTTTCACTTTCCTGATAGTCTCTTTCATCCCAGCCTGTTCTCCAGTTTGAATTCTGCCTGTGTGTTGGACGCTCATCATCTCAGCTGGTGTCTGTCTTGCAGCGGTACTTTTAAAAATTGAGCTAGGACTTCTGTAAAATCTTGGGGTATATGGGGAGAAAGAACAACAAGGTGTGTATTTCTGCAGGCATAGGGGAGCCTAYGGAGTATTGCCTTTTAGGGAAGGATAAAACACCTCCACATACACACACTTAAAGTAGATCCATAAGGCAGATGAAAACTATTGAAGTTGTTCCTCTTTTGGTGTAATGCGGTTCATTAAAATAAAGAACTCTTAAAATTCAACCTTTCCTCTAACTATTGCTACTGCTCATGTTTTCCTTTCGTTTATTCTGGTGAGTGAATATAGACTACTCCATTTATTTTTTTTTTAATTTAGTCTTCTATTGTGGATCAGAATTCTGTAGTGTTTGGAAGGTCATTCCTTTAAGAAAATCTTTTCAAAATGTTAAAAAATTAAAAAGTCATAAATACACTTCTGTTTTTCAGGCTTGGTAAGRTTGTGGTTTTTTGTTTTTTTGCATAATAGTTTTAAAAGTCTATTAAATAAAACACCACTCTGTACTGGGACCATCCCTGACTGAAGATGTAAGAGTTGTTTTTGTTGTGCAGATTTAACAGAGATTCTACTGAGCTTAGCCTGAAAAACCTGTGAATACAGAGGGTGCCATTGGGTCTTAATTTTAAAATTTGCATGCTCAGGCTGGAATCGGGCAGCTTTAAAAACTGTTTCAGCTGCCTTTAAGCTTTTAGTGAAAGAAATTTCCAGGTCCCTGTCCATTCTTTTGTAAGCTCTCGGCGAGCTACTTTGTAGGCTGGAAGAAGYGGCAGTCATTAGCGCACTGTGAAAAGCCTCTGCCAGTTGAGCTTTTTGCGAAATGAGACTTGAATGCCAGGGAAGTGCTATCAGCTCCCTGAACTTGGAGTTGGTCAGGATKATTGAAAAATCTTCAAGCATAGTAGTTAATGCTTGGCACCAGATGATTGCAAAAGATTTTTCTGTTAGTGAATTCTTTTATGCTGTGCTTGTTTTCATGTAGGAGGTGGAGGTCAGCAGTAAGATACAGGACCTGTGGTACCCCAGCCGCTGGTGGCTCTTTGGACTGCATTGTCGAGACTAAAAATCAATGGGCGAGAGCTGTAAGGTGCTTCTCTGCTATCTGCTTCATGCATGAGCGTTGGGTGCTTGTCCCTTCCCTAGAGCTGGCAATATAAATTTTTGCATTGGCTATTTACGGACTGGCAGACCTAAACCCATCTTGAGGTACAGATCCCATTAGACCACTTGCCTGTGCTGCTTTAATCCAGTCTGGTACTTCTGTTGAGACTGCATGTTTAGTTTACAGGTTTTGTACGGATTTGCCTTGTATTCTGAAGCAGAAATAGCAGTAAAACAGATTTATGTAGGAAGATAAAAATTGAGGGTTTGGAAATAAGTGTTTGAGTATGATTGTGTTTTGCATTTGTTTTAGTCTATTTTTAGCAGTAGAGCACTTTCTTAGTTGCTTTATAGTATGCTTAGAACATTACCTGTGCAGCGATGGGAAGTCTTTGAATGTGGTTGATACTGTTCCTTTATGTAAAGGATTTTTTGATTGAAGGGCGAATACTATTTTCTTGTTTCTCTCCCCAGATATGCTCTCTTGAAAATAAATACTGATAGTTTACAAGGCAAGGTACAGAGTTACTCGTGCTGCTTAAAATCTTTCCTGAGTTTTACTTCTGTCTCTCAATCATACCTTCCTTTCAAAAGCATCTTGTAGTTTGCTCTTAAGCAGCTTGTTCCTGACCAGAAGGCCTAACACACGCTGATGAAATCATTTTTAGATTTGCAGTACTCTGTATCAAATCACGAAATACATTTGTTGGTACATATGTTCTGTTAAGATTATGGTCTCTGGCACCTTTCCTGATTTAAGTAGAGAGTATTTGTGACTTTAAGGATTCTTTACTAGAGCAGGTGGGAGATGTAGGTATTTTGTTTGGATGTGTCTTTGAAGGTAAGCTTCTTTTCTATCCTCAGCTTTTATTTTTGTGGTTTGTAAGCATTATTTAAGCAAAATGAGTCTGCTATCTGATTCCTGTAAATGATATCAGAATTACAAAATCGCTCTCAGGTGGATGGTATCATCTGCAGCAGAGGAGCTAAGGAGAGACTCTGCTTAGAAAGTGAGTTGTGCTTGCCCTTTCATGTGGTCTGTCCGGACAAGGGCAGTTGGATGGTGGTGATGCACAGAGTAAAAATGAGAAGTAGGAAAAGGTCTTGTGCAACAGCTTTTTGACTAGAGCTGAGCAGGCCAAGATTGTGCCACCAGAGCTTGGAGAGGTGATGCTGGAGCAATCAAGATGAAAAGGGAAGAGAGCTAGATAAGAATTGCAGCAGTTGTATGAATTGGAAAAAACATACCTTGCAGAAGCTATGAAGTTTACTTCTACTGCAGGGCACCGTTATTAACATATCCGGCACTTTTACTGCTGGATGCGATCAGTGAGGGAGAAGATAGAGATGAAGGGAATACTTGSGTTACAACTTTTGGGTGACAGGCAGGAGGAGGGTGTTTTCCCCTACAAATGAGAAAACAAAAAATGTTTGTGGGATGAGAAGGATCAGGAGTTCTGTTCTGACAGAGTTTAGGCTTGAATATTGGATGTGACTGGCAATAGCAGAGAAATAGGGTGGGATTTAATTTGAAGGTGACAGGGCTAGWTTAGAGTTAGATGAATTTCTGTGTGCATGTGTGAGAGGGAGAGACTACCTGGAGAAAAGATACAGAGGGGAAAGCGAAACCTTGGACAGAGCCCTTCCCTGGCTCTGCAAGGGGTGTGAGAAGGATCTGCAAGAGCTGACACTGTAAAAGTGAGTAGACAGAAGAGCTAGACGGAAGAAAAATTCACAAGAGAGCAAGAAATTAAAATGAAAAGTATGAGCATTTCTGTCAGTGGTATCTGAAAGGCTGAAAAAGGTGTAGATGAAGTAATGATTTTAAGCGTTGGCCAGAAAAAAGGTCATTGCCGTGGTACAATCTATTTTAGTGGGTTGCAAGTAGCTGAAGCCACAATGGAGTGTCTGGCATAGAGCTGGATAGGAGAAGTATCCGAGAGCAATGGGAAATAGCATGGTAAAGGAGCACTGAGTATGTGGGGGAAATGGAGTCCCAGGCAGTGATATTTAAGATGCAAGAGACTAAAATCATGCCAGTTTTGTGGAAGAAAAATAACTATAGAGTAAATAAGTGAAAGATGGGATGAAAGTGTAGGGAAGTCTGGAGGTGGGATGGAGTAGACAGAACAAGGAGTGGGGCTAGAAGGAGAGGGCATAAAAATCCCTGCAAAGGAGGAAGAGGGAAGGAGTTGAGAGAAAAGGTTAGTGTGCCCTTGGATATGTTCATCTTGTTAGTGGTTTTGGGAGGCTTGAGGTACGTGCAGGAAAAATCTTGCTTTTATTTATTTATTTATTTTTTTTAAGATATTCCCATATTGKAATCTACTTGCTCAAACTGTACATACGTAATCATTGCTACTTGATGCTGGAGAGAGCTTGCTAACAAAGACCAGTTGAAGAGGGCCTGTCAGGAGAGCTCATACACGTACAGTTGAGGGTGTGATTGTGCAAAAGTCCCATGGCTTTCAATGGGATTGGAGCACATGCTTAAATTTTAGGAGGTCCTCACGTTTGGCATATGGCACAGTCATTCTTTTCTGGTTCAGTTTAGCTTTCACTTATTGCTATTTCAAAAAATGCAAGTTGCTTCTGTGCGTTAGCAAAGAGCTGATAAGGGACTTGCTTCTACAACTTGTTGACTCCAACAATAAACGCTGGTGGTGGAAGTGCTTCACTTCAAAGTACTAAGATCACTAGGTTTTTTTATCTCTATCTAAATCTCAGGCACTTTCCTTCGCTCTTTCATAGGTGACCTGTAGTTTGGAGTGAAAAGGGCTTCTACTGGGTGAGGGAAGCTTTCCTATCCTGCGTGGCCTAAGTGAATGTCTCTAGGTGGTATCAGCTTGCTCCAGGATAGTGTCACAAAGTCTTCATTTAAATTGTATAAAAGTATGAGATGGTTGAGCCTTTACAAATATTAGCAAAACTTATAATCTTAATCTACTAATAAGAAAATATCTGGACTAAATAGTATTGGTTTACAGTCTGTTTTAGCCAATTTCGGAATTCACACTACACAGGTATAGTAGCAATTTCAGTCGTTATGTATGTAATTAAGCTATGGTATTGAAATTTGGTAAACTATTTTAACTGGCAAGAATTTACTAAAAATAAAGTTCTGAACTTAAAACCATAGCCCAGATTCATATTTCAACAGCCCAGAGTTTTTTGATGAGTGTTTCCTGCTGGAGCTGAAAAGCGACATGGTTCTTAAGGGGAGCTGTASGATTTTGTCCCAAACAATAGGGTGCAGATCTGTGGAAAGAGCARTTGCAGAGGTGTAAATTAAGCTAAAATTAAAGTGATATCTTAAAACAGAAAAATCCTCCTTGAAAAACATGAGCACGCGCTGTATTTTGGGGTGGTATATAGCAATTGAGATGAGAGGTAACTTTGAAAGCATTCTTTCTCTTTCTGAGGGATTTCCTCTGGGTTCAGCATCCATAGCTGCTGTGTAGATCACAGTCCATTTGGGAAGAAAATTCCTTCTATGTTGATCAGATTGTGCTTAATGCATTYAGTCTCAGTGAAACTCAAAAGCAACTTCTACCTGTAATTTTGAAATTACTTCAATAAAACAGCTTAGAATCATTTGAGGGGGCAGCAAAATAGTATTCTTTACAACTCGGTGAATGAAACAACTCTTTCAGTCTAGGAAACTGAATAAAATTCTGGCTTTGTAAGTTTATGTGGCTCTGTCTGTTAGCTTTTCTGTGGCCAGGATTTCACCCTTGAGCTCCTCTTCAGGTTACGTTGTTACTTCTAAAAGAATAGAACAGATTGCGGGTGCTTGCATTTAAACAAAGGAAGGTCATTCAGCTGTGATTAAATGAGTGGTTCTATTCAGTTAAATATCAGTAGCCTACTCTATTCTGAAATAATTTATTGGTGAATAACTAGAAAGCTATAGAACTCTAAGCTAAAGAAGTGTGGCATGTTACCTAGCTAAAGTGAAATAATGAATTTTTAGGTTTTGACTATTTTATTATAACATGTTTGTTCACYCCACATGCATGATCATGTCATTGACAATAAAATGTAATCTCGCTATCAGTTTCTGTCACCATTTTTCTCATGATAAAGCTTCCTGTCCTGATTCATTTTTTTGTCCTTTCAGGAGAGTTTACAAACCCAGCCGTAAGGAAACTAAGCAAGAGAACAGATATTATCTTGCAAACTGCGCTCTGTGTATTTGTACTGGCAAAAATAGAATCTGCAAATCATTATTACTGTAGAGATAGTGGTGAGAGCTGTTGGGTGAGTAGGACTCGAGATAATACAAAGTTTGAGTAATACTGGTCATGATACTTAACATGTCTGCACTAGAGAGAAATCTTATGGGCAGTGCAGTAGTTAATCTACCCAAATTATAATTTTAGGCTTGATACAATAGCAGTGAATAGCAGATATTTAAAAATCTATGCTACTATCCTTGATGTTACTCTGGAATATGTTTATGTTGGTGGCTCATATCGATGTTCAGCTTCTTGTGTGTATTACAATTGCCAGGACACACAAGGTTTAGCAGCGTTTGTGGGAGGAAGCCATTTCTTACCCTTCTAGCAGGCTGGGTTTTTCTTCTCTTTGATGCACATGTGGGGCATGACTATTCATTATTTAAATAGCCTTTAGCCTTAGATGTCACCTATTGTAGCCTCAATTACCTTCAGCTTACACAGATATCATCTTCACGCCCCGCAAACTGTGCACAACCACAGTAATAATGAAGTCAACTTTAAGGAACAGAAATTACTGTACTAAAACGCAGGAATCCCACATGTCAAGTTGACTGCATTTTGTGAAGTTCTGTTTCTTGCCCAACTTTTTGGCTTTGAGCTTGGAGTATTAGGAAATTGAGTTTTTCAGTTACAGCAAAACATAAGCTTTAATTTAAATTTTGGGGCTTTTGAATGTTAYATTTACCTTTCATATCTCATTTGTGGGTTAATGGTTATAGTTATCTTGAGTCTGAAGAGCAGATACTTCTACAGCTGCCTTAACTTTGCCATCAAGTCATCTGAACAAGACCTTTGTTTTGAAGCAATGAAATGAAAAGTTTGCTGAGTGTTGCTCTCATATCATTTTATTCTCTTTGTGCGTCTTCCACGTTGCATGCTAGCTTCTGTCGATATTTCTGAAGTAGATTTCTTTTTGGCCTCCTGTTCAAGCTCTATTTGTTAACTTTTAGTTATCTTTGTATGGTCTTAGTTTTGCAACAGAACTTAGCTCAGAATCAGTTAGGATGAAAGAGCCCCAGTTTGTCGTGTGCTTAGGCATGCGCTATTTTAACATACACAAGAATCAATGTGGTGGCAGGAAGCAGATAATAGTGTTCAGGTAGTGGTTCAAGAAGAAAAATGGAGGCAAATTCAGCTCAGTTAATACTTTTCATTATGTGTTCTAAAGCGTTGTGTAGCTTTTTTATGCAATTTGTATTCACTGAAGTCTTTTGAGACCTCAAAGGATGTGATATACATACAGTATAAAGAAGACCTTCACCCCAAAAGAAGTATTTGGAGTATACATATATAAATTGCTGCACATGCGTACTATATATTGAATACAATTTTAATTTTAACATTTTTGCTCTTCAGAGGATTTAGGTGATTACCATTACACAAATTGCTCATGTTCTTGTATCTTCATATCACTAATTACAGCGCTTGTAATTATTGTTTGGATTTTCAGGAAAAAAGGCCTTTTTGTGTAAGTAATAATAATCTTTTGTAGCAGTCTAAATCAGTTGAACTTTTTTCTCTAGAAGTGGTAAAATATGTATGAATAATTTAAACAAAGTGCTTTTCATCAGCTTATAATCTTTGCCATTCAGATCTATTTAGAAATTCTTGTGTAAATACACCATGCAAACGTATAACCAGCCAAATGTATTGGTATCTTTCAACCTGAAGCACTGCCAACTGCAGATTATATGGTGTAATACTTAAGGCAGTAAAGAAGGCAAGGCAAATCCTTTCCTAGGGATCAAGGTTGTGAGGACAAAGACAAATAATACTTCACCATCTGATAGACTTGAAATTCTATTTTGCCCCCTCCCCCCAAAAAAAAAGTTAAATTACAACATGATATAAATATCCATGTATTTCATTCATCCATAATGCAAAAATAAATGAAAGAATTTAGCTTAAGCTTTCTAAAATCATCTGTGAATCTTGGGGACCTGGAGGAATTTACTGAAGGTGGATAGGAGTGACTGAAGTTGGGTGCTGAAATGGCAAGTTTGGTACATCCCTTTTTAATGGTGCTAAATGTAGTAGTACGGATCAAGATCGCTGAATGAATCGCGTAGGTGTCTTTAGGTAAAAGGACCTGTCCAAAGCAGGGTATAACAGCAGGAATTCTGCTTGCTGAGCCATACCTCTACTCTTTTCCCACAGTCAATAGACAATACTGGAAAATCTCCTAGTGTGTCCTTACCACCGTGCTTCGCCACCCACTCCAGTGTGTTCAGAGTAATTGCTCACCTCCAATATACCACTGTTGCTTCGTAACTGAAACGCTGCTGACTTTTGGAGTTTAAGGAATATGATGATCTGGGGAATTTGTAGGTCATCATCGCGATGTTTGGAATTAAAATTTGACGTGAATTGAAATCTCCTGTCACACACTTCTGATATAGTTGTCATTGTTCGGTTTTCAAAACCATAAAACACGGATATTAATGGAAATTGTTCTTTTCTGCTTTACCAGACCTTCTCTCATGAGAAATAACATGAAATATTTTTTTTTTCCTCATCTGCAGTCTCAAAATTGATCGTTTCTTATCTGAAAGACAATTCTGTGGTGTGGCTGGCTGTGGGTGTGTGTAGGGGTGTTTTGTTTTTTTTGTCTTTAAGCCAAACCACTGTTCKGATAGACGGAAATGTCATTTACTCGCTTCCTGTACCAGCTGGATTTTCTCTTGAGGTCTCTCAGTAGCATAGTGGTCAAACCAGCCTTGAAGGTCAAGTTGTGAAATCAGACGAGCTTGTAGCTCAGAGTGCCGTGGCTGCAGGCACGGTGTGCAAGAGTTGCAAGGTTGGGGAAGCAATTCCAGAGCTTCCCTAAAATCTCATGGAGTTTTGGAAAACAGAATTACCTTGTTCATGGTTTAAGGCCCTGCTCCAAAAAACAAACAAACAAACCCTCCATAATAATCTGTCTCAGATCTGAAAGTGATTTATAGATGAAGTGTTTTCCAGATAAATGCCCTTTCCAGACCTGGAGCCTGATATATTATTAGTTTATTCCCAAATTAAACCACCCAGAAAAGATTTTACAGTAAACTTTTTCTTGTTTCAAACATGCCAATGTTTCCTGGCTGAGCCTTTCTGGAAGAAGCACTTGCCCATCTTTTATCTGAGAGCTGCTGTTGAGTGCTACAATCTACTTTTTGTAAAGAGCTGCTATGGGAAAGTCTATCTCGGGCAAAGAGAGCCTGAAAATGTTTCTTTTGACTGTTTATGTTTAGAGTTTTAGGAACGTGTAGGTGGAAATTCCAATGTGAAAACTTTGCTTCAAAATTGAAAATTGTCTTGTATTCATTTGGCTTGGAGTATAAAATAGTACTCATATGGCAGCTTTTAAGGAAAAAAAAAATTCTTTTAATGGGTTCAATGAATGGAGCCTCGTCAGAATGCTTAGTCAAGAATTAAAGAATTGCTTGCAGATTTTCCCAGTGAGGATTAACATCTGACATAATTGTCTCATTGCTTCGGCAACAACGGGCTCCTTTATGTACGCTCGCGTATTCTGCGATTTTCATTTTTACTACAGACAGTGCTTTGTTGCAGAGAGCAGCCTAACTGGATTTGTGGGTACTAATTCTACTAAAAGATACGGCTAGCTGACAGGTGTAAAATGTAGGGGAATACAGTGACGGTTAAGACAAGCGCCTGATAAGGAGCTACAGTTTAAATTCACTTTTTGTTCCTTGTGCAGCTCTCAGTATGGCGATGATTAACATCGCTGTCATTAACATTTTCATTTCAAGAAATCTAAATCCTTCTGTTTCACACTTCACTGATGGGATGTAGACTCCAAAATTAGCCGAAATTTTCACAGACAATTGAATTTTCTGTGTCATTTGTAGCGACTAACTTTTGCAGTTTAAAACCACTCAGATTTTTTTGTTCTTCTGATATATTTGGATTTATTCTCATTAAATAACCATGCCCCTTGAAAACCCCCGTCTTTTTGTTCTCCTGGTTAGATCTTCAACATCTGAAACGTTAGACCGTTGCATAAGAACTTACTAGAGCAGTGCGTAAAAACTTGCTCCTATTTGGAATAGCTATTTCAGCTGCGTTAACAGAAGCCCGACGGCAGAACTGGGACCTGCGCTGCTTCTGCTTGTTTTTCCCAGTCTCATCAGCCTGACCAGGCTTCTGCGCCGCGTGTGCAGGCGCGACGACGCAGGGGAGCAGGAGCGTTTGAGCAGGGCTCTGGGGATGAAGCGGCACACGTGATGCCTGCCGAGGAAAGCTGGAGTCTGTGGGAGGCTGGAGTGGGAGAGGCTGGCGGTGCTTGGAGCCTCTGCTTTGGGAAAGTCCTTCTCCGCCTTGTGCCGTGTGCGTGCAGGGGGGCTGTTGTGTAGGGTTGTCCGCAGGTTTCCTCGTCACGAGAAGGCTTAGGTGAGTAGGAGAGCACTTGTGCCAGGACCAAATGAGGCAAGTGCAATTGTAATCTAGGCTCCTTGCTCCAGATCACCCACCTCAAGCGTTGGCTCCCTTCCTCACCCAGAGCCTCCCTGCTGTGCACCTCTTGCTGCTAGCTGCAGGACCAAGTTAAGCTCTGCTCGGAGGTGCTGTCTCCTACAAGTCTCTCTCTCTGTTGCAAAGGAGGGGGAGTCAGAGGTTACTGTCATTTCTAGTGCTGTGGGAACTGTGTCATCTTTTGTGGAAAATTTTTGAAATTGGTTTTGGAACGTTTTGACTGTTACTTTCACTGTGGAGAGAGTATTGCGAGGAGGACATCCTCCTGTCACTTCCGTGGCTTGTAGGCGCAGTGTCTGGCAGAAGAAGAATCCAAAATAGTTTGGGGGTTCCAAGGAAATAAGGGAGGCGCTTGCAAATCTAATATATTCTCATCTGTAAGCAGCTAGTACGAAACATACTTCTACTCTAGGTTAGTGYCCATGAGCACGACGAGCACTGGCGGCATATCTGTAAAGGAATGTAGTGCAGAAACGTCTGACCCTACATCAAACTTGCTGGGACATGCACCACCCCAATGCGGTGCTCTGCGAAGCAGATGCTTTCACGGCCTGAGCTAGCAGCTGCGCTAACATAGCGGTGAGCCAGGCTACAAACCACTGCCTCTTCGCTGGGTCAGCTAGCCCAGCTGCGTTTGCACCGTTCTGGTGGTAGATCTGGCATCTTGGTTTTCCCTTCCTTTGCTCAGTAACTGTGAAATCTTTGTGCTCTCCATTGCTTGTTGCTTTTTTTTCTCCCCATGTAGTTCTTTGCTGGTTTTTTTTTTTAATTTCATCTATTTTTTTTTCTAAGCTCTTCTTACCAGCTGTTTTCCCACCTTTCGGGTAGGACTGTTTATTTGGATAGCAAAGGCTAGTTTTTTCTCAGTCTCCTTTTCTGAGCCTCTCTTTTTGTGGTTGGATTCTTAGTTTTTTTAGAGACCTAAACACGTTTAGTTATTATGTACACACACTAGAAGTCTGTGCATGACTAATCCTCCCGGTGTGTATGCAGTATACACCAGTGCACATTAACAAGTGCTGGAAGTTAGTGGTCCGGTTGCTCTGGGGTCTCAGTGAAACTGTATCTGCACCAGCCCGGTGAGTGTGGAGGTACAGGCCTTCTGCTGGGGTTTTACAGGCCTGTGGTCTGTGGAGCACAGGCACACACGCAGCACTTCCCTTTCTTGACTTTCCGGATGTAGGAAGGGGAATTCTGAGCCGAGCTAGAATGGATGTTACTGTCTGAGCTTGCTTGCTTGCAGGGATATGCATAAGAGGAGAATTCTTGCTACCTACAGCCACAGTAATTAGTTTGGGCATCAATCACTGTTCAATGAAGGATAGACTCCACGACAAACTTCTTGTGGAAACTACTGTTCTGTCACACGGATAACAAATGGATGGGCACCCAGCTCTGCATTTGGAGTACTGAAACAGAAATTGGAATGATAGTGACTGAAGGCAACCCACAGTGGAAGACTGGTTTTAGTCTAAAGATAACTTTCCTCTCTAGCAAGGAAAGTATTTTAAAATCACCCTTTCTGGTAACTGATATGTAAATTGGATTATTATAAACACAATTCCCAAGGGAAGCAAGGCTCTGTGCAGTAAGGCTGTGCATGTGTGGTTTTCTCTCTCCCCCTCATTCTGCATCATCTTGATAACTTAAACCACTGGTTACTGTTGGTCAAATTTTATGCGGGAGCATGAGTCTCACTAAATTCCTACCTAATTTTTTGAAAATATAAGGCAGCTGGGTAGAGAGGAATATAATCCTGTTAAAGTTAGATTGTTGTTTGAGCTTAAACCTTAATAAATCTTGCACAATCTGCATCTTTCTATCCATCTCTCACATTCTCACACGCACATTTAAAACTTGGCTTCATTAGTTCCGCTGTTGGCAGATTAATACTACTTCACTAGTGGCTTCACCCCATGGGAAAACCTGTTGTTTGCAGAGGCAGTTGTGGTAACCTGGTTAGGGGTTGCAGCAGAGGGAATGTAACTTGTCATCAAAACACCAAACAGAATTCTCTGTCTCTCTTATCTGCTGTCAGTTTGTGATATGTTAAAAAACAGTATCTCTTGTTTGATTTGCAGAAACTGAAAAAATCCCTGTAATGCGTGGACAGTGGTTTATTGATGGTACATGGCAACCTCTGGAGGAGGAGGAAAGTAACCTAATAGAACAAGAACATCTCAATCGTTTCAAAGGCCAGCAGCTGCAAGAGAACTTCGATATGGAAGTATCGAAACCTGTAGATGGGAAGGAGGGTAAGATTGCTTGGATTTTTTTTTTTTTAAACTATGTTTTCTGGATGGTTGGGGCCTATTTTTCTCAAATAAGAATATGTTCTTTGTTGGTTTTCCATTCTGCATAATGGGGAATATTGTTATAGGTTTCAGCATGCTCTCCTATTTTCCAGTGCATCTTGATGTTTTAGAATTTCCTGCTACAGCACATTTGATGAACACTTTGTAAAATTACTTTCATGGATAAACTTCTTGTTCCCATTTTGTTTTATGTTTCATGATATCTTTCTATTGTGTTCAAAAATCTCACGTAAACCTGAAATCTCTTTGTGCATCAGGAAGAGTGTCAGTGTCTGAACATAAACTGGCTCTTAGCTCTCTGGCCAGTGTTCCTAATTCTGCCCTACAGGGAGTATCAGTTTTACAGATCGCATTTCATTTTCCATTCTAGTTCAATCTGTGGCTTTATTAGAGTAGTGTTCAGTTATGCTAAATCTCATGCATTCATTCTGTTATGGAAGTCCTTGCATTTTAATGACCAGCCTGAGGATGTTCAGTTAATGTTCTTAGGAATCTCAAATGCATTTAGCATTTTTAAGAATAGCCTACAGTTGAATCAGTTGCTCTGGGTAAGTACAGCACAGTGAAAGTTCAATATATTTGGCTTTCATGCTTCAGTTGTACTTATTGGTTGTCACATGTTGAACTTCCGCAAACCAAGAGCTGTAAGTAGAGTCCTCACAATATACTTTAATAGTGGTGTAGTTGTGYTACTCTTTCTAAAGCAACTCTTTAAACTATAAATTGAAAATATTTTGTACAAAACAGTTACAGAATATAGGAGTAGCTCTTATTTGGCCCTGAGCATGGAAGACTTCTTGTGTATGAGCTATGTGATCACACAAGTAAAACCTTGTTCCTAACTTAGAAGCAAGACAGTACTCAGGGTAGTTCTGTAATTACTGTAAGGAAAACCAGAATATTATTTGTTGACTTAAGGAGATTTTTCAATAGTATAGGAAGTAGATAAGTTCCTAGCTTCCTTCAAAGCTAGTGAAGACTCTGAATTATTTTTCCATTTGTACCACCTCAAAAAATCTTTTCCTCTGGCCAAGCCTACRGTATAGTCTTCTGCTATAACAGCTCTGTCAGGTAGGTGCAAAAAAYTGTGTGATCCCTAAGCCACAGCAGYRTGCCAGTACAACCCCCTTYTGAAAGGCACTTTTACCTGCATTTCTGTGCTTGCATTGATTTATTGTTTTAGTGTACTGACACAAAGTTCAGCTTTGTTAGTACAGCTGCATCCCCACTGTGAGTGCAGTGCTGTCTGTGGTAGAATAGTATTCTTATACTTGGAAAGCACATCTTTTACAGCTGCTGAGTGCTTCCAGCCCTCGGTAGCTTAACTCTTGATGGAAGGAAGGATATCTTGAGTTGTACTTGGATTTTCCTCATCAAGTGAGCAATGGAGGTTGGGTGGTTTTTTGTTTTTTTTTTAACACGAAAAAGTCTGCTCTTTGGAGCAGAAGCTGTCAAATTTGAAGTAGGAAAGATTGGGGAGAGTGGTGAGAAACATATGGAGCCCTGCTATTTATGAAGAGATAAAAGATCGAAAAAAGGAACTCCAAATTCAGACACCTGTGCCCTCTATAAAACTGAAGCCAAAAAAATAAATTATATGTGTAGTCACTTCAAAACGGAATACGTGTTAAGCCATGAATAACTTTAAATAGACTTTTTGTAGTAATAAGGGAGTCACAGTAAAATTATAATTAACAGTAGGTGTGAAAAGTTGTTTTGTCATTATAATATGTCTCTCAGTACATCTCCAGTCAGCTAGCACCCATGATTACTGTCTACACACAGCACTGGGGAGCAACTTGGGGACTGTTATGTCATCACTGGTGATCTAAATGTTATTATTTGGAAAAGTGTTGAATTAAGTGTATAAATTCCTTAAATCCATTGTTGCTACAATTTTTTGTAATTAACCCCTTCACTAAACAGATTTTGATCCCATCAAGATTTATAGATAGCTGTTATTTAAGACAAATGGAAGTTGAAATAGACTTTTAAATATCACTGGAAGGTGAAGTGGCTATTTGCAATGTTATGGTAAAGCACTGTAAATAATGAAAAACTAGCAATCTTACCTAATTCCTCAGCAAAAGTTTAAGACTGTCTGCTGTAATGAAGCCTCTTATTACTTAGACATAATTACTTTGTTATGTGAACATGCCAGGGTATGTTGTAAATAATGAAAAGCTAACCCCTCTTGTCAACAAACATCTTGTTGATATTCAGTAGACAAACTTGTTGGTTCTCAGTCTGACCCCAGCCATGCTGCAGATGGTGGCCGTAGGCTGAAAAGCTAGGAGCCAGAAATCCTTCATCTTTACGGTAAACAGCAATTGGTTTAGTTCCGTTTTGCTGTTCCTGTTTTGGGTAGTTTTCTCTTATCCAGCCTACAAACTTGGGGTAACATATGATATCCTGTAATTTAGTATCCAAGACTCAGGTTACAATTGGTTTACAGTTTCATCTTTCTCCTTTTATTTCTTTGTTCTCTAAAACCTTTTTCTGCAGAAAACAGAACTGGGAGCAAGCTACTAGCTGTTTAGCACACTCAGCTTTTGAGCAACCTGTTAGTGCATTGCTTGCAACAGAATCACCTTACTTAAATGTAGGCCAAGTGATGCTGCTTCCCCTCTCTGTGTAGTGTGGAATACACTTACTTCTAGAAGCATGAGCCCCCACTCCAATGATTTATTTTCTCAGTTCTGCTCCTGGATTTAAGCATTTTAACAAGAAAATAACTATGCTTTGTCTAGAGCATCTGTTGATGATAGGTGTTGTTTGGGACCACAGGGAGTTGTAGATCCTGAAGTTAACAGATCAGCATATGATGACGTTTAGGTGAATGACTTGTCAAGTTCTACTGTCCCTGGGGCAGCCTGGAGACCACTGCTTCAGTGGAAGAGTTAGGAATCCCTCCACGGGAGCAAACTGCCCATAGCAGCATTTTGGTTTTCACCCTTATAGGGTATTTAGTATCATGCCTTGCAAAATCAACTGTGTTTATGCTGTGTGATAGAGCTGGCTCTATCTTGCTGTGTGATAGAGCTGGCTCCATCTTGCTGTCTGATTCTTTTCAGTGGTCTGCTGAGCTGTTGGCTTCAGGAGTGGTATGGCTTTCCCGGGTAAATTATTTGTAATGGCASACCAGAGAAGTGCAGTAACTTTCTTGTTTCTTGGGACTGTCCAAGCAGACTAATGAGACCTTTAGCTTTGCAGTTCCCAGTTGACCTGAATTTRGCTCCAAGGAGGCTATGTTCTGTTGGAGTTCATAGGCTAGATTCTCAGTTACCAGAGCTCTACATGCTACTTGCAGAAATCAGTCAAATGTCCCTGAGTTTTCTGGAGGGATGTTTGGTCCTGAATGTGTTGGCATCTYACGCTTGTGAGAGGCCAGTTAGCTTGATCAGAGATTTCTGAAGTGCAGCATGCACACTAGGTGTTGGTGATGTGACAGCTGACTCCCAGACCACCAGGCATGTGTGCAGGTGAGGGAAGGGACTCCAAGGAGATGAGCCTCTCTCTTCATTGACTGTCCAGGGTGCTCTGCTTCCCTAGATGCCTAAAGCCAAGCTGCAGGAATGCTACTGGAATACGATTGCAAGGAAATGCTGCAAAAGCATTGTCAGTCTCCTCCATAGCTTGACCACACTCTTTCACATCTCATCACCCTGGAGTCTGCTTTGATGCTGGCCTAGTTCCAGACACAYTTTTCAATTTTAACTATTGGTTTTATTGTTGATAGATACAGCAGGAAAGGACATTCCTACTCTGTTTTTTAAAACAGAGTAACCAGTACAGCTGCAGGAGGAACCCAAACTTAAGATAAGCCCTCATCAGAGAAAAAGGGGGTTGGCTGCATTTCTTTGAGGTTTTGTTATGAAAGTGAATGTCTGCAGCCTGTGTTTGAGATAATGCAAACCACAAAYGTAAAATTAGCAGATTCAGGAAAGTGTCTTCTAGCTTGTCATTAAACAATTTTACATCATTTTTGAGCAGAATGAGAATCATTATGTTGTCATTTTAAGGTTGTATTTAAGAGTAAAGCTTGACGCTTGTCATTCAGTCTTTGCTAAAAACAGTCKAATCTTTGACACCTTAAACCCCCAAATGAGATGCTGCACTGCTGTAGCAGCATATCTGGCTTTCCAGGTTTGTGATTTGTTGTTCTGCCATGCTGTTGATAGGTGGACAGTGGGGGTTTTTTAGGCCCTCAAATTYGTTTGTCCAGTACTTGTTTTTCATCCAGGTAGCACTAGGTTTTTTGTATATAGGCTTTGCCCATCCTTCTTAAGGAAGATTTATTCTTCAAACCTAGCATACATAAATTCATATCAACACAGGCTGTAAGGTGACATTTTGAAATAAATTCTTAGGTTCAAAATTCTAACCATTTGATATAAGCTTCGACCCTTAAAATATGAAAATATTTTGATGGTTTATTTGATCACACTGAGAATGAGTCATCTCTGATATGGTATTCTGCAGAAATATTAACCTTTCTTGTACTGGATATACCCAGTGACTCTCTATAGAATTATTTTGCAATAAGTAATATATTTAATTATTTCTGAGAAAAACCTAAGTTATCACACTTATTCTGTGAAGCAATATTTCAGGTGAAAACATTCTGAAGGGAAAATAAAAATGGTAACATAATACCTTGTTAGCAGTCACCCRGCTGAAAATATACAAAATAATACAAGGTCTGAAAACTGCTTTTTATGCTTCCCAAAGCAGATGATGAGTTCAGGACTTATCTGAAGTAGTCTATCAAAGGAGCAGCGTTCTCTAGTGATTTCAATAGTATCAAGGCCATTGTAAGATAAACAAGACCCTAAACTCAGACCACAGCAGCTTCTTAAAGGTTCTTAGACCAGATATTTTACTAACAAAGTTTAACCAGAATAAGGGCAAAGATGTTCAGACCAGGACCTTCTGGATGAAGGGTCACAGTAGCTTTCAGCGCTGATTCTTCTCTCTTGCTGTTTTTCTGGAGCCCACCTATCCCTTGCTGTGAGTTCCTGTAGCGTAGAGGAGGGSGAACTTGGTACGTCGTAAAGCTGCTCTCTATTGCTTTCTGTGCAACRAAGCCGGAAACCTGTGGTAAGTGCCAAACAGCAGGGTAGGAACAGCAAGTGCTCAGTGTGCTTCTGGGGAAGTAAAGGCAGGTGGTACTTACAACCACTCTAGGTTGCTGTGAGGGCTAATTTGATGCTTCCATTCAAGACCACAGAGCAGTGGTTCAAAGGATAGATCATAAACTAGTCCCCATTATAAATATTATMCTCTAACACCTCTAAGGTTTGCTACCTCTGCTTTAAAAGTACTTGGTTAGATGTTAGTATCATATATAGTTGAATACTTCTCATCCATTGCTACGTGATTTTTCTCAGGTACATTCTTGTAATTTGGATGAAGTGAAGCTGAAAGTTGCACATATGTAATCATAAGCRAGGAATAGACATGGTTCATTATATTTTCACAGAGRGGTTGTGAAATCTTCATCTGTGGAGATATTCAAAATTCAACTAGAAAAGGCCCCAAGCAACCAGATCTAAATTTGAAATTAGATCCAACTTAAATGTTGACCCTGCTCCGAGTGGAGGATGGGACCTGATGACCTCCATCCCTCCATCAATGTAAATGATTCAGTGGTTATTCTGTGATATCAGAAGTGGAGAAGAAAAATCCTGTAAGTCATAATCAGAATGGGTTTTTGAGATGCACTGATTTTGAAATTGCTTATGTTTRTTGGTTTTTATTATGGATTTTCAGTATGTGGTTAGATGCCACAATATTTTTAAAAGTTGGAGTGGAGTTGATTTGTTTTGCCTTAGATTTCAAATAAAATTTTCTCTGTTCRTAAATTATATTAAAGTAACTTTAGTCACTGCAGGTAAAGTTAACCCTTAGAAGGGAAAGTCATTCATAGAATCACAGAAACCTTGAGCTAGGCAGGAACCTCTGGAGACCATCTGGTCCAGCCCTCCTCCTCAAAGCAGGGTCAACTAGAGCAAGCTGCTCAGGACCCTGTCCGGTCGAGTTTTGATTATCTCCAAGGATGGAGACTCCAAAACCTCTCTGGGCAACCTGTTCTARTGTTCAACCACCCTTACAGTAAAAAAGTTTTTTCTTATGTTTTAGTTGAATTTCCTGTATATATTCTTCTTGAGTGTCGTATTGCTGCAGCCAGTAAAATATTCTGTAGACTAAATAATTCCATCAGGTCCCAAGTGCAGTAGCTATGAGCTTAATATTCTTCTCCTGTGGAAAACTGATGTGCAACCCTAAAGGACTTAACCTGTGTCTCTACTAAGGCACCTGCTGACAGAGCTGTTAGCCAAGGATACGAAGAGGTGTGATCCTTGACCAGCATAACTGTGGCAGTAGAAGTTCTTAACACAAGCATGGAATAACACTCATTTGTGCTGGTATRATATATTGGATGATTATAGAGTATTAATTTCTCCTGGCATTTGAAGGAAAGATGATGTTTCAGTGGCGTTTCCCCCCCGCTCCCCCAGCAGGCTGACTTCAGGTAGTTCTAGTCTCTTCATAATTACAGCTTGCTTAAAGACTTAAATTTGTGAATGCAGAAGCCAGACTAGAGCCTGTTCCTTGATCTCACATTGGATTTTATCACTCATTTAACTATATTAGATTTCTGAGGCTAAAGTGTTTTGAAATGATTTTGTTTAGGATGTAAGGCTATTTGGAAGATTGAGCRCCCACAGTGCAGTAACACAGATTTGTAGAACTTTGGCTGTTCCAGAGCAGGTCTGAAAGTGAAGTGCAATAGATATCCCATCATAACTGAGCTTAATAGCAAGCAGGAAAGTAGTATTCACTATGTGCCATGAGCAGCAGCTTCTCGGTCACACAACTTGATTTGCTCAGCAGAGGCTTTCATGTATCTTAAAGTATTGCTTCCATAATCACACCGCTCTGATGTGTGGGTATTGCTATGCAATATTTCAGTATTCTTAATCTTATCTTAAAAGGAATAAAATAAGACAAAAGTCTAACAGAAATTCTGAACTTGCCTTGCCATCAAGGGGAAGCTTCCGTTCATTTACGAGGGCCATCAGCGGCAGATTTTGCATGCTGATGCATTTCACTGTGGAAGGCACCYTCCTCTGGACATACAAACCAGGGTTAACAGTAGGATGTTTTGTTTAATCTAACTTGTTATGCTCTCACAGTCTTTGGGGAAAATGATAGACCTGTACTTAAAGTTAAGGAGTTGGTTATTTAAATGTTTACAGTATATATTTAAGAAGGATTACTGTGTTCTGCCCTATACAAAATAGTATGTTTATGCTTTTAAACACACTAATGCAAAGGCACTCAGTAAGACTGGTGATTACACTGTCACAGTTTTCTTTTACTAACACCTTTAGCTTTGCTGCATTCGTGATGTCCTGTTTATGAAAAGGGAAGAAGTTAAATTTGGCTAATGTGGTCTTGCGCTTTTTGCTACAAAACCAGTTTTTAAATGTATATGCTTATTCARTAAAATGTCACATTTTTTAAAAAGAGTAATACTAATGAAAAAAATGACACCCCTTTTAAAAATTTTACTTTGAAGCTCAGTGTTTTTACTTTTAGTTCTCTACCACCTCCCTCCCTTCTCCCTCCCTTCTCTGTTCAAATGGAGAGGATATAAGGAGAATTCAGATGCTGCATGTCTTAAGCGAAAGCGTTCCCAAGGTACAGTAATTGCAGATTTCTTTCTTGTAGTACTCCTGGTTTAGGAAGCTTTAAATTCYAGTTTGCTTATATTAAATGTGTTAGATTTACCTGCTTCAATTTCTTGAGCTGCATTCATGCCATTTTCTTCAAAAGGGAAGGAAAAAGCATGGTAAATCCTAGAAGAAAAGTAGAAGTGCTGTGAATCATAGAGAAAAGTAGATGCTAACGGTATCATGCGCTAATCCATGTTTAGTTGTTTGTGACTGTCATGAAAAGTGTAAACATTTGGTTTCTTACACTCTTACTGTGTGTATTGGCTTTTTCAATAAACTGAGAGCAATGTATTTAAAATTGCAGAAGGCCTCATGTAAGATAAATTATGTTAGAGAAGGAACGGGGGGTTGAATAAAGAGTTGTACACTACATAATGTTTTGTTTACCACTTTTCTGGGTAATATATGCGTCATGATCTTTAATTTTATRTTGTAAATTATTTTTACTGCAGCCTTTGTATCAGAACTGGAATGGAATAAGGCTATGAGCATATAATATAAAAAGGCTGCCTAGAATACATGATCAAGGCTGTTGTGTTGCAGAAGCAACCCTGAATTTTACAGCAGTTCATATTGTGCAAATTCATTTCAGAAAATGAGAGTAGATCTTACAGGAGCCATTAATGATTGCAGAAGGCTCAAAAGTACTTGGCACTGATCTATCTGTGCCACTGTTAAAGCCACTAGAAATTAAACTCTTATTGACTCCAGTGATTGTGGAACTGGACTTCTGAAAACTGCACCCTCGATTTAAAATGTAAATGCAAATGGTAGGTTTAGTGTTTTTCTTATCCCATATATTCTGTTAGCTCCTGGGGATATTCTGAAGTATGAGAACTTATTTTGACATGCATAAATGTTTGCCTTTTGACTTTTTGATTACACTTTTCTTTAATTGGATCCAAAATGCAAATGCTTGCAATCAAAATGTTTAATACTAAACCTTTTCCTGCCACTTCTCAAACATGGAACTCAAGTCTCTTCAAGGTGAATAGGTGTAATTACAGTTTTAAACAGTAAGAAGAGACATATATCTTTGCTTCATCTTTAGATAACTGTTTTTATCCTACTTTTTCCGTGTGCACAGAAAATCATTTTGTATAATTTTGCGCAAATCATGCTCAGTTGTAGTTTTGAATGTCCTTGAATTGAAAGTTGGTGCTTATATAACAAATTATGACGTTCATGAATTGAAAAATGATAAAGTACAATATAAAAATGACAGCAAYGTGAAACTTGATTAAGAGCAATAGCCTTTCTAATGGCTTTGCATTTGTCTTGTAAATAAAAAATTGCTTTAAAATCTGCAGCTGTGCCTCGAGTTTGCATACTGGAACTTGAGTTATTTAAAAAATAATAATAGTGGCCAAATTATGCTCTCAACTCTGTGTATGAAGTGCCAGATTTTTGTTCAGAAACTAATGCTCAATGATTGCAAAGCAGATCTAGTAAAAAAATACCTGAATAGAGAAAGCAGTAAAGGATTTCAAACAGTATGTTTCCCTTCTCTGGTCACTAGCCCTAACTGGAGTGATAGTTCCTTTCTGGAAGAGATGGAGATAATATCAGCTCTAGCACTTCAAAGATTGCTTTCCTCTAGATTGATTTTGACTTGAGTATAGTCAGAAACTCTGGTAGAAAGGAATCACCCCATGCTTTGGTCTTGGCAGGTAGATGAAAGTATCAAGTAAAAACCAAGTGCTTACCTTAAAAGGTATTTAATTTTAAACAGTTGGCCCTGTGAAATGTCACGTTCAAGTACCTATCCATCTGCAGCTTCTGCTGGAAGTGTTCAGCTCTTCAAGTATTTGGGCTGGAAAACTGTTTGCACTGGCAGTATACATACACTGGGCACATCCCCACTTCTTCATCCGTTTTATACTGTGAGCATAAAGGACAGTGCAAGCTTTCTGCTCCTCAGCTATTATCCAATTATTTTGCCTCAAGATGAGTCTAATCCAGATCAGCTTTTTCAAGGCTTTAGGAATATGTATTTTATAGTCTCTTTTTTCCCCTTTCTTTTTCCCCATATTTGAACTTTTTAGAGGAATTTTTCCCTCTGTGTTCATCTTTCTTGGTGAAACCAAGTAGTATGATAATAACCAGTGATTTCTTCAGCTGAGAATAGTCCTTTCTTGATCCCTCTCATGTCAGCTATGCTTCTCTTTTAGTTTTGCACAGCTTTCTCTGTACTGTTGAGCATCAGGCTATCTTCCATCTGCACTGGGACTGTGCCTCCACATATTGGTACTCTAGGTGTCTGTCTTGTTTTGTGTTTCATCTGTAGTTCCTGGGCTACAAAGGAAACCAAAATTTGGTCTCACTTCTGTGGGCTTGGCCTTTAATCGCAAACTAGAAAGCTCAGCAATGTGCAAGAGTGCCTAAGAACTTCCATGACGGTGGAAGGTGCACCTAAGGAAACTCCTCCTGAGAAAGCTGTGCATGTTGTCAGCGTCAAAGTAGCTCACATGAAAACAAAGCTGCCAGAAACCTGCTCTGGGAAGAGGTTTCTGTCCCACGATCTTGTGGGAGACCCTTCACCTCTTCTGCCTCCCATTCAGAGATTCTGTAGCCACGGTTGGATCTCAGTGACGCTCAGAAACATCCCAGCCTGGCAGCCTGGTGTGAATCCCCAACTGTAGAAAGTATGCTCCTGAAGGACCCAGAAGGCAGTAGAACAAGCATGAAGAGCGTATCCCTGTTGCCACATCCACTGCCTAATCTGAATTCTGCAACTTGATACCCTGTGCTTCCTCAGCCAAGCTACAACACGCCTTAGTGACTTCTTGACACCCAGTGACATCTCTTGATACGAACATATCCTGAGGTGTCAGTTTGACCACCTTTGCAACATGAAAGAGGTTTACCTCACAGTCACTGTTTGTATTTGAAAAGAGAATGGTAAATCATGTTATCTCATGTTTAAGGAAATATTTCATTCTCAAGCTCTTGTTCAAGACAATGATTGTAGCCCTTGTCATCCCATACCTGGAATGCCTGGTTTGTATCTTCTGATTTTGAGGATGCTTATTTTCATATTGCTATCAGACCTTCTCAGAAGACATATTTCTTCCTGCCTGGGAACACCAAGAGTAAAAAGTCCTTTTGCTAGGTTGCTTGAGGGTCTTGTGAATCTCTTCAAAGCCCTTGAAGGAGTGGTGGCCCTCATGAAGAGGAACTTTATTGCAGTTTCTATTACCTAGATGATTAGTAAGTAGTAGCTCCTCTGCACAATGACAGAGGACCTCTGTCCCTGCCCAGCTGTGCATGCACACATGGCTTGTGGATCATCTGTCCCCATGACTGGTCTCTGCTAGGCAGCTCTTCTCTCAGCTGGGTTTCTGCCATGCAAGTCCCAGCAGGGGTGTGCCATTTTATTCTCCCTAGACATTGTCATCATTGGCAGAGATGCTTATGTAAGGGTAGAGAGTGCACAACAATAATCATCAAGTGGAGAATCACTCCTCTTTTGAAGAGCTAATCTTGCACACCAACAAGGACTGGAGCTCAAGGTGGTAGATATTTCTGTATCAGGGGGCTTTTGTTTCATTCATGGACATCACATCTGGGGTCTGAGGACAAATCGACATCCTAGTGTTTATGTGAGTCAAAAAAGGGAGACAAAATCTCACCCCACCTAAATAAGGGGATGGTTGGTCTGTGGAATGGGTGTGTTGACCCTCAGGCACACTTTGTAAACAGTACATCCTGTGGGATTTCAAAACAGGGTGCCAAGGTGGAGCATCTGGCTTAGCTTATTCTGGCCCAGGTGACTTCTCTGAACTTTTTTTAAGGAATGTATCTATTTCTGATTGGTGAGACAGTCATCTTGGAAGTGCCATCCAAACTTCTGTCAGATACTGCACTGGAGTGCGTGATGCCTTTGAAATGTTCCACAGACACTGTTTTTCAGTGACTGACACTCTCTACTGCTGATTTAGACTTTGCTTTTGGACGTAAATTGTGTGTGTGGACAGACACTCAAGGGAAAAGCAAGTGGTAAAAGTATTGGTAAACAATTTACTAAAATGTAAAATGTAAATGTATTATAAGTATAAAATGTATCAATTTATTGGTAGATTAGATTCACTGAGAACTGTTGTCCATATGCCTGTTTTGCATCCTGCCCTTTCGCAAAAGGTCCTGATACTTTCTGCTTGAAGGGAAACTGAGAAGCAAAAAAACAAACACCAACTTAAATATTTTGGGAGCCAGGTGGAAAGGAAGGGAGGGCATATAGTGCAAGTACTGTTTAAAAATATATATATAAATTTGAGCTTGAATACAATGTGTATGTTGACAGCACATCTCAGAGAGGTAAGCAACTGTTCTMAAGAGGTAGAGAAGCACAGTTGTACTGAAGCCGTATGGTGCTTTTATTAACAGTAGACCCTAGCTTTTCAGGTTTTCTTTTGAAGGCAGTACTAAATACGCAAAGAAATAGTGTTAGGAATTTCATTTTCAGCTCCTTAGTGCATGCATGGCTCTGTGGTGTGTCCTTCAACATGTRTATTTTTGAACAACAGTATAAGAGTACAAGTTAGGGATTTGTTTGTCACAAGTGAGAATAGTTCATGCAAGGTAGGGAAAATCTGTGACTTTTCCGTATATTCTTTGACAGAGAGGCTGTGCTTTATTCCAGGAAAATGTTTGAGGATCACTCTTCCCCAAATCACTGTTCTTCCAACAGTCATAAGCAACTCAGTCATGGGCCCCCGTCTGCCTCTTCTTTTGCGTGCTTTGGCCCTCGAGACTGTTGTGATGGTCTCAAAGGTATCATGCTTCCATTTCTCTGCTCTCAGCTTCCCAGGAGCATACTCTGAGAGATGTTTTGCAGAATGTAGATGAATTAKGCCTCTGCTGGTAAGGTGCTGCTAAATGAAGAGTAAAGACTACAGTGGTCATGAATTTGGGGACAGGGGAGATTCCACAGAAGTGCAAGGAGGTCACGTGCCTCTGCCGCTAGACTACTTCCCTCTTTCGGGATATCGCTGTTGCATTGACTTTGGCGCCAGGTCTGAAAGAGGAAGTTTTGCTGGGAGTTTCCATTCCCTCTCCAGTTCTATACTTAGATTTCTGGTCATAGCCCCATCTCTGTTCCTAGAGAGGAGTTTAGGAAAAAATGTTTGCTTGTTCAGTGAATTCTCACTAGATTGCTTCTTGCTCTTGCCAGTCATTAGCCTAAGCTACCATATCTGCTCTTCAAAGTCACACTTGACTTCCTTTCCTGTTCTTTGCACTGCCAGTGTAAAACATCAATGTAGTTCTGGTTACTTTTTGTGAATCAGTTGTTTACCATAATAGACGGGTAATCCTTTTCTAATGCCCATGTTTCTTAGAGACTTGATTTAGTTTTTCATCAGACTATGTTAGGTCTGTGTGCCTTGGCAAAGAAACAAAAAATACTGCAGGAGAAAGGTCTCAACATTTAGCTTAATGTGGCTCTTCTGTACTGTAACAGAGTTAAAATCAGAAATCACGATGGCTCAGGCTTTGCCAGAATGTCTTTAAAAGAGCATAAAAAATTCATTTGAGTGGCCTCAAGTAGGGGATGAGCTAGAGTTTCACTTTTTATGGGGGGGGGGGGGGCAAAAAACCTCTAAGCCCTTTCTGTGACTGCAGGCTTTTTACCATGACCTACTGACACAGTTTAATAGTGCATTTGTCATAGGACTACTGCTGCTAATTTTCAGCTCTCCTAAATGTTGCATATCTCATGTTAGACAAGGCTAAAGCAGCAGATTTCCAAACCTAGGTGAAATCTGAATTACTAGTCAATACAGCTGCAATATTGTTTTGCTCRCGCAAGCCCCAAGCTTAGATGAGAGATTCTGACTTGCATTATAACGTGCCTGCTGTGCTTAATCCTGACAATCGAGCGATGTATCATGAGTTTGGTCCCAGAGTTCAATCAGTTCCAAATCTGGAACATACACTAACTGCACAAAGACACTAGAGCTCTTAGTGGCTTTTGAAAGACTTAGATTCTGTTCTGTGCCAGAAATTACTCATTCAGAGGCTTTTTTACTGAACTGCATTTCCAACTCCTAGACATTTCTGAAAGGATAAAAGATGCAATGGAGCCTTCTAGTAATGGAGCTTTGAAAGCATCTATTTGTGTTACTGCAGCGCACTGTAGCTGCAGTCAAAGCAGGGATCTCGCTGCACAGGTACAGGAGGAAGAAAATAGGAATGCAGTTGCTCTTTGCTAGCAAGAATGCACATGACAGCCACCTGGTCATCACAGCAACCTGCAGTTTTTTGGGATGCATTGCCCTGCTCCCCACCCTGTATTTTGCTTTCAGCCAAGAGTATATTTTGGAAGGTTRCTATCCCAAAAAAGGAATGAGGGTGGGAGAAGAATGATGTGAAATGTCCTCAGAGGTGGCCTCCAAACTGCTGCTTGTTCTGATCAGATTAATCTTAAATGTAAAATCTTTTCAAGGTAAGAAGCAATATGGATTTAGGTATAATAGAGCTCTAGATTTTACTGTGTGTGTGAATTTCCCTTTTCTCTCTCTGTCTGAAGAGGCTTTTTTTCCTCTTACCCATCTAAATTAAATGTTGTTCCTTTTTGCTACAGCTATTCATAGTCTAAAGTTGAGTCGCAACCATGTGGACTGGCACAGTGTGGATGAAGTGTATCTTTACAGTGATGCAACAACWTCTAAAATTGCAAGAACTGTTACACAAAAGTTGGGGTTTTCCAAAGGTAATATTTCTCAGAGTTTGTAAAGAATATTATAAATACCAGTATTTTAACAGTTTTTTGCTTTAACACTAGGAAGAGAAGATAAATCTGAAGTTCTGGTATGTGCTTAGCCTATTTTTGCCATTGCTGTGTTGCAGAAGATCATATTAGGAGCTTTAGGTTGTTGTACATGCTTACAACTGGACACGAATAGCTATGACATATTTTCATTACTTGTTTTATTACTATTTTGGATGCAGCAGTTAGTATTACATAATAAATATATTAAAATATTACAGTTGTAAAGTCTAGCAGCTATAATATAAAAATTACGGTTCCCTTTGCAAACATAACTTTACCCCTGTGTACTTGCATACTGTGCTGCATTCCTTAAATACATGATCATACCTTCCCCTCTTGCCAGCTCCTGCTTTTAACTGTTCGTATAATAGACCTATGAACTAAGAGGAGGGGTGAACTAAGAGGAGGGGTGAAGCTGTTTTTAATAGGAATCCTTCTCATTTAATCTCAAAACTACCAGTTATAAAGTTAGTGAGGCTAAGACAGTTGGAGGAGAGGATGGTCTCTTCTCATGGGAAAGGCAGACTGATGGCAACCAAGAAATCTGGAACTTGTCCTTTCTTCTGTGGTGTTTCTATGCTGCTGGACAACTGCRTAAACAAGAACATACACAAGTTCCTTCTGTTTTGTTCCTTGTTGTCTGAATAGACAAGATCAGGTAATAGGTTTGGCTTTAAGCTCCATGCCTCTGTTCTGTAATTAATACCCTCTTACCCCTCAGGGTTGATGGGTGGATACTTAATTAATATTTGCCAAGAATTAATATAATTCATTGCTATTGCACAAAATTCCAGAAGAAATGAAGTACTCTGTATCCAGAACATGATTTGGACAGTGTACAATAAATAATGCACAGGATTTGTTATAAAAATCTGGGGGGAGAGATATCAAATAGCAGCCCACTTGATAAGCTAAGTCTGTCATTTGTAAAAAGTGCCATGTGATCATGTAGTTACAGGCATCATCATAATGCCCAAGTGGACCAGGGCAGGAGTTAAGTGTTGTAGAAGTGACCTTAATTCTGCAGTTTTGAAGTGTTTGCTTTGCAAGTGTCATATGATGTTGGCATTCTTACTGTGTTTTCCTCCTCCTTAAAAACAAAACAGTTGTTTGTTTCAATTTTTATCACGGGGAATGATGCTGTCTTCCTCTACCTGGCCATCTGAAGGGGTTGCTGGATTCATTTTTTCTCCCCAATTGTACAGCTAGCACTTGCACAAAGCTGTTACCTTCTATATTGGTCTGTCACTAGAGGGGGATGGAGACACACTTTGCCCGTTGGTTTTACAAGCCAGCTGCAGGGCGGTGAGATAATACCTGTATTTGCCTTGGGTAGCTGATTTTTGGTTTGGCTGCTGAACTGGAGAATGAGTGGGGAAACTTGGGGTTGGATCTACTTGAAATAAAATGTAAATTTTCCTTGTAAAAGTGGAAAATTGTAAAGCTTTTCAGCCAGCTGTCTTGATGGGGTCAGAGAGAGAATGCCGATGCTTAGCAATTTTGTGACAAGACCATTTCAATAATCACTTCATGCTGTGGGAGAAAGGTAGAGATGTAAGGATGTTTAGACGCACACAGAAGAAGGGTAACTAATTGTGCTATAAAAGCAGATGGACAATTAATCAACTGTTTTCTAAAAAGTTGTTTTTTTTCAAAACATCTGTGAAATTAGTTATCTTTACAGTGGAAATGGCCTATCAATAAATTGGCCAATACAATTAATATCACCTAGTTGCTCAAATGCCTCAGGAGTTTAAAATTGCAGACATTTAAAAATACATGCTTTTTCTTTGAGTAAACCTATTTTCAAAATACTTTAATGCATTGGTCTGAGACAAATTAATGTTCTGTCAGCATATATGAGAGCATCACACTTCATAGAATGTAACTGATCTAGGATAATGTTTTTCCTGCAGCGTCAAGTAGTGGGACAAGGCTACATAGAGGCTATGTAGAAGAAGCTACGTTAGAAGACAAGCCACCACAAACTAGTCACATTGTGTTTGTTGTGCATGGTATTGGGCAGAAAATGGACCAAGGAAGGATCATCAAAAATACAGCTATGTGAGTGCTTCATAATATTTGCAGTAGCAATTCTAGCCTGAATATAAGGCTGACATAAATGACAGCAGACCCTTCAGTTTAAGCTTTCTTTCTTTTTCTTTCTTTCTTTCTTTCTTTCCTTCTTTCTTTCYTTYCYTTCYTTCTTTCTTTCTTTTTCTCCTCCCTCCCACCCCCCAGTCATTAGTCTTTTTATTGTGGGTACACTACTTTCTGTGTTAATTTGAACGTATAGACCTACTTAGAGCAGCTGCAAGCCAGAAGAGCAAAGATATATTCTGTTTTCATGGCCCATATTTCCAACTTTTAGGGGAGTGGTTGGTGAATTTATAGCACCTTTGGTTAGTGACTTTGCTGAATGGGGACAGATTTGCATTTGGTCCAAATCCAGGGGAATCTCCACTGTTCCTGCTGGATGTCAGATGAGTGGGCAAGTGAAGTACATCCTCATAAGGGAGGGAAAATGAGGAGCTAGGTGAATGTTGGCAGTCTTAACAGTGCAGAGTTATTTAATACACTTGCAAGCTATTGCTGTAAGTCTGCTCACTGACTTCCCTGCGCAGATGCCTGATAAAAAGTAAAACTTGATTAAAAGATTACCAAATCTTTTCATTGAATGTCTTTTGTGAAGACTGGTTTGCAAATGGTTTTTGATTTGAGATCCATGCTAATTCAGGATGCTGGTGAGTGGGAAGAGAAACTCCTGAGCTATTGCGAATCCTGTCCCTGAAAATATTTCTGTTGAACATTAGAAGAAAATATAAGCTTTGATGATAGCACTGGGCGGGGTGAGGTGGTATTAAGGAATGCTTCATTAGCTGAAAGAAGAGGCTAAAAATGTGTTAATTGCATGTGTGTATTGTGCAGATGGTTTAGCATGTGTGTCACAAATAGTTTGAATTCCTTTTTCCATTGAAATCAACAGAAATAGTAACATAACCAGCGATCCTTATGAAAGTGTTTGTAGAGCTGGATTGCTGATTTCATAAGAGCTTTGTGAACCTCCCTTTAAATGCAGAATGGCAATGTAGGTCAGTGCTTATGTCAGTGACTGTGGTGTGTACCATCATGTCATCAGGCTCTTGTGTTCGTTTAGCTCGTTGTTCCACTCTAGTGTTCTCTGGTATGATAGAGCAGACCTCTTTATTTCACTGCTGTATTATTTGTCATCTCAAAGCAACAGCCTGCTACTACCTACTCTCCTTGTTCTAGAACTTCACTGCTCTTTTGTTCGTGGTGTTTAAGAGCAAGCGAGCAAAACCAAAGAGAAAGAGATCTTATGGCCCTTGATGAAAAGCTGGAACTAGTCACCAAAATACATGTAAAAACTTCAATTTTTGTAGGAGACACATCAATTACACTGCATATGCAAAAGACCTACATTATGAGCTGCTGTTCTAACAGCTACCAGAAATAAAACTCCCACCTTGGAATCATTAAGGTTCTCTGCTTTGTCTTTTACCTTACTCCATTTGCATTGAAAATGCATACGGGATTTTACGTGTGAATTAATCTCAGCTCAG
The DNA here is from genome assembly GCF_003343035.1 of Apteryx rowi. Lineage (NCBI taxonomy): Eukaryota > Metazoa > Chordata > Aves > Apterygiformes > Apterygidae > Apteryx > Apteryx rowi. The sequence goes on along the minus strand of NW_020447530.1, from coordinate 4,077,500 downwards.
GATGCGGGTGGCCATTCCTTAAGAAGTCCCACTTTAACTGGCAGTCCAATATATGAAATTCCTGTTAGAGAAAAGGAAAACAAGACTTTCAGTGCTTCAGTAAATCTCCTTATAGTCTCAGATGCCTTCAAGAAATATCAGACCGGTACTGCACATTAGCATAAATGCTAATTATTGGCATAAATTCTATAAAATATTCTGTAGAAAATATTCTGTACAAAATCTGCAAATGAAAGTATCATCTTAGATTGAAATCCCTTTCTTTTTAATAGCTTAAAACTTATCAGTGAGGAGGATCCCATCTGCTCTAGGAAGAGATTTTAGAAGAAATGTCTGCCAGGCAAGCACAGTGGCAGTTTTCACAGGCTGTATTCACACTTTCTGTTAACACTTTCATCTGTGTGTGTGTGTGTTGTATGCGCATGTGGTGGAGGGGACAGGCGGGTTACATTCTCTTGCATTAGAGACGCAGGAAGTCAAATTTTGCCATTTGAAAAAGGATAAGACGAATAAGCAAAAATATTTTTGGACCCTTCACACTTTAAAGTAGAAGCTAAGGGGGAAAAAGCTCAGTAGTGTTTCCTTTTAAATGTACRTGCTTTAGTAGGAAACCCATGGTTACAGCCATGCTAAGTCTGTAAGTTCAGCCATAGGTCTGCCCATCTGTGACACCGCTCCTTCTTTCTTCCATCCCCAATATCTGGGTGCCATCAGCCGTTTTAGAAAGCAGTCAGCCCTCAGAGCTCATGACTGTCTTGGGCTGCATGCAGCTTTGAAGGACTTGTTTATCATTTGTGACATGCATGTGCCAGTGTGGGAGCCCTGGGTTAGACATTGTGTGTGTTCCTAAGAAACAGGTTTAGGCCCCATGCCATTTGGGAGGACCAGTTCCTCTGGAGAGCACCACTGGTCCTCTCTGTGGAATTTGGGACGCGGATGGGGAGGGAACACAGAAAGGAAGGTTACTGGAGGGAATGTATAGGTCAGCTGCCAGACACAAAACCACATGGACTCTCATGGTGTCTCTCCTTCTAGCCTTATAGAAGATCTTCAAGATCTTAATTTAGCCTCATACTGTATAGTTTACTATACGTTGGGTTGTTGCTTCATACATGAGAGGGGAAGGTCCATCTGGTGTTCCTGATAACAAAATAGGACTTATAGTTTCTAGAGCCTGCTGTAAAACTTATCCCCACAGTGTGGTGGGTAGAAAGGAGAGACAAACTCCACAACACCTTGCATTTTTGGCGGGAGTATGGTGCTTGGAGGAACTGTGGGATCTGTAGAAGGGAATGCTTGCTTGGATGCCTTCCCTTTCTCCCTTCTCCCAAACACCCTCTTGCGCATATTGCCTTTGCCATGTGCACATATTGCTGCATCTCTTTGGGTCCAATCTACCCTCGTATAAAGCTTTTGCATTTATTTCAACCTGTGTGTGATCTACACTTAAATTCATACCACAAAACCGTAGCCTTACTTGAACAAGTCTTTAAAGAAGGAAAAAAGAAAGTGGAGAAATCCAGCTTATAACCCTGACGCGGGGCGCTGTGTCTGTTGCTCAGGCCGGGTGAGAGACCCTACCAGAGCTCATTCGATATGCTCTGTCCTCAGGTTACTGCCTTTAGAAGAAATTGGTATAACTCACATGATGCATCTGCATCATTAGCCAGATACTGTTGAGCACAAAAGGTGAAAACAGAACTCTCCTTCCAGGGTTATTTTAAATTTTATGCGTTAACATCATTAAGAAATGGAGTTTGATCTAATCATTAATGTGGTGAGATATTATGGTTGCAGGGTGTCCTGTAAGTAGGTGAACAGAAAAGATGCATTTATTGATGTTTGAGTGAACAGGTCTTTGGAAGACGTGACACGATTTTGTTTCTTCACAGTATATTTAAACACATTTATTATCTAAATGTAGCATGGCAGCTGGTACAACAAGCTGCTCCTGTCAACGCTGATATTAACTGCAGAACTAATCTACGAAGAGACAGTACCTCCTCCAAGCTAGAACAATGATTCAGCTGACCTGACATGAGCAGAATAGAGCACTATGAGCTATTTTGGTAGCATAATTGTTTATGGAATCGTATGTTGTATTTATGTGTGATACAAACTAAGACATTATGGCATTACCGAATTTCTGATATGGTACAATGCTGACTTTAAAATCATTTTTGAATATCCTTTTGATTTTACTGTACACATTTTTGTACTGTGTTAGGTGGAATATTTTATTACTGAGGCCTGATCTCTTGTTTTGATGAAGTTGTACTTCCAAATTAGGCTGGGGCTGTGGTTCATAGGCATGCATACTAAATAGAATTTAGGAATGTTACTATCCATGTTGCCAATTTCCTTTAAAGGAAAAAAAAAAAAAGATCCTGTTTTTTTACCTTAGGCTGACCTTGTCAATTTTATTAACTTTCATACTTAAAAATTGATTTGAGTAACTATTCCGTGTATTTCCATAATAAGTCTAATGTTGGGACACTTCTTGACTGTTTTTATTCCAGAGCTGTCATCTGTCTGCCTCTGTCTGAGTCTCCAGTTTTGATTTGAGAATTGTATTTGCCTTTGCTGCTGCATGTAGCACAAAACCTGCTGTCTGCACAAGCGCATCTTCTTGACGTTCCATAATCACCAATTACATTTTCATTGCAAGCCCCATTAGAAAGCATTTTAATTGTGGATTGTCATTATAATAATTATTTCAGAATAGCTATTTTGGTAAATTTCCATCTGTATGCAAGCCCTTACAGCGTTCAGAGGACTCTGAGGCCTCTCAGTGCATTAAATATGTGCTGCTGGAGTCTTAGATCAAGTTTTCCATTAATTTTCTTTCCCTCTCTAATTTTCTGCTCTTCAGATATTTGGTAGTTTTGCTTATTTTCCATTTAAATGCTTATGTTGCATTAAGTGCATATTAAATGCTGGTTTTCCATTCTTCAGTGCTGGTAATAATGGCACCTTCTTCTGACATGAGATAACCAAATGGTAAACATTGTTTTAACACTTTCAACTTGAGCTTGCCTTGCAAGATAAATGAGAAATTCAGCCTGATAGGTAAAAGTGATAGTTTACTAGAGTAAAGCCTCTTGACAAAATCTTTTAGTTAATTCCACTTATAATCCCAGTACACACAGTACGGGGTATTTGTTTTTCCTCACAGAGCATTAAACACTCGTAAGAGCTTGTTTTGTGCACGTTTGTTAAATATCTAACGCAGGATCGCAGATTGGAGCAAAGAGATAACAGCCTCTTTAGGACTTGGGTGTACCTCTGTATCTGTGCTCCTGTTCCCTTCTTCTTCCCAGCCCTCGTTTCTGCCCGGTGCTGTAGTTTCCCTTCTCAGTCACGGCAGCGTGGCTGTTTGTATGGTCCCGTTGTAAACTGGATCACTGCAGTTGGTCCAAAAAACTGGAAGCCCGTCTGGAAGACAGGAGCGAATGGTGAGGAGGAGCGGGGTGACAGCAGGAACAGGGAAGGTCTTTAATCAGCTTTATTGCCAAAGCCAGCATCTTGCTGAAGGACAACCCTGCTACTGTTTGGAAAGCAGCGCTGGGAAGGGGCAGCTGAAGCTCCTACGTTTCCCAGTGTAACCACTCTCCAAATACTTGGACTTGCCTTTGCCCCGAAGGCAAGGGTGCGCGTGTGGAAGGCAGTGACTGCACTGGAGCTGCGGCTGTGACGGAGGGGGCCTCATCCCTTCCAGGATAGGGACGTTCCGAGGGGAAAGGGAGCCCAGACTCCTTCCTCCAGCCTGCTGGATTGGAAGGAAGGAAGGGGGATATTTTGGAAGACAGGGAAGGTAACAATACTGTGCTTTTCCCTCAGGCTGTTCTTGTTTTTCTTTCAGAGAGTCAGTGTGAGGACAGTCTCTTACTCATGGAGGCACCGTGCAAAACTAACCCTTCCTCTGAGCCCCAGTAATTAAACTGAGACAGGAAAAAAAAACCTCTCTGAATAAATACAGTGTACGAATGTCAGCCATCATCCACTGATGTTATGGTTTTTCGGTAGTTATGTTGAGAGCACAGGTTGAAGGGACAAGGCCCCCAAGCTCACGCTTGCTGTGATTCAGCACACACCTTGTATTCCCATCTACAGCTTCAGCTTCTCGGTCTGTCTGTCTCCACACCAAACATCTCAGCAGCTCAACGTTTGAAATAGCTGGGCCTCCGCAGCCTTGTCTCCGGGATCCTATAACCACGTAACCAAGAAGCTTGGGTTCATTTCGTCATGCAGAGTCCCATTATCCTTGAAAGGGATGAGGTGTGAATCATGTAATTATGTTTACTCTGGTTGCCTCCAAGAATTTTCGCCTTCCTTCTGTAGTAAAACAAGTCTGCGTGTGCCCTAGAGCAAGGCACTTAATACCTTTTGGCTTGAGAGCAGGGCCTCAAAGGAGTCTGTGAAGAATACTGCCAGAGGACGATTCATGTGTCCTGAAGTTGCTCTTTGAAATCTGCCAGGAGTAAGGCTTCAGTCTGAATTTCTGAGATGCCTCCCTTTTATTTCCTCTGGCTTGAGCAGAACTTAAGTTTTGTTGCTCATGCCCGCTACTCTCATGTTGACTTACCGCATTTAGCTCAAGCCGGCCATGAGTTTTCTTGATAACTTGTGCTTTATTTCCTCAAAGAGGCAGCAAGTGCTGCACTCTAGGTGAGAGAAATCCAGGTGAAACCAGTCTGGGAGCCCCTTAGGGTGTAATTTACTGTGTGTGTGACCGAAACACAGGAGATAGATCTATGCAGCTTTGCAGGCATTAAGTAGTAACAGCTTTGGTTTGTTTTGTAAGGACTGCTGATTCCAGCAGTGCTTTTGGCCCACCTGGTCTTGGGAAAATCCAAAAATGTGGCAGCAGCTAAGAGTCTGGGTCAGCAGCAGAAAGAATGAAGAGATGCTTTAACTAGATTTCTGCATTTCTTGGTCAATCCAGGGAAAAGTGTAACGGTCTGAGAGCTGACAAAGTTGAACCTTCACTCACATCTCTGCCTAAGGTGCTTACTATAATAAATGTATTTGCAGATGGTATAAGTGTAGGGGAGTTTCTTCTGTGAACAGAACACAGATACTCTACAGCTATCCAGAGGTGTGACCTCCCACAAACTGTGACTAGTGAAATTAAGCCCTACCTTTGTCTCCCCTTGAGGGCATTTGTATCTATAAAGCCCTCGCTTGGACTCTGAGAGCTTCGGTCCAGTCTCCTATTGCACTTGGACTATTATTTCTGATCATCTCATAGCCTGGCTTTCTGGGAGAGTAAGTGTTTAAGTGCTCATTAAATAAACTTCTTTTCAGTGAAGATTTTGCGAAAAGRGCAATTTTATCAGATTTTCCACCTCTTTACTGGAGTTAGTTTCCATTTTTGTGGCAGAACAAAAGTTTTGTGGATAAATAAGAAAGGTTGCATCTTTTTATGCAGTTTGCCAGTTGTTCGCAAATAGCCAAGATGTTGGAATCTAATTGTTATGTATTATTTCCACTTGTAAAAATGAGTTCATTGATTTAGAGCATGATTTTCTTCACCTTGAGGAGACAAAAAGAAAACTGCTGAAGAACATCTTGTTCCTAGCCTGTGCCTTGTTAATAAGGCCATTCAGCCCATTAGCCTATCTCCTAAATCAAGAGCTCAGACTGGAAAGTTGGCTGATGTAATTTTTTTTTTTCTTTTTTAAATTCAAGACCATTCACTTATGTTCTCTTGGCTGTGGATTATCTCGGGCTGAAGAGAGTCTGCAAAGATGACTCGTGAATTAAAAGGGTAGTGTCTTCACGCCTTCAGACAGTTTTCTTTGTTACCAGCTGCCGAGGTGATTTTATAAACTTCCTGAATTAACTTGAAGCTAATTTGTTTGTAGCTGTCCAGTTTTTGATATAATATTTGTGAATGCTACACAAGAGTAAACTTAGCGGCATCAGATTAAAAAAAAATCACAGTGATCATTGTAAATATATTAATATATCTCTGGAATATACCTGCTCAAGAGAGCATGCATACCTGAGAAAATAAGGTGTTACTAATTCATTACTATAGTCAGAGAAAGGCAGCAAAGCACATTTTATTTATGGTGAGTCTCAAAGTATCTATTTTTAGATCATTAATTCTTTCATGTAAGATAGCAAAATTTCAAAATGCTTTAAAGTATGCATTACATCTGTGTTTGAATGATTTTTCTTAGAAAAATCATGTTTGAATTGTTACCCCATGGTTTGATGTATAGAATTATATAATTGTTGCTCTGGGACCAAGATTTCAACATCTGTTTGTATTTGAGAGGAGGAAAATTCCTCGTCTGTTTAGATGGGGATTTACTGCTTCAATTGGTATTAATTTAACCAGTGACTAGAGAGATTTGCTATCTAACAAACTAGCTCAAAATATTTAACTTGGGGGGAAAAAAAAGCAGCAAAAGAAGACTTAATAGCAGAACAGATGTGTGTGTATCCAGCAGGTATACATTCTGGGGTTCTGCCTGTGAACATAGCTGCACTACCTGGCAATGACAACATTATTKTGGTCAAAATTTGAAATATAAAACCGTTGATCAAAATTGGTAGAAGATGCTGCATAGTGACATCCAGTGTAAATGAGATGTGTTGGACTGGGAATTGCTCTGCTAGTCTGTTTTAATGCCTCCATATTTCTGTGATCAGGAGATGTGTGTGGCATTGCTGCTGCAAAATAATGTGGATAGAGAATAATGGCACCTCTTTCTGACGCTATTTGGTCTAGTAACACTGACCTGGATTGCATAGGAAAGTTTAGTGCAAGGCAAAAAAAAAAAAACCAAAAAAACAGGTTTTTAGTAACTACGTAGTTTGCAATCTGTCTTGCAAAGCTTCAGTTAGTGGTTTGTAGTATTAACCGGACTCATAAGGTTAACTTGCAATGCTAACGTATAATACTATTGTAGCGGAGGAACACACTTGGGCCTATACAGAGAAATGCAATTGCATTTGATTTGATTTGAAATTGGTGAAGGGATAATTAACAAAAATCTGTTGAAACAGACCTCCTGGACACTTCTACTAGTATATGTTATGTGAGACACAAAGATGCACACAGAGTTGTGTTTTGGTTTCCTAAGTCGCCTGAGTGCTTCTGAAAGTCTGTCCGTAACTCATTTTAACAGCAGTTTGGAACTCTTCCATCAGTGGCTGGACCATGTCTCGACAACCTCAGCTGACGTGGGGGCAACCCTAGAGGTGTGGGTAGAATTACATTTTGCGTAAGGCTACAAAGCTGTCACGTTTTTTTAGGAGTGGAAACTTGAAGCTTTTTGCAAATCCTTGGCAGGATTGCTAGGCTGCACTGGTTCTCCTGGCTCATGTTGTATCTAGCTTTAGAATGGAGACCTCTCGTTAAAAATTCTCAGTGCGGGTTTGCCCGTGAATGGCTTTAGTAAGATGCTGAACCCTTTTGAGCAGGAGAAAACCCTCTAGCAAGTAGCTCCAGGGAACGTTCAGTTCCCTGACTGTGGGTTCTGGTTTGCCTGCCTTGTGCTTGACAGTGACTTATGCCATCCTGGAACCCTCCAAGGTTTTGGGGTGAATTACTGAGCAACTGTGCATCTGTTTAAAAAAAAAAAAAAAAAGAGAGAGAGAGACAGCAAGATTAATAACTAACAGCTTAAAAGAAGGCCATCRTGTTTGAAGATGGAGGTGTGAATGGCTCTAATAGCTACTTCTTTATAATGTCTACAGCTGCCACTGATGTGTAAGTAGTTTGGATGCTTTTTTCTTGCACCATTAGGACCGAGTAATTTAAAGGTGTTTCTTTGAATTAATTATCGCTGTGGAGAAGTCTATGCCTTACATGTGTAAACTTCTATGTTTTAATTGCCTTTAAACCTAGCCTCTGTAGATTGCTGCTTGTCTGGTKTAATGTTAAGCTTAATATCTCCAAATTTATGTTAGTAGGCCACTATCCTCCTTCTTGCAGAGAAAATAAAGCTGATTTGTTTATACCGAAGAATTATTAGTGTTTTCAAAAGATATTCTTTTAAATTTAGGGTCCTGAAGTTTCCTTGTGCTAGTAATYATCTGATTTTGCTCAGACAGGTGTATTTTTCTTTTGCTTTGGTTACTCAGGGACTCTAAGAATGTTAATGTATTTGCTGATTTTTTTTTTTTCTTCTTGATAATCTAGAAATGCTCTGATTTTGCGCAGCTGAAGTTAAGCTCTCAGATAAGAGACGTGTTGTGCAAGTTGTGGTGCAGGCCTTGCAATATTAGGTCGGTTTATACCTGTGTAGTTGTTCCATGTGTTGGTTCTCTAGATGCTCAGTCTTTATCTCTTCCAAGTCTATCCTGAAGGAAACTTTAAGATTCCCTTCGCAAGCCCATACCAGTCACTCCCCAAGCCACAGACGCTGCTGCTTAGGCCTAATACTGGAATTGCTCTTGGGAAGACTGCTGAAAGCGTCGTTCAGAGCAAGGCAGCACCATTCCTCTGTCCTTTTAGGCTCCACACCCTTAGGTGAGGTTTGTCTCTTGATTGCATTTCACATATATCATGGCCACTATATATATATTTTTTTTTCTTGCTTGTTTGCTGAATGAAACTAAGATGTGTGTTTATCATATGAGATGCAAAAGGTATTTGAAGGGCTTATGTTAGCCCTAAGCAACAAAAARGTTCATCAACTCCGATTTAAGCAGATCCTCTTGCTGATTTTTCTCATCGTGGAAAACATGTTCTGCTATATTTCTTAAACATTTGCTGTCTTCTTAAACCAGAGATTAGGAGTGCAATCAAAATGGGCTTCAAAAACAGAGATGTCAATTAGTTGCATTTCTTGGCTGTTTGGTCAAGCCACCAATAACTGTTTTAAAATAAAGTGTACGAAAGGGTACTCCCCTCTCTTCCTTTCTTTTCTTCCGTCAAAAATGTAGGTGTCCTTTGTGGAAAAGTGTGTTCTCACTGCCTATTTCAAGTATAAAAATCACAGATCTGCTCTTCAGTATCATCATGTGCTTTTTCTTTTCCTGGGGAAGGCATAATTACAAAAAAAGAATGAATTATCCTTGAAGAAAATATGTTTTTTGGAGGCATTGACCTTCCTGCTCCTTCCTCAGTGAAGTATATTTCATTCTCACAGTGAAGTCAATGATGCTAAATTTAAAAAGTAACAGGATTTTTACTCCAAGCCACTGTGAAATCTCTCTCTCAGCCTTCGTGAGCTGTTGGTAACAGCTGAATTTCAGCTCTGTGCTCATTCCGCTGGATATATCTGATTTCAGCTTTCATGCACAACATAAATCCCATAGATCAGTGTCCAAACAGGACAGTAGCTACATTGGGAAATTAAGGACACAATTTTGTTAGCACTTCTTCCATTTTATCTGTGTTGTCACCTTCTGTGGCAACCTCGGTGTGAAGGAGATCGGGCAGATACTGACTTTGTATCGCAGCTGWCTGCAGCGTACGGTTGGTTTTACTGTGAAGAGTTAGACGTGCGCTGAAACTCAAAACAGGACTTTGACAGAGCTGTCTATCGTGGAGCTCGGTGGAGTGCCGACGTTGTGTCATAGCGCAGGCAGTGTTTTGCTGGTCAAATGGAGCGGCTTAAGTGATTRCTGTCTCAGGTGTTGGTAGGGATTTAGGCTAGCCTGTTTCATTTCCGCTGAAGGATTACAGGCGCACCAGTTTAATCAATAGAMGTGTCTCAGCTAAGGCTTCAGACTTGTTAAACCACATTTGAATTGGTGGAAGTGTGGATGGGAGATTAGTGTYGTCATGTTTTTGGTTGTAGGAATCGTTAAAAAGAATTAGCTTTGAAAATAGAAATAAACACATTGGAATTCTGGACTTTGCCTCAAAACAGACTCCGATGCTTGTAATTGGGAACTAGCTACCTGAAATCCAGTATTGTTGTCCTTTGGTCAGATTTAGTTTGCTCATCTTTAAAAATGCTAATGCCATTGGGATCTAAGGTTAGTGTCACTGAAAGAAAGGAAATCTAATGCTTTCTCAGTTTAGCTGCTGTATGTATTTGATAGGATTCATAGATATTTTACTATCTTCTTGTCTAATTTCATGTTTTTTTCCTTTTTCATGGTTGGGTCTTTCACACAGCAGTAATGAAGTARCATTTTTAAAGAAGTATGATGTACCGTTATTCCCTTTCCTCCCAGACAACAGAGAGGGTTCCCGTACTTTGTTCTTGAAATTACTGAGGTATTTTTAAAGTCCTCGCATCCCTTCAGAGAGGTGCATGAATGCTCACATTCAAATACACTTTAAAAAGGAAATGATWTTTAAAAGTACAGTTAGTTTATCCATATGCTGCTGCAAGTTGAAATGCTAATAAATGATCTTATTTCTCACTCTGAGAACTTTCACGTCTTCCAATCCGATACATAACACTGAAAGTCTGACTTTTCAAGCAGTATTTATAATCATATTTATGATGGTTTTCTTTGTATTTAAAAGCACTGAATTGTCTGTACTACATACTGGTCTAAATGTTTGATTTCAGTGGATTCAGGATTTCAAGGCAGTGCAGTAAAATTCTCACACTTTAGATCACAACATACAACAACATACACAACAATGACTCACCAGAGTTAGTCATTTTTCAGTTGAGCTTAGGTCGTTTATATTAGGTCCATAATATAATACATTTAAAGTCCTGAAACTCTCTCTCTTGAACATGTAATACACAATTTTCTATTATATGAGAAGTACTTTACAACAAAAGTTTGAGGTTACATAATACTTACAAATAAACAAGTATATAATTACCTATTTTAATAAACCAGTGCTGCCATACTTGAAAAGTAGTAATGTGTGAAATGTATTGTTCCTGGGTTCRTTGGTTTTATTTGGTAGAGCGTGAATAGCATTCTTAACAGGCACATGTTCTTTTCCTTTTTTTAGGATGCGAGATACTGCAAGAAAAGTAGAAGAAAAGTATTTTTCCAATCTCGCAACTCATGTTGAGTTTCTTCCGGTTGAATGGAGRTCAAAACTTACCCTTGATGGAGGTACATTACTTGGTCCTCTTGCTGTTCCATTAGCTGCAGTCTGCAAAACTGCCCCCAGAAGTTTGATGCCATATTCTATGTCCTTCATTCAGATTTTATCATTCTCCTGCATGTAACTCAAGTCTCTTTTCTTTTAGACACTGTTGACTCCATTACTCCAGATAAAGTACGAGGTTTAAGGGATATGCTGAACAGCAGTGCGATGGATATCATGTATTATACAAGTCCTCTTTATAGAGATGAAGTAAGTGTGTTTTTATGTAATTTTCACTAGAGCAGGGCAGAGAGAGGCTGAAATAAGCAGGRYCTGGGATTGTAATCAAAGGGKTTTTTTTGTTTTGGGAGTTTTTTTGCAAAGCAAACAGTTGAGCAGAGCTAGTTTAAATATCCCTGGCCCCACTACCTCCTTCGTACTGGTATTTAAGAAAGCCAGGCTGGTAGCAATGGCTGTTGCTGCTGCAAGGGCAGAAGCATGGGKGGCCGAAGGTGCAGCTGGGGACGGACCACTTGTGCTGCAGTAATGATGCTCATCCACAGCTGTGAGCAGTGCACGGGCAGCAGACGCAGCTCTTTGGAGATCTTCTTTCTCCATGCCCCTGACATTCCTCGGTTTGTTTGTTTGTTTGTTTGCTTTCTTTTTGAGGCAGGAATGCTTCCTAGTTCGGTCCTGGCCTTGTATCTACGGGAGAGGCAAAATTCAGGGTTGTTGTACTTCTGGGACCTTGGAGCTGTCTGTGATGAGGAAGATAGGGAGAAGCAAAGGGATTAAGATGAAAGGGCCAGATGATTCTTTAAATGCAACATGTGGAGTCAGGTTCACGTTTATCCACCAGCAGCAAGTGTGCTTGTATCTTGCATATATTAAAATAATTTGTTCAGCTTGTTTCAATCTTCTTTATCTTTTTTTAAGAATTAGAATAGATGGGTTCTTGGTGTAGTCGAGCAAAGAGTTAGAAAGGCACTTAATTATGGGATAGTGAGTTACTTTGAGGCAGTCTTCGTTTGTAGGAAATCATGTTACCCAAGTCTGTTTCCTTCTGCTTAACTTTTTATATGGAAAAAGTGCTGTTTGTTTAGCTTTTTTTTTTTTTTTGGATGAATGCTGAATGAAGTCTTATTAAGGGAGCAGGAAGTTAAGTGACTTTTTAAATTAAATGGAGTAAGGTGTCAATGCCATAGAAAGTGGCGTTTTGTCATATTCTGCTAACCCTCGCCTCCCAAGACACTGACTGCATGCAGCATGCTAGGGACAAGGAACTCCATTTTCAAGTGATGGTTAAGTATTTGTAACCTGGATTTGGTAATGTACCATCTTGGGATTTGAAACAGGATCAACCAGGCATCTATTTCAGATGGACAGTAGAAATGTGTGTTTTGCAATTCCACACTGGGAAACAAGAAGTATTTCCATATTTGCAGGTGTATAATATTTTTGGAATTCTTTTTTATATCTTCAAGGAGTAACTAGCTCTTCAACATCTCCTGAAGGATGTGAGGTTTTACTTCTGAAAGTTCAGGTATACTGAGTTCTCCCTTCCTCCATCAGTACATGTGTAAAATGACCGGAGAACCTAGAGCAGGATGATCCTGGTACATCCTCACTGTTCAGGGACTCCAAGTTTGGTATATGTTTTAGTGAGATTATGAAARTAAAGAGCCTAGGTTTGCACTTAAAGTAATCAAAAAGTTCTGAAAGGGAGAGGAATAGAGAGACAGTAAAATGTATAATCAGTGTAATTTATTTGTAGCAGAAATGGGTCTCTAAAATGGGTCTCTATCATTGGCTTAGAACTGGGAAGTTTCTTTACAGCATGTTCACACATCTGCCAATCCTGAGCAATGGGAGTCCTCAGAGCTGAGATCCTTCTTACCTCTTGCAGAACCGATGGACAAATGTTGTTTCATTTCTGCCGTATCTGAAGTCGGATGGGATGACAGCATGTGTAAACTTACCCAAGCCAGTTTTAATGCATTTGTGTACCCTTGCTTTGCAGGAAAACCAATACTACCCTCAGTTACCTGTCCGTTGGGGGATTGTTGATAGGCTGGAAGTTCCCATCTTTCTTCATCACATCTGTCTGTCTAGGCATGTCCATGTAGCTGTAATGTGACCCCATTAATCAAAAGGGAAAAGGCTTAAATGATTGATTAAGTACCCTGTAAAACATGTACGGCACAGCAGCCCAACGGTATCCTTTTTGTATCACACTCCATGAAAACCCTTTTAGGGATGTTTTAAGATTAGTTTGTATAGGTATTCTAGGTTTTTCTATATTGACTGCATTGTGGATGGGCAATGGCAGTCTTTTTGAGGCTTTAGTGTTCAGTGTGCATGGTTAGACTTATCCGGGGGAAAGAAAAAGAATGGAAATTTCAAAGCTTACCTGGAGATTCGATGCTAGCTTTCATTAAAATTAGATATATCGAACTCCTTTAGAGTGGCAACGTAATTTTAAAACCTGAACTACCTAATAATACTACTTTTCCTGATAGCAGCAATGATGGTGAAATCATTATGAGCCTTGTAAGCTTCCARCGCTAGAAATAGGTGTGCTGGAAGCTCTAACTCTCTTGTTGCTCAGTAATGCCAAGTTCATTATTCAGGCCCCCCGGCTTCTCAGTTATGCATCAGGTTTCTTTGTCTGTTGTGGACCTGAGACCAGCATGAACTTCTGTGGGAAGCAGGGAAAACTTCTCTGGCAGCTCCRAAATAGATTTTTAAACTGCATTAGAAGCTTGGCATGTCTGCAGCAGTCTTATGGGAAATGGATTAGCAAGTAAAGTTCAGGTATGCTGGCCAACAATACATGAAAAATTTAATTCATTGCTCAGTAGAACTGTAGTGTTGCAGGTATATCGCTATCCCACAGGCACGATAATTGACAAAACAAGAGTGCTGTGGCTGTGCTTAGATCTGATTATAAAAGACCAAATTTTCTTCACTGAATCAAGTGAATTTTATTGAAATGTTTGCATCAGTACTTACAAGTTGATCRTTACTTTACCTCATTCAAACGGCTATGATAAATCTTATAACTTTCTGAAAATAAGGTTGTACGATTTGAATTGCAAGTATTTCTCTAAAAAAAAGTCCAGAAAATAACGTGCTATTACAATTGAAATGTTAAAACCTTTAAGAATAGGTTTCTGAAATGCATCTTTTGTACTGTCAGTCAAAATGCTCTGAATGCAAGTTTTCTTGTTATTCCTTCRGTTACAGAGTTTATGATCTACGATTATGTTGTCAGGGATGTGACTTCTTSTTTAATTCTGCATGGTTTTTTTAGGAGTTCTGTAGGGTTCCTCATCATTAACTAGTTTTAGTATATTTTTTCACGTTTTATTTTGCCTTTCCTCTAGCTACAAAAAGGAGTCCTGTATTTTTTATTTTTTATTTTAGCTACTCCTGTTTATCCCTTTTTATTTTATATGACCAACTTTGCACAGATTAAACACAACAATATGAAGTAGAGCATTCTCCTGAAAAATGTTTTTTTTTCCCCGTGTTCAGTGCAGAGCTGTTCTGTGGCACTTTGTTCAGAGTACTCATTCTAGCTCAGAAATGATCCTTGTCTTCAAGTATTCACTCGGTCACTTGTTGCTCAGAATTAGTATTCCTGCTTGCCACTTCAAAATGCCAGCCCAATTCTTTGTGTAGATTGTTGGCACTCCTAATGCTTTTCATCCAAAAATCTTCAAATACCTCAAAAGGAGCTAATTAAACTTTGCTGTGCCCCTGTGAAATAAATTAAGCAACAAGGAACAGTTCACCCTAGAGAAGAATAAAGCCACTCTTCCCCTGACAACACTTAACAATATTTTGATATGATTTTTTTCTACTTCTAAGGATTTTTTTCCCGTAGAAGTAACATAACTGCTGCTTTAAAGCTTTTCACCATTCTTTACACAATTCACTAAGGGATTTGCAAGTGGGTAGCCACTATCTTCTTTCTGAATTCAGAGCCTCACCATATYGGCTTTCACATGAGAGAGCAGACAGAGCTGTTTCTGCTGCAGCTGGGTTGTTCTGCTAAGTGTTACGGAAGCAGGGTGGACAACCCCATCTCTGATTTCAAGTGTTGTTCCTTCTGCAGTGCGGTAGGAGAATCTCCAAAAGGTGCCTCTGACTTTTGGCATGTAATGTGATACCAGACAGATATTAATAATTCAGTAYGATCCCATGAACATGTCGGACAGGCTGTTCTCAGAGTTCAGCCTGGAGGGGGCTTGCAGCCAACAGAGGGAGATTCARTTGTGCAATTTCCGCATCGCTGCAAGTGAACTTTGCTGTGCAGGCCCTCATCTGTCCAGTGATCCTTGATGAGTAAAACTGAGAATCCCTGTTTAAACATGTTATATTACACAGAAGATAAGGAGAAGCAGTAAGTTGATATTTTGATGCACACGTGCTGTGTGAACAATCACTTCATACTTTAATTCCTTCCTTGCTCATGCCATTTAAGGGAATGTAGCCTTGGATGTCAGTGTCTTCAGTGGGTGACTTCGTTTCACAGCCATGTTACTGTAGCTTAATATTTCTTCAATAATTAATGGCTGTCTCAGAGATTAAAAAGACTAATTGATACATAATAAATTTAGTGTTGCCACCTTCATTATATTGTTAAGTGCTTGTTTTACTGATCTGCATTGTACTTACTTCCAGGCTGATTGTAATTCTGTAAATTATTGATATATGTGTTCGCAGAAAATGTCTTTAGTACAGGATAATATTTGCAGCCATCATCCAAAGATGTATAAAGATTAAGTTCAAATATTGCAGTAGCCTCAGAAGATTAGTAGGAGGTGTTTGTGGATTACTTTTGCCACAAGTGAAATGCAAGGTGATGTGGTGGGTATTTAACACTTCCCCCCAGCTGAGGACAGGAAATGAAAAACACAGGGTTGGTGACATGGTGACTGTGGGCTTGGTGTTGAAGGTACATTACAGGCTTCAGGAGGCTGGGGGAATGCAATATAATGCAGCCTACCTAGCACTGCTCCCACAGCAGACTTTGCTGTCCACCTTAAAATGGCTTGATAGTTTGTTATACACATATTAAAAAAGGAGGTTAATGATTGTACTCTTGAAATTTGGAACAAGTATTAATTTTTTACTGGAGCTTTCATCCCTCTTTGATATCAGCTTTTGCATTTGAAATGTCCTGCTGTTACGCAGTCCTTTCAGCAACAAAAATAAATTGTTYTGTATGTGTTTAAAAATGAGAGGGATGTGAAGCAGGAAATTTTTAACTGAGACTATTTCAGTGTAGTTTTTGCTTAGTCTGTAGAAGGTAGTGTTCAAAGAACTGCTTGGCAACGCTTTCATGGCTTGCTTAATTCATTTCATTGTCCTTGAATGTATTCTCAACTTTATAAAGYGACAGTTTACTRGATGTGCCYGAACCTAAACTCTTTGTCTTGAATATAGTAACTCGGTCAGAAAAGGGGCAGACTCAGCGTTTCAGTGGAAGGAGAGACTGAGAGAGACTCAGGTCTAGATACCCTCAGATGCTTTTTGTGTAATGTCACTAAGATATACAGCCACTCCTATCTGTTCACACAGCTAAGTCTCGTTCTGGCCTCTCGTCTGTTGTTGTGACAGTCTTCTGGCTCCCATCAGTGATGCTGTCTGGGAGTGTGGTAACTGCTGTGTGCTGGAGGGTCAGCAGTCTCACCCCCGTCTTTGTGTTATGTGTTGGCATGTTCTTGTTCACATGGAGCAAACACTCCTCGTTTTTGCTTTCATGGTCCTTTACAAATCTATCCTTGAACTGCATCATTGGTTTTTAAGGACCTTCTTCCACCTCCAGTTGGCCCATTACACCAGTTTCTTACTACCTACTTGCTGAATTTCAAACAAGTTTGCACTTCTCCTGAAGTTCTCTTGACATTTGGAGGGAGCTGTTTGCAAAACTCACTGTTCTTCAGATCTCCTTCAAATTCCTTTCCCACGGAGCCTACAAAAACTTTGATGCTGTTCAAGCTGGAGGGGTTGCAAAGGTCAGGTTTCCTGCACTCCTTTTTTTTTTATGTAGCTCTATGTTATTTTTTCTTTTGGTCTGCAAGCTGCTCATGTCAATAAGAGTGTCCAGAGAGTGAAGATGTTGTGGAGGGGGCAGAGAGGAAGGTCCTCTGAAAGTTGCAGCAAGGGGCAGTCAGAGTTAAGAACAGTCTCAGGAGAGGACACCCAGTGAAGCCCAAGAGAAAACCAAAAATTTTATTGGCTTTGACAGATCAAAGAGGTTGGGACTGGAGTGCTACATCCGAGTTTCAACTACAAAGGGGTCGTTGAGGACTTCGGCGAGAGCAGTGTAAACTGTTAACTTCCGGTGCTCAGAGAGCCAGCAGGGGTTTTGTACTCTGTGTTTTATTGAAAAAAGTCATTTGCTGGATATTGAGGGAAAAAGTTATCTTTTTCTGCCCTGGTACTTTTGGAGTGCACCGAAGAGCCCCCTTCAACCCAAGCAGTCTGCCCACAGTTTCTAGAACGTGCAGGGAGATCAGGTTCTTCCTTCTACCTGGACCACCTCGATGTCTAGGAGGTGTTCGTCTGCCGTGTGCATAGCTGACTTCCCTTTGCTTTGCGAGAAATAGGCTCATTTATGTCTGTGTCTCGCAACATCGCAGGCTTGTCTTTTGCATCGGAGGGTGACTGAGCAGCTGTTTCGGATGCAGGTGCTGGGGATTTAGCAGTTTGKTTTTTTCCAGCTCAGCACAGAAGGGTGTTAATGTTGTGTGCAAAAGGGGCCTCAGCGGAACCAGAGTGCAGCTCTGTGGATATTTCACTGCTTATGTGGTTACTTGCTCCCCTTCATGCTCTGGCAGTTCAGCCGTAACCAGGCACCCAAGGGGTGATCAGGGATGTGATCCTCCTGCCCTTATGGTCAGCCGTGCCGCAGCTCCCTCTTCTGCTGAGGTGGCACCGGCCCGTCTTGTCTGACAGCGATTCTCATCTCGTTTGAATAAAACGCATGCCCTTGCCRCCAGGATTCCTGAGCGGTTGGAAGGGACTGTTATTTTTTTACTTCTGGGAAGTGATATGCCAGACAAGCGCGTAATTGGAAAGCAGAGGGGATTTATGACCTGATCGGAACAGGCCCAGCGACCCATTCCTATTACGCGATTGGCAGCCTGGTACTTATCTTCCCTTGAAATTACGTGGCTGTCATTCTGGCTGTCCGTGTGTGTGTAGAAAGACCATTTCCTACTTGGCCTTTAATGAGGTTTGTGAAGGCCATAGAGCATTTAACCTCGGTTTGTCGGAATATAAGGTGATGACCTCTGAGCAACTTGATCCTCTGAGCTTAAGTTTCTAGCATGGAAGATTTACTGACAAAGCTTAACCTGAAAAAGGGAGCTTCAGGCCCCTAATAATTGATCTACTTTTCATGAAGTAAAAATGAAAAACGTTCCTAAAAGATTTTCACAGAGGATCAGCAGCTCCCACATCTGCTCAGTCTCCCTGTGGCGTTTTTTCCCATTCACACTCCCTGTTTTGCTGAGATCTTTGACTGCTGGAAATCTCTCCGTTGCCCTTTGGAACCAGACTAAAACATGTAGGAAATATCTTCATTCCTTGGATACTGTTCTGTCAAACTATGTCAAAGGCTGCATCTCAAGGATATCTGTGCTTCAACCGGCCTTCAGCAGGTCTGCAAATTTAATAGTACCTAAGGGCTCCCTACCCAGTCTGAGAACTGCGGGGTGCTTAATGTGCCTGATTACAATTTGCCATAAAATCTGTTTGTGAAACTTGCCTGTATTAAAGGCTTCAGGCATTGTAAAGTCCTACTTTTGTATTTCATTTTCTCTGGATATTCATGAGTATTTGCAGTATTGCGTCTGCAAGGCTCATAGCACTTTAAATCTGCACCAAACTTTTGCAGTGAAACAACTGGTCTGTGAAAGGTGCTCAGGAATGAGGTGCTCCTATTTTTCCCTCCCCCTTCAGCAAATGTGGAACATGCAGAGGTAGGGTTTCTGCATGCCTGTCTGGAAGCCTGCAAAGGCAGACTTGTCTGCAGAGAAGGGCTGGAGATGGGTCGAGCTAAGGCAAAAGATGCAGGAGTACCTGAAGAGGAAGCAGTGCCGGGTGCCAAGCAAAAGAAGCAGAGAGATTTCTACACTAGCCATCAGTGGCATCACGCTTGTCTTTTGCAGCACACATTTTTGGAGTCCTACTGAGTGCAACAAGTGAAGGCTTCTGGCTTTGGGAATTTTCCCCAAAAATCAGAACAGGGAGAAAAAACTTTTCTGGGAAAGAAAAAAGGACCATTGGAAAACTTTCTGTGCCTTTCTTTCAAACTGTGTGCAGTGTGCTCAGGCTGATGTTAAACTGATGTTGTGGTAGGAAGGTCAATTGGGATGAAGGGGATTTCATATAACTTGTTTTGAAGAAATAGGAAGTGCTCCATTTGTTACAGTTTTTCAATCCCTTCAGTAATGGAGCTGTCGGTAGGAGGCATTTCACTGGTCCCTCCTGGAAGAGCAGAGGGGAGCCGAGCCGAGCTTAGCAGCCAGCAGATTAGCAGGCAGAGCAGGAAACACGGTTAGTGGGAGCAGCTGCTTGGAAAAAATCAACTCAGTTGGTTCCTGCCACATTTACTCTCTTGTGAAGTATTTGAGCTTGTTTAGTCTGTGGGAGAAGCCTTAGGAAATGGTAGTATTGGTTGAGGAAAAAAATTGAGGAAACTAGCCATTCTGTGGGAAAAAGCTTACTAAAAGCCCTCCTGTGGGGGAGTGCCAAAGAACAGCACTGCTGCAATGGCTGGAGAAATGGCTCTTTGTGAATGATCTATCTCACTTATCCCCAAAATAAGATGGGAACTA
This sequence comes from Apteryx rowi, assembly GCF_003343035.1. NCBI lineage: Eukaryota > Metazoa > Chordata > Aves > Apterygiformes > Apterygidae > Apteryx > Apteryx rowi. The sequence continues at coordinate 4,057,673 of NW_020447530.1, read as the reverse complement.
GCGAGCAGGGAGGCAAGAGGAGAGAGAGAAACAGGGGTCTGTTCATGTTGCATTACACCAGTTTTTTGGTTTTTGTTTTTTTCCCCCCCAGAGGATTCCTACTTTCCTGTTTTCGGGCAAAACCAGCAGGCACTTCCTAAACACATAATAGATTGCATGGACCCGCCAGCAGTGAGGCTCGGGGATGGCAGTAACAAGGGAAATTAGTGGGTAAAAGGCTTCGTTATTGGGAAGTGATTTGTTCTAGCTGTAGCACGTGAGAACAGGGGAAACTGTCAACCAGCAGGAGACCAGTTTCGGGATGATGCACCCTTTGCCCAGGTCTGTACTTACAGCCTTACAACAAGGTATATCAAGGCATAGACCATGGAGCAGCAACTCAGCGGTTTTGTGGATTTTTCTGGAGGTGAGGGAGGTGTTTTTGCTGCTTTGTTTTTCTTAAAGTAAGCAGACTCCCGTAAATCCTTTAGAAAGAGCAAAAGGACAGGCTATGGATAGAAAAAAAATCAGTCCTTAAAAAGTTGACTTTAATTACAGTGATACAATATGAGAGAAAATTTAATAGGTAGTTACATTTTTCATGTCAAATTTCAGTAAAAATAAGTCATCAATTTTAACAAATATACAGAAGATTGATATTTACAGAATAGGATATATATCAGGCTGTAATGACAAAACAGATTTTAAAAGACTTTAAATTACACTTACGGGACTAAAGCCTTTTTCAAACCAAGCTGTTCTTTTACAGGTCAGGATATTGTATGTTTATGAAGAGTGAAAAAGTAAATCAGGGTTAAATTTTTTTTAACTTCCTATACTGCTTAACCAAATCATTTTTTAGCTAGGAAGCTGCTTTTTCTTTTCTTTTTTTTCCCCTTACTAAATACCAAAAGGTTCAATTATATTATCTGAGTACTGATACAGAACTGTTGGCAAGATGAGAATATCTATAAGCAGCCACTGCAATTGGAGAGATTTGGGGTTTTTTGCCATAACAGCAAAGCAGACCATTTATGGTGCCTGAAAATCCAGAGGTCTTGCTACAGCGGGACCTTCTACTATACAACTAAATTAGGTAACCAGTGATTTGGGATTTAGAAACAATCTCTGTCAGGGGATCTGGTTGAGTTAAAAGCTTATGATCTGGCCCACTAACTTCTGAATATGAGGCTGTTTGGAAATTCAAGCAATTTCTTCTTGCTGTCCTTGCTTTTGCCTAACTCCTCACTAACTAAGGAGCAAGTTTTTAAGGAGCAAGACAGTTAAAAATGTGATTGGACTTTCCGGGTGTGATTTATGCCCCAAAACTGAGAGAGAACAAGACCCTTGTAATGAAATGCCATAAATGCCTAAAGATTACTTATCCGCTCTGTGCCTGTGAGCAGTGGGGGAGGCTGACATAATCTCATTCTTCCTGGAAGATCTCTGTTTTTCCAAGGAAATGGGCTGTGAAGGAGTAGGGTACTGGAGAGTAGGGTACAGGACTGCTGAGCAAGACGGTCAGTATACTGGGAATGATAGCTTTTGTGCAACGAGAAACTGGAACCGGAGCTGATGCTCCAGCCAGAGCATCCGCTGTGGGGCCAGGAGTCCCCGGTCTGGAGCTCCCTGCTGCGGTCCCGACGGCGGGACGATGTGCATCGGCACCCTTGGGGGATACCATGTCAGCCAGCCAAACTGCAGGAGAGCACTGCTCCCTTGTTTCACTGAGCTCCTGCCAGGTATCCCCAAACACTTTGATTTCAACGGATCTCTGTTATTTTGTTCTGGTTTTTAATCAAAACTTTTTTAAGGGGAAAAAAAACATCAGCCAAATCTAGTCCTGATTTCTCTTTCCAGCTCTGACTCTTGCTAAACCTCTGCCTGTTTGTTCATGTGTGAAAGCAGTGCCCAGAGTCCGCATGGAGCCAAACGCAAGAATAGGCAGCATCACAGCCAAAGAGACTTAGAAATGGCAGTGATGGTACTTATTTCCCTGAGCTGCTGCAAGTCTTTGTTAATCATTTCACAGTGCTTTGAGGCGTAGCATTTGTTGTGTGGTTTCTGTCTCAGTAAAATGCGTATCAAACAGTGGCGGTCCTACTGCCATTCATATTTACATTCAGTAATGATTCAGGCACTCGAAAAATCATGTTCAAATTGCATGTTCTGTAGCATTAATTTCCTGCTGCTAACAAGGGAATGATTTGCAATTTTGCGTTTGTCCTCCTCTATGCTACCGCCTGGAAGTGTTGCTCAGTTACCATGTCGAGTTTCGCAAGCAGAGCTACCTTATTTGTATTGTCTCATTCTTTAATTTCATGGCTTTTAATATTGCTCTCTAAATAAGTTTTTTCTATGAATCTTAACATTTTCATGCATGTGTACCTTAGTGCGGGATTTGAAGCAAATAAGCCTCTGGGCTTTTCAATTAGCATTGGATCAATATATAGTTATCTCAGTAATACTACAGGATTAGCTTGCCATGTCTGAAAACTATGTTGCATTCCTGTTCCATGCCTCCAAAAAAACCCAGAAACCCACAAGCAAAAATGTTTGTTCTTTTCCTTAGCATTGTTTACATCAAATGTTCAAATCCTAGCTCTTCCCATCTCATTTGTACTTTTTCTTCTTGCATATCTTCCTTCTGCCTAAGATAAAGCTTTTTATTTTTCAGTGGTATTATTTCAGTCTGATTCCTTTGGAAAAATTACAGTAGGTGCATTATGGTAGGAGAAGAAATAGGACAGAACACTTGGTCCCCTTGTTGCTGAGTCGTGAGCAGAATAATGAAGGTTATGATGAGTTCGTTTTACAAAGATCTGAAAGCAATTTGAGGATATTTTCCCAGACCCCATTAGGCTGTCATTGTAGTATCTGACCATATCAATTTTAATGGATATATCTTCCCAGTTCCCTACAGAGAGGTAGGAATGCTGTTACCTTGGTTTCATAAATGGAGAAGGGAGAGCATGACTTGTCTAGGGTTACGTGCAAAGCTTGTGGCAGAGATGTGAGTTGATTCCAGATCATATATGGCCCAGCCTTCTCCTTCCAACCATCTTGGGTTAAAAAAGGGAGCTGAACCTCTGACATGGGAGAAACATGCAGTGCTGTAAAAAGGTAGAGAAACTGGGGGAGAAACGAGCAATAAGGGAAATCCAGGCATGTTAATACTTGCTGTTGTGCTAGTGGACTATTAGTGAAAACAGAGTACCTCGCTATTGCTCACCTCAGAGGATGCTGTTAAGTACTTTAAGTATCTGTTATTTTTATAAGGATTTATTCCAATGTAATGCCTTTAATGTCTTGGGCTGTGTAGTGCAGCTGGTCTAGGGCATGTGGTTATCACATGCCCTGCTTAGTGGTTCCTTCTGGGCCTGAATGGAAGAGAAGCACCACTGGAGTCAGGAACAGTCAACTATCCAGTTGCTGCTGTAAAGAAGTCAGTGTCCCTCGAGCCAAAATTCATTTGTTCTGTTTTACAGGTGGGGATTTGGAGGGCTGTTTTAAAGACAGCAGAGAGTTGAACTGACCACAAGATTTTGCTCATCTTCTAAGCCTAAGTGAACTCGAAGATCATGCTTGACCTAGATGTATGTTTGAGAAGCTGGTCTATGTAGTAGGCGAAGACATGTGAACACGAACAGAAGTGTAAGATGTTAATATTAAACCTTCTTTCCTTCCCCTCTTAAAACAGCTTGTCAAAGGGCTGCAGCAGGAGCTAAACCGACTATACACGCTCTTCTGCTCTCGGAATCCAGAGTTTGAGGAGAAAGGAGGGAAAGTCTCCATTGTGTCCCACTCACTGGGCTGTGTGATCACCTACGACATAATGACTGGCTGGAACCCTGTCCGGCTTTACGAGCAGCTGCTGCAGAAAGAGGAGGAAGAGCTTGAAGACCATTGGATGAGCTACGAGGAGCAACGTTTGCTTGAAGAACTTTATATAACTAAGCAACGGTAATGTATCCACTTCCCCTTTGTTAAGGAGGAAAACACATCCCAAGATGATGTCCTTGGGGCGTTTCCAGAATCCACCATGACTGTTATCTTTTGTGGCTGATGTTTTTCTGTTGGTGCTGAATGGCAATAGTAAATGCCAAAGGCAGGACTAAGCAGGCAAAGGGAGCTGGTGTTGCTAACAGGAGTCTGAACATACATCCTGCGCACTGTACCAGAACCGAACAACTAGCTGCTGCTCACTGCTCAGCTACACTGGGAGCCACTTTTAGCCAGGAAGAAGGATAGAAGATCAGACCATTAGGCCTTAAGATCCTTGAGGAAAACACACACAGCAAAGTAGCTTGCAGGTGGGCAATGAGCAGTATTACAGAGTAGTGAAATTGCTGAATTTCTAGACAAGAGTGAAAGTTTTTCTCCTAGGATCAGCCTGGAATTTGAGCTCCACCAGCTGGATACAGATGTTGCAATTGCAGCTTAGTGTTTGGGTTTATGGGGATTATTCTGCTGTGGATCACTGACCCGCTTCTGCTTGCTGCCATCTAGAAATGTTAATGCTGTTTTGAGTGTGAAGCAGCACTGTGTGTTGTGGCAAATAAGATCACAGTTTCAGTGGCTTGCAGGCATTGGCAGGAATTCTCGCTGTTGGTAGGGATTCTCAGTGTTAGAAGATCTTGCAGATCATGGTGATGACTCCTCAGCGTTAAGGTGACTTTCCTGTTTAACCTGGCTATCGAGGTGCTATAAGACGTCCATAGATGGAGAATATGAAAATAGTAGCTACAACTTGAATCTTTCCAGTGGGAAGTGAGGGTAAATCGTGACCACAGTTCTCCTCTGTTTCTTCTTGAAACCTGTCTTAGTATTGGCGGTCCTTTGGACGCTCTAATACAGCATCAGATCTCCTGCAGTGCTTGAAATCGGTCTGCAGGTAATTAGTGATTGGTACAGGACATCTCTGTCAGCCGCAAGGCTGGATAAAGTGCAGCCTTTCTGAGAGAAGATAAAATAAGAGACCAAGTGAAGTTGCCCAGTGGGTGAGATGACCCTTCAGGTATATGACTAGCATGTGATCAGTGACAATTTACCATTTTCACACTCCTGGTCCTATTCCTTAGGCATTCACTGAAGTGTTTCAGATTTGGTCCAACAGTAATCTAATATCATTTGACATGGGCACTTGTATATAAACAGAGTGGTTCTCTTGTTCATGAACCATCTTAGTTTAATTCAGTCTGAAACTATAGAAAATATACTGCTAACACCCCATAACTTCTGGATTTCTATTACTTTAATGTTAGCACTCATACTAGATTTCTGAAAATACTTACACTTGAGTAGTGTGTGACAGCGTGTGTAAGTATTTTGTGTTGTAGAATAATATACATATAGCATGTGAGTTTATGTATTGGAACCCTTTGACAATATTTGATGAGAGTTAAGAGTTCTGCACGCTTTCTTTTTTAAGACCGAATCACATTCATTTAAAACATACAGACTTTTTTGAAAGTGCTACTTTTCAGAATGCTGTAGCTCCAGATTTGTTTTTTGCTAATCAAGATGGCAGAAGTTAAGCTTAACATTTTTATTTGTAAAATGCTCTTTGGGAACTGTAGTTCTAGATGCTCTAGTGCTGGGGTTAGACAGTTGTACCAGTCCATTGCAAGTGCTTTATATTGTAGCTGCTTTTTTATTCAAGGTAACTAGAAGAACAAGTACACAACCTTTTGTTAATGACAGTTGAAAGGGATGTGATGCTCCAGATATTCCATTGCCATAAGGAGCTCCAGAATGACTGGGCTACAGATTTTCCTGTTGGTCTGGTGACAAAACAGGTGATTTGGTTGCATAAAGCAGCAAAAACACCAAAGAAGCAGAAGTGAGCCACCTGCTCCTGAGGAAAGAGGATGGGAAGATGCTTGGAGGGATGAACAAAGAAACTGTCACCTCYTGTTTGATTCCTTCCATGATCAGAGAAACGGGGTTTCGCATGCATTGTTTCTTAATAAATTGGACTGCCTCAAGAAATACTGATACCATCACTCTCTTTTCCTAACAGACACAACCATCAGACCCTGCAGAGCTGCCTGTTTGGATCAGAGAGTTTAATGCTACATTTTCTACTGTATCTCAGAAAGATTTCCTTCTTTTCTAGGTTGAGAGAGATAGAAGAGAGGTTACATGGCTTAAAGGCATCCACCGTATCAAAAACACCTGTCTTAAAATTTAAGGTATGCATGTCTGAGAGGTTTTTACCATATGTTCTACTTGCTTTAATAATATACCTGCAGTATGAGGTATTCTAATTACTTTTTTTTTCCATTTCCCTAGGGATAATGTTGATAGAATAATTTTAATTCATTGATTGTAGTGTGTGTGTGTAAACATGTTACTGTACTCATATGTTCTTATTACAAATATATGTTTATATGTAAATATATAAACATGTATATAAACTGTTAATATATTACACACACACACACAACCATATGTGATCGTGAAAGTCATTTGATAAATTGCACTAATCATGCATCTTAAACAATTTCACTTCTACTTTGTCTACTAATCCATTTTTCTTGGGAACTGCTTCTAACATGTCACACCTCTGAGTAGCTTCAAATCTGATTGAATTTCCTCCAGCAGTGGATTTTCCTTCCAAATTACTCTGGTCTGAGAGTTAGGACAAGTTACTTTTAGTCTCATGAAATAGATTGATTGCTAATTGGCTGTATAAATTGCTAGAATTTCATACCATTGGGAAATGGAATTTTCTAGCTCCTTGGTGGGATGTGCAACACTTTCTAGTTGCTCTAGTATATCCTGAAATATTAAACCATAAAAATGTGACATGATAGATGAGAAGAAAATAGATTATTGTTTCTTAACTTGCTATTTTTCTATCCTTCTGAATTCAGAAGGACTCCTAGAAGCCAAGGTCAATCATGAGCCATAAAAAAGAGAAAACTAACCATAATTCAATTTGTCATAGTCTTCTCCTTTTCATCACTGCTTAAAAGTATATATCGTTCTATTATCTCTACCATCAAGGAAGCTGGAGTCAGACTGATACTCCTCCAGCTCTGTGCAAAGATTATTCTTCACCCAGTTGTGTTCAAACTGCATGTTTTTAGAAAAAAAAAAAAACTTTTAGAGTGAGCAGGAAGGGAAGGGAAAAGAGACTGGGAAGATAAGAGGGCTGTATCAACCCAAATTACTGCTAGGTAATTTTCCATTGCTGTACATCTTTTTTTTCCTTCCCTTTTGTGAAAGAAAGACATTTCATATCTGTGAAGTTTTATACTAGGGACTCTCATTGCTTGAGTACCATGCCTGTGACAGAGCCCAAGGGGAAGAGAGAGGCTTTCCGTGAATGTGGCAGCAAGGTGCTTCTCCTAAGGGACGATTTCAACAGGATGTTACTGAGAGAGGGTTTCTCATCAGCAAATCAGTCCAGCTTATTGAGGGTGACTAGCTTGCTGAGAGAGAAGTAACTGCTCTGTAGGTACCAGCTACCAGCATTTTGGCTCTTTGTGGCGGACCAGGGCTCCAGTTTGATCACAAGCAGCTATTCACTACAAGTGTTTGATCCACAAATTACTTTGGTCTATGATATGCAGGAGACTGGAGTATTTGGTCACTGATCTTTCTAGGATGCGCTACGCAACCAAATGGACATGTACGGAAAAGGGCTGGTCACTGTCAGTGTGTTGCCTCTTTTATGGACTGGACATATTCAGCTTCCCAGTGTGAGGGAAAGTCACTAGTGTACGTTAAACAAGATTGAACTTTCTTGATGTTGAGCAAGAACAGAGGTAGCTTTTGGCAAGATAAGTGCAAGAATAAATGCAGCAGCTAACATGGCTGGTGATTAATAACAGAAGTAGTGATCTGTAGAACTGACTCAGCCTTTTGGGAGAAAAAAATGAAGGTTTGGAGTGTCTTGTGCTCTAATGTATTAGACCACTAAAATGAGAACTTGAGGGTTAGGTATCTTTATGGCTCTCTCTCCCCTACTCCTCCTCAGATGGCACAATTGAAGGAGCTGCTAAATCATTAGGAGCTGTGTGGGTTAAAAGCAAAACCAACACCCCACTGTAAATGCAAAGCTTAGAAGTGCAGCCTTCTCCCCAGCAGCTATGTAAGAGGAACAGGAATGAAGACTAAAGGGGCTGAAGAGCATGAAAACATGGGGAAGGGTGTGATACCAACCTCTTTGACGCTGTGGTTCCTGAAAATAGCAATGTGGTAGGCTGATTTTCAATCATGGTAGGGAAGGGCAGGGCATACCTCAGTTGCTCTGTGGTACTGAGGTGGAAATTAGTTTAAATCTGGACTTTTTTATGTGCTATGTTAAAGTACTTTAGGATTCCTTAGCACTTTTTTTGGTAACCATAGGTGAATTAACTCTTCYGGAAGAAGCTCCAGCTTATAATTGACCTTGTGTTTTCTATGTAGCAGCATCTGACAGGGATGTCAATGTTGATAACAAATGTGAAGATTTATAAGGTACTAGTGATTTACCACATGTACAAGAATTATGAGAGCTTAGTGGGATGCTGGTGTGCAGCCTTATCTGAAAGGAGAAAACCTTTAAACTGAATACAGCAATGTGCTGTAGTAGTTCAACACACAACTGCCTAGTTAAATTCCCCATGTAATACTGATGCAAGTCTCCTCCATTCCCTTTGCTAGGGTTGYAGAACGTTCCTGGGTGCAGGATCAGGTAGAGGCTACCACACAGAAGGCTGCATTTCCTCATTCTGGGAGGATGTTTGGGATCCTCCAGGCTGAAAGGCAGCATAGATACATAAACTGKAGTCACCCTCTGTCTTCCATGTTAACATTACCGCTAAACATGTCCATTTATTCCCCACCCTTCCCTATGCACAAAAGAGGTGCATTGTCCCACTTGTATTTTCTCATTCAGGTTTTTTTTTGGTTCTAGAAGAACTGCAGAGTCTTGAGTTGAATTAATGGCTATTCAGTTCAGCTTCTGCTTAAAATACAAATKAATTCATTATGTCTTTTGTTTATGGAACATAACCAGGAGAAAAGTGCTATCCTGAAAGGTCATGTTCTGAAAAATTGCTTCTCTGTTGTTAAACTTTTACAGAAATATATGTGAGGTTCCCCACTCCTGYTTCAAGGAGAAACAACAAAATTAATAAATGTATTTCAAAAATATTTTAGTCCTCTATTCCCAGTAGGTTTCATTGCACATCAGTCTTCTATTCAGCCACTTTGCAATAATGCTAAGAGTCCAATGGCTGCAATTTAAAGGATTATTTTTGGACAACTTAATTTCAATTCTTAATATACACTGCTTTGCTATCAATCTATTGYCACCTCTTACAGTATCCTGCTATTGGTATACTTTGTTTTTGTAAGCATATCCAGAGCTGGAAGACGATGTTGAAAGGCTAGTGCATGTACAAAAATATATAACAAAGAACACTGCACTCCAAGAAGACAGCGTCTGTCTGTGGACATTGTTGATCTTCTGTTTATCAGTAGACATGCTGGAACAAAAGCCATGCACCTTGTAACCATTGAATCTATTTACCTTTTGAGATTTCTGCCTAGTCTGCACTTGCCTGAAGTGAATTTATGAAAATGTCTTTTAAATATCTGTTAGCAAGTGTAAGCTGGCAGTCACAGTACCTACTGCCTTCTTTCCGAAGGAGAAAGACCATAACTGTGTACTCCAAATGCTGGATACAGGCATATCAGATGGACAGGGTTAAAGGTTACTTATTCAGTGTAAAGGATTACACTGTGAATATCTGTTTCTATTGTATCTGAAGATGAGAAAGCTTTTTGTCCAAATTGCAAAAATGTAAGGGTCTGTGTAAAGCTTAATTATGAGAAAGAAGAGCTTCTTTGAACTAGACTGGAGTAACAATACAGATGACAAAGAGCAGCGCTTTGTAGCACGCAACATTGAATGGCTTTGCTGAAGACCTAGATTGTTTTTTCATTGAAATGGGACTCGAACATTCTTTTGGAAGAAAGAAGTGGGGTACCAATGCCAAGTAAGAGGAGGAAGAATGTTTTGTGCAGTGCTGGAATCTGATAGATGAAATGGACCATTATTTCCACCCCCTTGCTCCATGTGCTGACATATAGCAAAGGCACTTGGGAATCCAAGCATTCTTCATGTGCACTTAGCAAGAATGCAGCAATTTCTCTTGTTGATTAAGCAGTAGTGCACTAATAGTTGCTCAGCTGTAGTGCCCTGCAAACTTGGCTCTACTATTGGGAAAGTTATAGCGAAGTTCTGATAATGGTAAAATTAATTTTTCATATAAGAAAATATTCTAAAGGTTAAAAAGTAACTTTGACTTATGAAAATATTTTTGACTACAGAGTTTTACATTTGATGTTTCTAGGAGACGATGTCTGAGGATTGGTAATGGGATACGAAGCCATTCACCTCTAGGTCACTGTTGAATCCCGGCCCAGGTTGGTAGTGACCAAAAGTCGTTACCACTGATGCATGTTCAGTGACCTTTGTCAGATGGGTTAGTGGTTGCAGTCCAGGTTTACTCAAGTTGCCTCTCGGTGTTAGAGGCAGTCCTTTCAGAGCAAAGTCACGGTAGCTTTGGACAACGTGAGAGTAGTCTGCAGAATCGCCGAGTGTGCTGTACCTCTTCATGGGTAGCGATTGCTAATGTTTGTGGTGGCACTTTTGACAAGCACCATTCTGTGCACTTAACACTAGATGTTTTCAAGAGGTTGTACATAACACCAGCCTGTATGTGTGTGTGACTACTATAAATATTCTGTAGGTTGTCTTTAATACTCAGTGTAGCTTGCATTTCTACTTCCTTGATGGTGTGTGCAGCAGAATGAGCTATGGAGTACTTGGCTAGGGAAAGATTAATGTTTCATGAGAAAACAGACTTACAATCTTGTGAAATTCATCACATTTCCTTAGTGTCCTCCAAATTCTTCTCACTCCAACCATTCCAGTGTTGGTAGACCTCTTTCAGTGCAAATATCCAACTTGTTTTTCAGTTTTCCAACTATGTAGCTCCACAATGTGTAACTCTCTTCTCACAGCAAAGGGAAGTGGGAAACTTAACCTGTTATGCTATAGTATGTATGTTACAGCGGTCTTCCCTGTTTTGACTCACTAATACTATACATGTCCCTCAGTTGAAACAGAGAAAGAAATCAAATCCAGCCATGTTAGAAAGCGTTATTTCCTTCCTTATTAACATGGATGAAATCTTTCCTTAGGTTGAGAATTTCTTCTGTATGGGATCTCCATTAGCAGTGTTTTTGGCATTGCGTGGCATCCGTCCGGGAAACAGCGGTAGTCAAGATCATATTCTGCCCAAAACGATTTGTAACCGCTTACTAAATATTTTTCATCCAACAGATCCAGTGGTGAGTTCTAATTGCAGTTGCAAGCTTTTACCTTGAGTATTTTTAAACATCAGCTGTGCAATAATATGTGTGGTCATCAAAGCATGTGGATCAACACACGTATGTTCCAGCACATAACTATTTGTTAATGATTATTGTAGAATATTGTGGGTTTTATAACTGTAGAATAACAGTTTCTACAAATCAGTGCCTTAAATATCCTACACTTTGTTTCTCTTTTCATGTTAATAAGCATAACATTCAAGATTACTCTGCTTTTTTTTTTTTGCAAAGACAGATGAAATAACCCTTCTCAGTCAAGTTCCAACTTCTGTTTAACTTACTGACTTCTATAAAACATCTTCTGTCCAAAGATGCTGTTAAAAATCTTCACAAGCAGTTTACAAGGTGCTGTAGAAAAACAAAGACACTGTTGTTTTCCCCGGGAGTTCTGAGTAGCAGATTGCTAGAGAGTGAGATGGTACTTAAGAGGGAAGTATTGGTTATAGCTTTGCCCTGTCCTTGCACTCTTCCATAGGCAGCCATTATTGGCTGTTATCAGAGACAGGATGTTGGGCCTTGGCAACTTCTTTGATGGAACCTTGATTTGGGAGTTTCATGTTTATTATGGAATAATAATTTGGAGGGTATCTATTTTTAAATTCCACTTGAGTCTGAATATCTTTAGACCTCTATCAAAACATGCTGGTTCTGCTCATCTCAAGATTTTGTTCAGCTCCAGCTACTTCCAAGATAGAACGCATGGCAAATTTTCCTTGGAAGCCCAAGGTGATTGATCAGATTACAATCAGCTGGCCCATTCTGCAAGTAGTAACTTTACTTTTTCCTAGATAAAAAAAGTGCAGAATGCTTTCCTATATCTCAGTAAACAAAGAAAAATAAAGAATCAATAGAAAGCGTGTGTGTGTTTGTTTTTTTAAATAAACACACAGATGCCCTACCAATTCATGGTTTGCATAATGCTTAATGAAGATTCATCAAGCAAAATGTTTGCATAGCCAGGTCCTCACTGTCTATGCTGCAGTATATGTTTAGCTGTATATAAGGTTTGGTCTTTCAGTGCATTGTAACAAACATCTGTTAGCAGTAGTTTTGGGGATGCTAACAGCACTATGTAGTAGAAGTGTTGCAGAGAAATGTGCAAATRCATGTGTGCAAACAACTGGGAAGGTAATATATCTTCTAGTCTGTGTAAATAAATGTGAATCAGAACATAATGCCACTGTTCTGTCACTTTCTACACTTCATTCTTGTTACAGATATTTTGGATCTGAGGTTGAAGAGCACTCTATATTGGGAAGGGAATGTGATTTTTAGTCATTAATGATACTCAAGATTTTCTTTTCTGAATTACTCTTGCAGGCCTATAGACTAGAACCTTTAATTCTGAAACACTACAGCAACATTTCGCCTGTCCAGATCCACTGGTACAACACTGCAAATCCTCTACCTTATGAGCATATGAAGCCAAGTTTTCTCAACCCAACAAAAGAACCTACCTCAGTTACCGATAGCGAAAGTGTTTCAACTATACCAAGCCCAACTACTTCACCAGTCTTGGTTCGACGCCATTATGGGGAGTCCATAACAAACATAGGCAAAGCGAGTATATTAGGTAATTGTTCTATATGTCCTTTTTTATGTAGAAGCTTCTTGGAGACAATCACTGTTCTCTTGTGTGGTGTTTAAGGTATAACAGTAAGCAAGCTATTCCTGGCTCTTTTTGGTGTTTGTACGGTATAGGTGTATTGCTTGTTTTAGACCAAATTAACATTTACTTTGAAGAAGAGACAGTTTACGTACCCTGGAGTCAAGGCTTGCGGAAAGAGGATGTAAGTCAGGGAGTTCATGCCATTGCTGCCTTATTGTTGTCTTCCTTATTGAAATAACATCCTGGTGATTTAATAGTTTCCACTTTACCTCAAGAGAAATTTTTTTAAAGCTTGTTTTGTGACAACCTTTTCTGGTATTGACAAATAGAAAAATTAGTCTATAAAGTAAGTATTACAATTCCCTTTAACTCATAATTTCATGAAGGAATTCAGGCTGTTTTAATATGAAGTCTGTTCCTTTTGGTATTCTGATTCACAATAAGCTTTAATTTAAGGGACCTTAAATTCACTTTCACTGGAGCTCATAGTTGAGCGTGTACTTGCAGATTTTGTTGAATCAAGGCCTTTCTTTAGCTCTCTACATGGGATTTGGAAGAAGGCTAATATGACCTGGGGCCAGGAATCTTCCCAATCAAATAATTAAAGTGTGTACAACCAGGTCAGTCCTTAAGTAAAAATACGCGGTATTTCAAAGCAGGGTTCTATCACACTGCACTGCTTTTCCCTGTGTTTCTATAGTAACTTTAATGTGTTGTCCATGAGGTGGCAGCAAAGTCGGGAGAAAACATCACGGTTCTTTTACACCCCTATTCCTAAGCAATCAAATTAGCCCTTTCCAAGGGAGATATAGCAATTCTAAATCTCCGTAAGGGTTACACCAACATAAGGACCCTTAATGAAAGGAGAGTCTTAAGTGTCCTGACAGGATTCTTATATTCAGAAAGTACTAACATTGTTATAAAACATTTTTACCTTCTTCTTTCATAAATAGTCTAAGACTAATTACTACGTATCCTTTAAAGTACCAGATTTGTTGGTGCAAAAGTATCCTCATTTATTTTTGTTTCCCTAACTACAGTTTCCAAATTATAACCTTTGCTTGTACACTAGCTTGGTCTCACGATTAAAAAGCACGCACTGAAGTTAGATAAGCTGTTCCCACCCTAGAACAGCATGAATAGTGTTTTCCTTTGTCTGTCACTCAGCTCTAATTGATGGGTGTTACAGTGACTTTAATTTGTGGTTTGCTTCAGCTGCCCTTATGCTTGTTTTTTCTCTGCGCTGAATGCAGGAGCCGCGAGTATTGGGAAGGGCCTCGGAGGGATGCTTTTTTCGAGATTCGGTCGATCGAGTACAACCGCCTCACAGACACCTGAGACGGGGAAGGATGGAGCAGAGGGAGACGACAAGAAAGCCACAACGGTTGGAACGCCGCCTTTCCCGCACAGCAGCTCAGGCTTTCTCGATCCCACAGGTTAGTGGCCAGTCCTGCACCTTACCAACCCTCCCTGCCTTTTAGCTCCTGTGTGGGAAACGGAGCTTTAGTGGGCTGCACATGTATGCTGGGGGAGGGTGGGAATAACATACCAACAAACATATGCCCCTATTTAATTTTATTGGGTACCTCTAGAATGATAAACATTGAATCTATTCCAGCTCTTTGAATCTCTTAGGTCTTTCCAAGGACTGACTCTTTTCGTTCTCCTTTTTTTCCATTTTTCTCCTAAAAGAGGTGTATCTGTATATATGTGTGTCTGTGTATATACATATATACACATATGCATTATATATATACTTACGAGTGTATATACTTATATGTGTATGTGTGTGTATATACATATATGCCTGTATTTTGCAGAGTTTTAGCTAATTGGATCTGTATTTCAGTAGCTCCTAAACTCTCACGAGGGAAAGCAACATAATTGTCACAGAGAATCCCACTTACCACTTGTAATAAGATGGATTAATTTAAATTTTCCCGTACGTTTGCAATTTTGAAGCAATCTATATTTAAAGGCATGCAGGACTGGCAACAGAGGCTGTTCTTGCCCTAATCTGAACTGCCCAGAATGCAGAGTGCAGTTTTAGCAGTTGTTTTTTGGAAAAACCGTAGGTACTTCCTTTACAGAAACTCATGCTTGGCTCAGTTTCTAAACTTCGCATTGGCACTGTTGCAAGGCGGGGTTTTTGCAATCTAAGCAGTCACAAGTAGTGGCACTGCTGTATCTTGTGATAGCGTTCACATGATACCTCGCAGTCCCTTCATCGCTGCTAATTTCAATAGATATCCTGAGTCATTACTTGAGGACGCAGACTTTATTTTAAACTTGAGGAAAACCCAGTGGCATGACAGCGAATACTGCAGAACTCTGGGTGAGGTCCTTTCAGTGGGCAGTTGGCGCTTCAAGGCCTTCTGCACAGCTCCCGCATCTCTCTCTCTTTAAAACTTCATCTCTGAGCCACAGAAAGAGAGCGTGGAGCCGAGGCCAGCGAGGCTGCAAGCAGAATGATGCAATCCACGGCCCAAGCGTTTGCTTCTGAGAGGGCGGCCACATGGCTTGTGGTGGGATTTGGCTCCCGGCCCAAGCTTCTGTAACGGAATCTCACCAGAGAGAGACGGAGCTGTTGGGAGCGTTGTTTTTGCAGAGCGACTGGTTTTGAATGTATGCATCTTCGTGGAAATGACTGTGGTTATCTCCCAGTACGCAGAGGCTCTGACTCTTCCTCTCCTTGCTGCGTTTGGAAAGCGGCGAAATGCCGCTGTGAAAATAAGAAGGGCTGTCATTCCCCGAGTGCCGCTGTGCCGTGACTGCGGAGGCAGCGCTTGTGCGATGCTCCATTTCTGTACTCTTTGAGCCAAGAATTAAAATTCCTTGAAACTGGCTTTGATAAATGGCTGCATTTTTTACTCAATATGGGGGTTTGGCTTTTGCAGCTAAGCAGGCTTTTAGTTTTGTCCTTTTTATTCTATTGCTTTGTAGAGATTTTCTAACCACTAAAGCGCCTTAACAATAGGTTAGCCACTGGCCCAGTTAAACATGCAGTGAAAATTGCTTTGAATGTGGTATTAATCAAAACAGCCATTGAAATGAAGGGATAACTGTTGAAATATATTTGGAATAATCTGGAAATTAAAAGAGCTTGTGCTGTGTAGGGAGTGCTGATTTTCAGAAAGGGCTTATAATTTTTGTGCATAGTTTAATCTCCTCACATAGCCACTGAAGATACAAGAGATCTGTGTATTTCAGAAAGCTCAGAGCATCCAGAGAGCATCAGAGCCTGACTTCTGAAAGCCAAAGTTCCTTTATGGTGCCTCAACATCTGCTGGATACTTTCATATAGTTACCATGAGGAGCATAAATAAATGTACTTATATAGTTACTGCAAGGAAAATACTTGCTTAAAAAACCACCAGTTTTTTCCAAGCTTTAGGATTTTTCCTCTGAACTAAGAAGCACTCTCAGGTCACGTTTGTGGTAAATATGCGTGCATGAAATGGATGTACATATTTTTTTAAAAATGTAGATGAGTGTGGTGTTAAATGCGAACACAGAGATGTTATGTCCATCTTATATACAGCAAGTAGAATCGGAAGCCAAAGCTGACAGAAAAATATGCAGGTGTTTTTCCTTCTTTTAACATACAATTCCAGTAACACTTTTGTTTCTTGTTCAATTTCTAGTGGAACTGGAGCACAGGATCGATTTCGAGCTCAGGGAAGGTCTCGTGGAGAGCAGATACTGGTCTGCAGTCACGTCACACACTGCCTATTGGTCATCTCTGGATATTGCTCTCTTCCTTCTAACATTCATGTACAAACATGACCAAGAAGATCCTGACAAATCCAATTTAGACACTATTTGAATTTTTGACTGGGGAGGGGGAGGGGTGGGGGAGGAAATTTTAAAACAAATGGCACAAAACTGATGTTTTACTGTTAAACTGCAGTATATAAGGCATGGAGGTTTCAGGTTTAAGTGCATGTTTGGATTTTTTCCTGTTTCTAAAGAGCAAAAATGATTTGTATTTAAAAGCACTTTATAGTTTTAAACATTTTGCAGTGCTTAATTAGGCCTAAACTTATTCCAAATTCTCATTAACTTTGACTGTATAAAAAGTCAGTACGATGTGTAGCATCACGTAAGCACGGTTGTGCAGTGTGCTGGGTGACATACTTGTTAATGACCATAATTGCTGTTTAGTTCATTAAAGTATAAAGACTAGTTAATTAAATAACTAAATTAATTTCCATTAACAAAATATATGTTAGACACAAACCTAAAACTGCCATGTTCTGATGTTTTATGTATCAGTAAATAACAAACGGTGGTGTCATTTTTCTAGGACTTTATTCAGACCCACATCCTATTATCCACAATTCCATTGAAAGACCATTCTGACTGCTGGCTTCTGAGGGCCTGTGATACATGACACATTTAGAAACTAATGCTGAAAAAGCATGAAGCAAATATTTGAAATACTGTAATTATAATTTATTATTATCTCTAACTAATTGTTTCATTTTATTCCAGTGTATAAAACATTACTTTTTTACTGGTTTCTTTTGACATAATTTAAGAACCACATTTATTTTCTACAGTGTTAAGACTTTTTCTCAGAAATACATATCTTTGTACTACTATTCAAATGAAATATATGGACACTGTGGCACACTTTAAGTATTTTTTCATTAAAAATAAATATTTGTGGTTTCACACAAATGACATTGGTCACATTCTTCTCAAAGGTAAGTAGTTGCTTTGCTTGGCCTTTCCAGGCCACAAGTGTTTCTCAAGCATGTGAAGGTTTTGGCCTCACATTTGACTTGGTTTGCAGAGGATCCAGCTGTCTTTTGCTTACCATTATTAAATATGTGTGTGCACATATGTGTATAAAAATATATGTATATGTTTATATATGTGCAAAGAATGCATCAAGAGGAAAGATGGCAGCAGAAAATAAACTTGGTGAGGCCTGAGGATACCAGAACTTAGATTAGATTTGTACCTGAATCTAAGGAGGAGTTAGGAGAGAAATATTGCGATGAAAGGAAGTAATCTGCAAATGAAACACTAAAAGGTCATTGTTGAGATTTTAAAACAACACGTAAGGCTCTGGAGTAGAAGTGTCAGATACGTGGCCTCTGAGCTGCCCCGGCTGAGGCATTTATGATCTGTATGGCATATTTAGAAGCTGCAGAATCCAAACTTTCATTTAAAAAAAAAAAAATTAAGCTGTGGCGTCGGTGAATAGCTGTGTTCTCCGTGTCAGCAGATGTGGTAACATCAGCCCAAGCCTGCAGACGGCCCTGACCAGGCTCCACCAGTGGCTCTGAGATGTGGAAACTGCAGAAGTCCTTCCTCAAATCCTTGGGGGGAGAGGATAGCTGTGCTCCCGAATAACAGCGCGTGGGTGGCTGTTTGTCTCCCCAGCCCATGGTGGAATGGGTAAGGAATTGGGACTTAGGCCTGTATGCTGGGGTTGTGGATTTAGGAATAACTATGAAGAGGAAAAAGTAATGCAAAGAAAAAAAAAAAAAAAGCAGAGGGGAATGGGGAGGGAAGGTAAGGGCAGAAAAGCGTTTCTAAACGCAGTGAAACCACACTGAACAAAGATCTTCCGATGCTGTAAAAGACCACGTTTCAGCGTGAATCTCTGCAGAAAAATTCCTTCTGGCCTCGGTGAATTGTAACTCTGCTGCCTGGCTTGTTTATCTTGGTTGATGATCAATCATTAAAAGTTAAAATAGACCCTGTGAGACAAGGAAGTCTGACACCTCTGCTCCAGAAAACAGGCTGTTGTTTACATTGCTGGTTTTCCAGATATGCTGCTTAATCAACTCTTCCTAATTAGGAGAACTTCAGTGTAAAAGATGACCCTTCTTTTATATTTACAATGTGCAAAACATTTCCAAATGTGCATGGTTTGTGTTTCAGTGCTTTGAGAAGGTCAGCTTGTCACTGCCATGGTGTCCCCTTATACTAGTGGATCCACGCTAGATCTCTCTTTAAATGTTGTAAACAAACGGGGTTTGATTCCTGCAATTCTTGTGGTCTGTGTAGACTCTGCTGTTGTCCATAACATGTTTCAGATTTATGGAGTAGTTGCTTCCCTCCCGTCAGAGYGTGCTGGCACTTGCTAACTGCTCTCCATATAAGGGATGAGATTCTACTTTTATGTACCTCTTGGCAAATCTGGGAGAAATAAATTATGGAGCTGCTAGGAGAAGAGAGAATAAGGACCAACACCTGTGCATCGTAGTGCACAGATTATGATTCTAACTTCTAACTTCATGAAGCATCTAATAATCTCCAAGCTTAGCAAACACCACTAAAGAATAAATGGAAATTCATTCTAAAGCATATGCAAAGATGTGAAGCATGCTGTGGGCAGGCTTCCGTCTTCGTAATCCTTAAAACAGACCTCTTACCCTCCTGCAAAGATGAAATAGTCATGCTCTTTGATAACTGAATTTTGAAGGTGTTAGAAAAAGGGTTGCCCCATTTCTAGTCTGCAAGGCAATGCCAATTCRAGTAGAGCCACGTCTCTGCGTGCTAGTCTAAATTTCCCACTTAAGGCTTTCTGGTCAGATGGTCCATGGCACAGTATAGAGCTGGAATGTCCTGGCTTCCAGTTACYGACTTGTTTTCTTTCGCAAGGAAGAAGTTTAGCTTTACAAGCTGTGTTGACTGGCGGTTTTTCTTGAGAAACCAAGATAAGGGAAATGTACTGGACTGTTGTCGGTCGTCTTACTGATACAGAGCTGTTTTCTGAAATTTGTCCTTGAGTACTTTGTCCAAATTTGACACTTACAGTTTTCTGCTACTAGGTCATTTTTGCAGATAATCAGCTTTAAAAATCTCTTGCTGAATTCCATCCCTTTGCTCCTAATTATCCTGCCCTGGTTGTACTGCAGTCTCTCTTCCCCTGTATATTCTCTCTCTCTCTCTGCTTTTATTTCCTGTGTTTCTAAGATTAGACTCYTTTTGTTTTCTTTTACCATGACAATATAGCTGGCCAACTCAAATTACTTTATCCCCTTTCCTAATTAATATTAGGCTRAACTAAGCCATGTTTCACATTCTCATGTTGTTGTTATGTCTGGATGCCACCTCTTCCTCCTTTGTGATTTTCTGTTGTCCTTGTGCTCGTTTCCCATGCCACTTCTCAGTTGAGCCAACTGTGCCCGTAGCTAAATCGGTGGGAATTGATTTTTTTCTTTCTTTCTTTTCCAAGTTGAGTTCATGAATCACTATGTCAACTGTTTGCAGTTAGATAGTTAATGTATATTTATGTGCCCTCTGCCCGGCAAGTTTATTTGAAATTTGTCCTGCTTCCCATTTTTCTGTTAGTAGCTTGGAGATTAGATTTCTGCTTCCCCACAACATTTTTCTGTGTAAGTAGGACTGAAATTGGTTGACCTGCGGTGTTTTACAGGGTCATCTCCCAGTCTTCTCCATACATCTTCAGTGACTGTCAGTGGTTCAGCAGGCTTTTACGCACTGAGACCCAGTGATACGCTGCCGCACGTACTCTGTTGTTTCCAGTTTTCTAAGCGTTATCTTTATCTTTTCTAAGTGTTGTTTTTGCTTTCATTTCTGTCCCCTGGAATTGAAGCTTGGTTCAAGACAGTGCGTGTTTGAGGATGACTCGTGCATCCTCAATACCTAAAGTGTTGTGGAAGCATTAAATTCCACAGGTGCCAGCTTTTGTTCCCTGGGTTCAGCTTTGAAATCTAATCGGCACGTATTACTGTTGGGATCCATGAGACCTACTCCCGAAAGCTCAGCTTCGGCAAAGCCCAGACGGATGCGTTTAGCTTTCAGGATGGGTTTGCATGTTCTCTGTCACTGCGTTTACACGTTGTCTGGTTGCTGCCCTCAGCTTAACTCTGTGACTGATGGAGCAGTTTTCTCTCCTTGTAAATGAATATTGGCATGCTAGCGAGCAGTCGGTCTGGGCTGGCCTCTCCCAAGACTGGTTCCTTGCTCTGAGGATTTCTCATGCATCCCTTTTGACCCACGTTTTGCTATAGATGCCACCAAGTTTTGTGTTTCTCTGTGTGCCGCTGCAGAACCATTTAAAAATGCATGCCCAGCTTCTGATGCTGACAGCGTGTCAACGTGGTCTCGTCCTCCCTGGAAAAAGAGGAGAAGCCCTCGTATGTGGGGAGAGAGATGTTTGGCTATCAAGCTTTCAGAATGTCCTGGAGTTCAGTGCTCTCTGGTCCCATTAGCAAGCAAATTCCAACATCAGCCTTTTTCCCTGAAAACATCCTCTCTCCACGCCTGCAGCTGCAGCAGCTCTTGACCAGCAGATCTTAGCCAACCCTTTCCCTTGGAGTGTGAAAAGTCAATGAGGCCTCTGCAAGCATGAGATGTCCCTGGAGCAATCTCTTGTGGTTTTGAAACCCTCAGTGATTTATCCTGTGAGAAGGTTTTCATTTGACAGTTCTGTGGACATCGCCACAGATTAACTTCCCTATTTGTTTCTTAAATAAAATACCACTTCTCGCAGCTACTCTGCCTGTTCCCTGGTGCTTCATTGATTGCAAACATGGGACGTGGGAGAGGTGAAGTGCAAACTGCCCTGCAGCCTGCRGCCCTGAACACACGTTCAAGCTGCAGGGACCCCACCTCTGATTTGTTCTTGCTGGTTTTATGGCTCTTTCAATGTCTCTTTGAAAGTCAGTATCTCGCTGCAGAGTAACCCCATACTTTGTACATAGAGTAGCTGCTTAAAGGGTCTTAACATTTCGCTATGCCCCTTGATAAACAAGATCCTTGACTTCCATTTTAAAATGGGACTTTCAAGCATGTTTGTGCCAAAGCATCTCAGTTTAGGGGGTTTTTTGTTTTGTTTTGTTTTTTAACTACTTTCTGCAGTTTATAATAAGTCTTCTTTAGCTTGGGTTTTAAACTCATAATAGCTGTTTCAAGTAGAAATCGCTTAATCTTATCCCAGAGAGCATTCCGGGGCCTTATGAATCCAGGTATTTTCTCTCTAATGTGATATCACTGCTAATGTGGCAGACCATCTCGAGCTGCCAGTGTGGTCCTGATCATGCTACTTCTGCGGTTATTTTAGCTGGTCCTGTGCAGTCTTGTAGCTAGATCTCTAACATCCCAATCCAAAACGCGCCGAAGGGAAGGTCATCTCTTTGCAGTGAATTTTGGATCGTGCTCTGCGTGCCTTTAATGTTTGTTATTGTTCCTACCTTTTCTTAGGCGAATACGTAACACAAAATACTAGGTGGTGGAATAAAAGACTTTGTAATTTAGGTTGCCAAATGGCAGGCACCGAACCCTTGGACCTGTAAAGCAGACCAGCCCCAAGTGCGTGTTGCTAAGACCCCTTTTGGCCTCTGTGCACCTCCACGTGCCCRGGTTATGCCCTCCAGCCTCTCGGAAAAAGTAAGGATCCAGCAGGCAGGGAATGAGGAAATTTTTGATTAACCCTCAACAGTGGAAAACAGAATAGTGGCTGGTTGAGCAGGGGGAAGCTGGTGTAAATAGACGTGGTCTCAGGGCGGTGATGCTCTGGGAGCTGGCTGGAGACGCTGAGTCCAGCCCCAGGAGCAAAGAGGGAGCTTGGATCGCCGCTGCCCTGCAGTTCGGAGTCGTGTTGCCGGAAGCCCTGCGGTTTGTGGCTGGAAGTCAGGCTGGACAGGAAACAGGTTTCCCAGCAGTTTCCCACATTACATTTTTCCCATTGTGAATCAGCAAGAAAATACAAAATGGCAAAAATCTCCGCAAGATGAAAAGAACTGTCTGAAGCTTGTGAAAATGTTTTACTTCTCCAGCTTTTCATCCCACTTCTGATCTATTGTACTAAAGGGCCAAATAAGAAGCATGCATGTTTTCAGTCTAAAAATGCCAGTGTCCTGTTTTGCTAACTTTTCAGGATGTTTATTACTGCAGGATTTGTCAGAAATAATTTTCACAGTTATAATGACTTTTGAGAAAMTGATATTGGAGTTTAAAAATAATCTCTCAAAATATTTTCCGCCTTGCTGCTGTTAGATACACTTTCAGTAAGGAAATGGTTAGGCCTACTTGCAAAGAAGGACAGAACACAAATACCATTTATCTCCCAGCTAGTGTCTTAAAGGAGCGTATTCCGTGGATGCTGCAGTCACACTTCATTAGTATCTCAACAGCTAGTTTCTCCGCTACTGGAATATGAAGGGTCCTTCAGTTAATCTCTTGCTTTGTATAACCTAAGATGCTGTCAGAAAAGCAGTCTTTTTAAACCAGCTCTAATGTGGCACTGCTGGTTAGCGTTGTGTGCTGTACAGGAAGGGTTTGCACCGAAGCAGCGGCTGAATGTGCTTCGTTTACGAAGAGCAGTGCTAGGTTGGGACAGTCCTGCCTCTTGGCATCTACGTCACTGTTTCTCCTCTATGCTTACCCGACTACCCCTTGCATGCAATTCTGAGCCTATTTATTCATTTAATTTTCAAATAAACTATGAAAAATCAGCACGGGGAGGAAGCGGAGGGTTGCGTTGTGGTGGCTGCAGAAAAGGGAAGAGGGTAGAAAGGTTTCTTCCGAAGATGCGTGCTCTGCTGTCATGAAGCAAACCTGCCATCTCGTTTGTGTTGCAGAGGCCACATCTGCATCGGGGGGGGGGGGAGGAAGAGGGAGGAAAACCAGCAGGAGAGACGCTGATTAAATCAAGGCAAAGCTTGGCAGCTTTGTGGAACGGTTTGATGKGTATCAGCCAGCACATGTTAAACACATGTTCTAGCCTGATGCTTTTATCAGGCTGTCTGGGTGCAAGGCAGATGGCAGCGAGAAGGAACAGAGCTACGGCCCTCTTCTACAAGAAGGGCTCAGTCCTGTAGCTCCCCCCCGCCCCATGTGCCCTCTTCATCCTTGATGGGGTGAGCGATTCCTTCCTACCGATCATGAGCRTACCTGAACCGTAAGGTACCGCTGCTCACCCAAAATGTTGCTACAGCCAGGCTTTTCTCAGTGGCACTAGCTGCTCCACGTAGCCCTGGGGAACAGTCCTGCAAGGCAGCTTAGATGGGGCCTCCCAGAACCGGAGCTGGGAGCCCACCAGGTGTATGTGTGTCTCAGGGGAGCTGGACAGGAGCTCAGCACCTTTTGGGGGGTCTCCCCCCGCCTGGGGACTGCTTCATGCACTGCCTGAAGCCCGTTTTCCTCCCTCTTCAGCAGGTGGCCTCCAAGGCTGCAGTTAGGAGAACGCCAGCCTTCCCTTTGCTCCCAGCGCTCTGCAAACCCAGGTGCCGGTAGCTGATGGACGTCAGGAGGGACCGCGCTGTCTTGCCTGACCTCCTGCAGGCGACCGCTTCCCACCCAGCGTCGCCGCGCTGCTTTCTAGGGATTGCTCGCTTTCTTTCCCCGGTCACGGGACTGACCAAGTGCTACATTTTTGACATCTGCAACCACAAAGTCTTGGGAAAAAAATGCTGAGGATTCATCATGTCAGACTGTTTCTCTCTGCAGCGAATTTTGGGTCTGAATAGCATTAGCAAACGGCAGCGTAAGAAAACTTCCACAGATGCAGTTGGGTTCTTCCTCTGCTCTGCAGTGCTTCCTATTGTTTTATTCAGTGTTTTTAGGGCAATGTCTAGCTACCCAAAGAAGAKCAGAACGTGGGGTTTTTGTAATAAATGTTTTGCCAGTTCCTAGTTATATTTCATAATGACGATGGCATTCTTAGCCTTCTCRGATTTATGATTTATGGTAACATATTCTTTGCCTTCTGTGAAATATTACGGGGGGAAGAAGGAGTTCTGGATGCAAGATGTTTCTGTGTAAAGCATTAAGGACCTCATGAATTTATTCTGTGGCATCTAGAGAAAGTATGTGTGTATGTAAGYGCGGATCAATACATTCTGTGCATTATGTATGGATGCGCAGTGCACTTGTTTCTCCACAATCTCAGCTGTGTTTAAAAGCAGRGCTTCTCAAATGGGCCTAAAAGCTTCTGCAAAACGTTTTTACCCTCTCCAAACAATTTAGTTAATTAACCTGCTAAATCAGTTCTTGCTGGCTGTCCCCGAAGACACCCCTCCTAACTGCGATTTTTCTTCAGATTTGGACGAAACGCAACGGTTGAGTCATGAGTTTTCTTTCTGGCTCTGCTGCTGGAACGGGGAATGTTGTTCACAATATTGTCTGTTGCCATATGCTTTTTTCATCAAGTTAAAGGGTGCAACTTTCTTTTTGCTTCCCCCTCCACTGACTCACTCCCCAAATATGTTTCTGGTTAGGATGCTTTGTGACTTCTTCCGGACATAAGGTTTTGTATTTTGCAGTTCACTTGGTGGATCGGCTCCGTGAGCTTTAAAACATCTTGGAGGACGGGTGTCCTGGAGAGCAGAAGGTTGCTTACCTCTCGCTGGTGTGCCCTGTTTGTTTTGTAAACCTCCTGCCCCAGAAATGGCTTTCCAGGAGGTGGACAGTCCTGTTCCGATGTCCTTCAGCGCGCTTCACATCCTGCAGGCGAGGTCTYGTCCCCGCGGAGTCGAGGAAAGGTCTAAGGGAGTCTCTAGGTCTCCCTCCTGTATTGGGGAACTCGACATTTTATATGTTTGCAGTGTTATGCTTTTAAGGTCACTGTAAGTCAAGGAAGGGACCTAGCTGGCTGCAAAACAGACAGACAGACAGACAGGGCCCTTTCTGGCCTCTCTTAAGGCATTGCATTCAAGCTTGCCTTTGCTGCTGCCCAGGGCTCTCGGTGCAGTGACTTTCCCCGCTGATACCACGTTTCCTCGGAGCCRGCGAGTGAGGAACCCGGGGCCTTACGTGTCCCAGCAAAGCCTTAACCCGCTGCTCCCGACATCCTGCCTTTAGCAGTAGCTGCTTTCCAAGGCTTGACAAACAGAAGGAAACTGCTCCCCGAAAAGCAGGCCGTAAATCACCCAAACGATCCTTCCTGCATCTGACCCTGCAGAAAACGGGCTTGCACCTGCAAGCAAGGCGCCGGATTTCCAACGAGCAGCCTGAGGYTGCTGTTCGCTTGCCTGCATTGCAGCAGTATCTGCTGGACCCCGCTGACGGAGAGCTTGCTGCGGTAGGGCTGTAGGGGTGCACCCCATCCTCCCTTCCCAAAGTCCCAGGGATGTGACGGAGCAAGCCAGGGAGACCAGTTTGCCCATTCCTCGGCTGAGGAGCTGAGATGCCAAGAGTTAAGCGCCTGGCCCAAAGCCAGAGCGCTTGGAAGCGAGCCCGCGTCTCCCTCGTGTTAGCTGGGACGTCCCCGTGCGGCGTGCCTCGCTCTGCTGGAAATGTCACCCGCGTCCTCCGGAGCCCCCGCTCCGCAGAGGAGCATCTCCCAACTGCTCAGCTTTGCRGGACAACCCCCATCCGTTCCGGCTTTCAGCTTGGGGATGGAGGAGCCCGGAAACGCGCCGCTCTCTGTGCTCTCCTTTTCAGAACTTCTCTTGTTCTAGAAGCTACGGAGAAAGTTATTTCGGCTGAGTGACTCCCCGGCGGGGTGTCCCCGGGCACTGGGCTGATGACAGAAAGCACGTAAGGGCGCTGCGAGGCGGCACCGCAGAGCGGCCCGGCTGATGCCTAGCCCCCGCCGCGGGCAGCGGCACAAGGCAGCACGGGGGATCCTCGCCCGGCGAGCGGAAAGGGGGACCYGAATCCTCGCTGTCCCTCTTCCAAGCCCCAGACCTGCTCTGCCTTGTGCCCTTCACCGTGCTCCCAGCAGACACGCGGATGTCACGCTCGGCGGCGAAGGTCTCCTCCTTCCTGCGAGGCACAAGCCCGGGAAGTCATCCGAGTCCCCGGATCCTGGTGCCGGCTGCTGGGAAGGAGCCCGCGGTAAACAGAGCCGCTGCCGACGTTCCCGGCTGGACGGGGTCCCACCACGCAGGGGACCGACCCACGCTGAGAGCCTGAGATGACTCGCCATGACCCCAAGCCACGCGGACGCAGAAGGCGGCAATCGTGGTGTCCCGTGCCAAAGCCACCTGAGATGCAAGCCCTGCTCCCAGCACTTACTTTCTCCCAAGAAAGGCCTTGCTCCGTTGGACAGAAGGTGCCATGCTCATATGGGGGTCCCTCCTGGGAAGGACGTGTTGGTTATAATCAACGCTCCGCGGTGTAGTTATCCATGAGACACTAATAATCACTCCTCTGAAGCGCAGGAGTGACTGCTGCAAGGAGGAGGGATCGAATTTCTATGGGATTTGTTGGAACTTCAGCTTCTTGTTCTTGGGGTTTTTTTCTTCTTGTACTTCCCAGTGCTGCTACCACTGTTCCTTCCTGGCCTGGCAGTGTCATCATCTGGCTGTTCAGGAGATGGAGGGGGAGGCAGAGGTGTTTCCTTGCGAGGAACAAATGTTGCAATAACCTGTCTTTGCTCAGCTGGAAGTATTTCCAATGCAAAAAAAAAAAGGAGCAATGTAAGCAGAGCCTGGATATACCGTGGCCCTGGAGGGAGGGACAGGAGATTTGATGCTTGGAAAAAAGACGCTGGCAGCAAAATCTGGATTCTGCCTTGAAAAAAGGAACCTCCCAAGGGAACTGATGAAACCCGACATATGTGTTATTTAAAACTGAGCAAAATGAAGAGCTGGAGGCTACGAGCCTAGCCTAACCCCAGTGGCTTCACAAGGACCTCGTTAAAACCCCCAGGGAGGAAGAACATATTGCACAGCCGGAATAGATCTCTCCTCCGCTTCATTTCCATGTTTCCATGAAGTTGTGTGTTGGGAAAATGAGTGAGGTCCTGGGAATATTCTTTTTCCTGCTGCACGTTTGTACGTGCTGTTGAGATACTTTCACCCTGGTGCAGCACGGATCCCCCTCCCTCTCCCTGGTACCTTTCCAAGAGATGAAGCACATCCCTTCCCCAGTGCAGGACCATGGGGTCTCTCTCCCCCATCCATCGGCCGGAAGGTGACCCCAAACCCCCTCCCGCTCTTGGACTAGGCTCACGCTCTCCGGGGACAGAGCCTGGCTCTCACTGCATTTGTACAGCCCCCAGCGCGGTGGAGCACAGGTCCCAGGTGAAACCGTGATGTCCCTCACGTGGAACAACCACCACCCGCTTTTCTCCACCTCGGAGACCTCCTCCCATCTCAAAGTGTTTCCTACGGAGCTTCCTGCCTGGCCGGTTTTGTTCCAGTCTTGCTTTCTGAGAGCTTTCCTACGGCCTGTGAAGCCACTTAGAGCGTGATCTGATTTTCTCCTTTTCCCTGYGTGTCTTTAGCCTGTTTCCTATCACACTGCCATGGGGCTTGGCTTCTCCTGAGCTTGGCTTCTCCTTCTCCAGCCGCCTGCATTTAACAGAGCTTCTTAGCGAATTCCTCTGCATAGTAATCTCTGGGTTGCTATCTAAGGAGTTTAAGGACATTTCCAAACGAATGTTGCCAGAAAATACTGGCACCCACCTCCAGCTACCTTCCTCTTGTACACACGTCCAGCTCCTCGAGCGCTCTGATGCTCTGCCATGTTTAAATAACCATCGCTTGCAGTCAGCTCTCAACGCAGCGGGTTATTTTCCAGCTGTTTTTTTTCAAGTCCTAGGTGCTTTCTGCAGTTTCTTGCCCTAGTGACTGGACTTGACCCCTTGCACTGAAAGTCCTCGATGTCCCCGGTGCGCAAGAGCTGTGAATTTTACCAGGTGATCGCTTCTCGTCCTCTCCGTTCCTGCAGAGCCCAGGCACCGCTCACCAGAAGAGCGAAGGGAGCCGGGAGCAGGTCCGAGACGTGGCCGAGCTTCTGGTGGCTTCGTCGATTGCATCAGCATCACCCTGCCCCACCAAGGGGCCGAGTCCCAGACCAGCCTCCTATTGCCCTAGCTGGGAGCAGGGACCACGGGTTCCCTCAAAGAGCTTGTGACCTCTCTGGTCTCCTTGACCTGTGCTGCTGGCATTTTTGGCGGCCCATGGGATAGTTTATCAGCAAGTCCACTTTCCATCCCGAGGTCTCAGTGCCCTGTCGCCTTCCCGCGGCTGCCAAGGGTGCGGGAGCTGGGCAGTCATCCTTCTTGGCTCGTGGTGGGGTCGGTGCATCCCCAGCGCTGGATTCAGCGTGCAGCCAAGCGCAGAGATTTATCTGCAAGCGAGGACTGGACGAAGCCTGTGCGTGGCATTAATTTCAAGCCTCTCTTTGGAGAGGATGAAACTGTTGCTTGTCAGGAGATAAGGCAGCAGGCCCAGCCATCCAGAAATCAAAGTTAGCAAGAGGAGCCAGAAGGTGGTCAGCACTTGTTAGCATGGCGTTTGGGAGACCATGGTTCACTTCCTAGCTCTGCTTTGGTCTGTGCTCACGGGCGCTGAAACGGCTGCGCAGCTTGGCCTCGGCTGAGCTACGTGCACGAGCTGGTCTCAGCTGTGCGTTTGGGATCAGGCCCTCAGGACACGGTATTGACCTGGTGCAAGTATTGCACGGACATGCGAGGAAAAATCACCTGGTGGCCTTCCTTCCTGGAGTCTCTGTCCCCCATTCCCGACGCCTTCACGGCCAGGCTCGGCCTCGCTGTCGCGCTGTTTGCAGCTTTAACCATCGCGTCCCCCATCACCGATCTGGGTGACAGCACAGGAACGCTGCTGCGGCCCCCGGCATCTGGGCGGATTTGGCAGAACCTCGCTTGATGCATCCTCCCGTTTGGACAATGAGCTACCAAAAGCTTTTACTGCCCAGTCCCACCCAGAAACCAAGCAGGGGCCCTGGGGCAGGAGATCCCAGCCGGCCCAAAGCTGGCACGGCCGGTCCATCCCTGCTGCCCCAGCACAAGATCGGGGTGTGCGGCTGGACAGGACCTCAGGGCTGGACAGGACCTCAGGGCTCTCTCGGTCCTTCCCTACGTCCCACAGCACATCTGCCCCATGTAGACGAGCTCGGGCATGTGTTTTCCAGCTTTAAAAATCTCTGATGATGGTTATTCCTCTCCCTTTGTGGTCCTCCACTCCCTTATACCTAAATAGTCTTCCTTCAGCTCTAACCTGATTTATCTGTCGCTTCTTGTCTCTCCGTTGTGGACATGGGAATAGAGTATTTCCTCCCTCTTTTCAGTTGCCTTTTATCGACCTGAAGATGTTATCGTCAGTCCCCTCCGTTGTTCTTTCTCTAGGGTAAACAGCTTGACTTCCTCCGACCTTTCCTCATCGGTCATGTTTCCAAGATCTCTGGCTATTCCCGTTGTTTTCCTCTTGACTCTCACTCCTTAGTCCGTGTCTTTGGACAGCAAAGCCCAGGCGGAGGCGCTGGCTACGGCATGGGGTGTGCAAAGAAGAGGTCGCATCTCTGACCCGCCGTGGGATGCGGATGCTCAAAGTCTGCACTGGTTCAAGGGGGGACCAGATGTGTTTGTGGATAATAAATCTACTGAGCATTGCTAAATACCCAGAAGCCACATCAAGGAGTCTGAGCTGAACGTAGCTGGAAGCTGAGGGAGCACCAGGGGAAGGACGTAGTCATGCCCAGCACCCGCTGTTGGCTCCTGCTGGAGGGGAGATACTGGGATATGTGAAGTTGGGACAGTCAATCTTCTGCTCCGCAGCAATGCTCCTGGCTTTCACCCCCCCCCCCACGTTTGTCAGCTCGTGTCCAGCCTGGGGCGACCAGCCGTGGAATAGAGGCAAGAAGAGACCCAGGCCCGGCAGCGCCAGCAGCCCTGATGCCTCCCACCTTGCAGCGAACCGCTGAGGAAGGAGAGCCCGGTTCCCCAGCAGCTCTGCTCCTCCGTCTTGGTGGCTCCAGCTAGCCCACATCTCCYGCGTTCGCCTACGACACAGGGCCGCACCGGAAACCTTACAGAAGCCCAACCCCACCGCTCAACCCCATCCATGGAGCCCTCAGCGGGGCCACAGAAGGAAATCAGGCTTGACGTGAGTCTTTCTCGTGACACATCCGTGCACCACCGTGCATCTTCTAGGTGCTTGCAAGTCACCGCAATTCTGCCCAGTCCCGGCCTGCTGAAAGCTCRCCCACCCTCCCTTTCCAGAGGAGCTCCCGAATCGCTCCGCGATCACCGCAGTCAGTCCCCAGTTCATCAGCCCCAGCTGATTTGATAACATCCACCTTATCAAACCACTCTCTGATCTGCTCTTTCTCTATTTTTCCAGCACTAACTGCATTACCAGCCCGCTGGCGACTGACCTTTCCGGTGAAGGCTGGCAGCAAAAAAAAGCACGGGACGGCTCAGTTGTCCCTGCGGCATCTGTCGCTGCTCTCCGTCCCGCGGCGCGGCGGGATCACGAGCGTGCTCGCGGACGGCGCTCTTGCTGCAGCCAGCACGGGACGGCGCGGGTGTCCCCTGCTCTGCTCCGACCTTCCTGAGCCGCACACATCCTCGCACCGGTCCCTTCTCATCCCCAGCACCCTGGTTTCCACCTTCGGTCTCTCTCTGCTGTGTGATGTTACTGAAGAGCTTGTGACTTACCCCCCAAACTCCGTTTTTTTTTGATTTTTATCCCACTGACTCTCACCAGTGATGATACGTTGCCTTCTTGAAAAGCCCCTTTTTTTACCTTACTCTTCTCTAGCCTTCCCTTCCAAAGGGTTCCTGCACGTCAGTGCTGCTGGTATCGAAATTGCCCTCCGTGT
This sequence comes from Apteryx rowi, assembly GCF_003343035.1. Lineage (NCBI taxonomy): Eukaryota > Metazoa > Chordata > Aves > Apterygiformes > Apterygidae > Apteryx > Apteryx rowi. The sequence continues at coordinate 4,026,187 of NW_020447530.1, read as the reverse complement.
TGGCCTTCTCGCCCTGTTTCTGCCCATTGCCGCCCACGCTTTACAAGATGCATTTGTTTTCCGATTAATGTTCCCCAATTCCTTTCATTCAACTCGSAAAGCTTCAGCAGAGCCAGTAAACACAGTTCACCAGCAGCTCTTTTTTACCGAAATGCCCCAGTCTTCCCGCGCGGCATGATCCCGGCTCCACCAGCAGCTCCTAAGTCCTTGCCCTGCCGCCGGCCTCGGCATTCCTACCTGTAAAATGGGGAGAAAACCGCTGGTGGCCTACACAGAGCTCACTGCAGGGACGTGACACAGGGGAGACCAGCAGGGAGAGGTGGAGAAAAGCACCGGCGGGTGCTTTCGGGAAGGGGCATACGGGCAGCTCCTCCCCGGGGAGCCCGGGCAAACGCGGCTGCTTTTCGGGAGCCGCCGGAAAAGGGGGACGGCGCGGCTGAGCGAAGCCCCTGGCCCAGCTTTTGCAAAAGGCACCGTGGGAAATTCGGGGTGCCGGGAAAAACCCGTGTCAGGTGGGGGGCACCGAGCCACAGCCTGCGAGAAAAAGCCGCTCCGCTGTCGCCGGGATCGTGCCGCCAGCCGGCGGGAAAACCCGCGGGCAGGGAGCCGGTTTCCCCGGCCGTTTGGGAGGGGAGAGCCAGGGCTGGGGAGATAAGGGGAGACGTTTGCACCGCGGGGTGGGATGGGTGTCCGACCTCGCGGCGGGGGGGCTTTCCAGCAGCTCCGCTTCCCATCGCGGCACCTTCGGGCAGGGGTGGAGGTGGGTTCTGCCCTCGGGGCGGGGGGAAAACCCACGGAAAAGAGCCCCGCAAAGGGTTTCCTTCTCCCGCTGGCAACAGTGAAGTGGAGGCYGGGGCGCCGGAGCCGGGGGTCGACTCGGTCAGCGGGGAAACGAGGTGCAATTTCCCAGCCGTGGGGTGATGAGACCTGGCTTGGCTCATCAATGGAGGCAGCAGCCCACTCCTCCTCAGCGTCTCTTATCTAAGGGCAGTTCTYGTTTTCAAGCTATGACTTATTCCACCTGCAGGGATGGATTTTGCGGCCTCTGGGTGTGAAAGTCCAAGCCRGATGGTTGCTACATCTTGAATCTCAGTCTCCGGCTCCATTCCACACCTTCCTGGCCATCAGGAGCAGAGCCATGGCGGCATGGCCAGCCAGTGACTTCCACCACATGCCCATATATATTATATATATATGTGTATATATATATATTTTTTGTATATATATATATTAATATAGTGGAGCGTGCCCTTGTTCTCAGAGCACAAGTTCTAGGGGACCTAAGCGAGAGTTATTTTACTGCTGGGTAGTGACATATAGAGACACTAAATAATTTTTGCAAGAATAGTTAGAGCAATCTAGAAAGACTGGCCCTCTGCTTCTCAAGAGGCCCTTCAGGACCTTAAGCTCAAAAATTATCCGTCCTTTTCTTAGAGAGCTGCCGAACAGCTGTATGCGTATGCAGGGTACCTGCGCATTGGCGCAACTGTGCGACTTGGACAGTAAAAGCAGCTAAAAGAAGCTGTTGAGCAAAGGCAAAATCGGCTTGCAAATGCCGCGTGAAATATTACCGGCAACCGGTGGCAAAGGACGATTGTAGAAATGCAAAAAGCGCCAGGGAAAAACATGCTTCTGCATTTCTCCTTTTTGGTTCTGGGTGTTTTTTTTTTTTTCTTTTTGCTAAACGTTGCCCGTGCTAAGTAAGCAACAGCCCGGGGGGGGGGGAGGACAGCGGCGGAAGCTGCCCCGGGCGCCCGGCGGGGCTGGCGCGGCGGCTCCCGTGCCCGCTCCGAGCGCGTTTCTCCCGGCCGCTCCCGCGGCTCGGGCACGGCGAAGGGTTCAAGCGAGCTGCGCTTGACCTCTGCACGGAGCAATTAAAAAAGAGGAAGGGGGGGAAAAAAAAAAAAAGAAAAAAGCTGTATCGATGTGAGTTTGCCCGGGAAAGCGTCGCCGTTGCTCGGGGCGATCCGCTAGGATCCGCTTACGGCGGGACGGGAGGAGCGGCGCGGTTCGGCACCTTATTTGGCCATCGCTGCCCGGCGGCGGCGAGGAGCTCGGGAAGCGCCGGGGCCGCGGGGCTGCCGCAGGAGCCCGGCGGCGGCGGCGTTTTCGACCTCGCTTTGCAGCTCCGCCGAGCGGCCGAGGCAGCGTCGCGCCCGCCCGGCCGAGGGCACGGCTCCGCCGTTTTCAGTTAAAAAAAAAAAAATGCACCGTGATGCTAAAGGAAGGGTTTTGCTTTAAAAAAAGTGTTTTATTTATGGGTTAGTTCTGCTGCAGTTCTTGGGGGGGGGTTTTAAACAGCCTCTCCGCTCCCTGAAACACCTCCGGGCGACCACGTGCACCAAGAAACCTGCTGAGTTTGCCAGTGCTCAGCTGGCCGCAGCCCTGCTTCGCTCCGCCTGGGGACAGGACAAGGGCGCCAGGGCCTGGGGCGCCTGCGGCTTGGCCCTTTGCACGCCGGCCCCGGCCCCGCCGCCCCATCCCGTCCCGTCCCGTCCCGTCCCG
>NW_020447530.1:3924588-4023406 GCF_003343035.1 Apteryx rowi | reverse complement strand
GCTCGCTGAGCTGAGCTGAGCTGAGCTGAGCTGCCGGGGCGGCTGGCGGCGCGGGCCGGGGCCATGGCGCTCGACGGGATCCGCATGCCGGACGGCTGCTACGCGGACGGCACCTGGGAGCTGAGCGTCCATGTCACCGACCTGGGCCGCGACGTCACGCTGCGGGTCACGGGCGAGCTCCACATCGGCGGCGTCATGCTGCGCCTCGTCGAGAAGCTCGGTGAGTCCCGGCAGCCCCGTGAGCGCGCTCGCCGCCCCGGCACCCTGCCCCAGCGCCCGGCACCTCGCCCCGGCACCCTGCCCTAGCACCCCGCCCCGGCACCCAGCACCCTGTCCCAGCACCCTGCCTGCTCTTGCACCCCCTGCCAGCACCCTGCCTTCAGTGCTCAGCACCCCGTCTGCCCTAGGATCCCCTCCCAGCACTCTGCTCTTGCACCCCTTCCCAGCACTCTGCCTTTAGCTCCCAGCACCCTGCTCTAGCACCCAGCACCTTGCCCCAGCACCCTGTCTGCTCTTGCACCCCCTCCCAGCACCCTGCCTTTAGCGCTCAGCACCCCCTCCCAGCACCCTGTCTGCCCTAGGACTCTGCTCTTGCACCCCCTCCCAGCACCCTGCCTTTAGCTCCCAGCACCCTGCCCTCTGCTCTTGCACCCCCTCCCAGCAYCCTGCCTTTAGCACCCAACACCCCTTCCCAGCACCCTGCCTTTAGTGCTCAGCACCCTGTCTGCTCTTGCACCCCCTTCCCAGCACTCTGCTCTTGCACCCCCTTCCCAGCACCCTGCCTTTTGCTCCCAACACCCTGCCTGCTCTTGTACCCCCTCCCAGCACCCTGCCTTTAGCACCCTGCCTTTAGCTCCCAGCACCCTGCCTGCCGCAGCAGCACCCTGCCCTCCGAGCGAGCACCCCAGGCCGGGGCGCCCCTCTCCTCCCGCTTTTCGGCAGCGCCCCTTGCGGTGCCCCCCGGGCCGCCCCCTCCGGCGCCCTTTGCGGGCGCTGGGAGCCAGCTCTCCGTGCCAGCGACTTGCGCGGCTGCGTCTCAGCGGCCCCGGGCCAAAGCCGGCCCAGCCTCTACGTCTCTGCGCCGGGTTGGGTGCGAGCGGCCCTCAGCCGGCATCCGCTGATATATATATTTTTATTTTATTTTTTCCATTTGTATCCCTAAACAAGTAGGGAATTCGGGGAGAGCTGAGGCGACATCTTCATTTACGTGTTTTGTTAGTTTGCTTTTAATCCGGCGTTCTCCAGTGTACAGGCAGAGGCAGATTTAATTCTGAAGTGCAGCGTAAGATAAAGCCAGGAACCGCGCCGGTAGTGTCAGCGGCGGAAAAGTTAGTCATGGGGGGAAAAGTTATAAAGGGGAAGCGGGCGGCGCGTTAACGGGCCTCATAGCCGCTGCCCGTCGCGCGGGGAGGCCGCCCCGCGAAACGCCGCGGCTCACCGGCGCGTAGGTGCTTGCTCCCGGGCTCGCTCCGGGCGAGCGAAACCCCTTTGGTTTTGCTTTAGACTGCGGCGAAGGGCAGGCAAGATGATGCCACCCCTGGGCTGGCGAGCGTTAGAGACGATTTTGCAGGAATGCACGGCTCTTTAACAATATAATTACATTTATTTTATTTATTTATTTATTTATTTTACCCTGCCTCCTGGTCTTTTTTGCCTTTCTGCAAGGCGGGAGAGGTTTGCGGCGTCGCAGCAGCGCCGGGTTTGGGGCGTGCTGCGCTGGCGCCCGGGGCATGCCGAGTTTGAGGAACAGGGCCCGGGAGCAGCTCCGGGATGGGTGTTTGGGGCTGCGCGGCGCCTTCGCGCGAGGAACGGCTGCCGGAGCCCGCGGGCGTTCGCGGGGACGCGCGAATGAATGAGGCTTTGAATCGGGGCCGGGACCAAACGGAGCCTGGTAGCGGGCGGCGCTGCAATATCCAGTAACCTTGAATTCACACCTGGACAAAGAGCCCGTTTGTCCGGGGCATGTGAAAAAGAGCGTCTGAACCACGCGGGGCGACTGGCTGCCTTTCCTGTCGGGGCTGYGAGCTTTGGTACGCGCCGCGTAGGCGCTTTCGCGGTGCAAAGTCTGCAAAAAGCTAATTCTTGACGCTGAGCTTCCCGCACTGCCCTGACCTAGCGAGAAACCTCGAAGGATTTACAGCTTAAAACCTCTGACTTTTTTTTTTTTTTTTTTATCAGTAGTCGGGCACTTTTATTACTTGTGTTTGTTTACTCAACGGTATAGTTAAGGCGGATCGCTGTAACTGCTCAAATAAAATATTAATTACAAGCTCCTAGCACATGCATATGGGCGTGTAGGAGTATCGAATCCGTTAGCTGTGCCTGCGGAGCCTGTTTGGGTGCAAACCGCTTGCATGGCTTGAAAAATGCCATCATATGCAAAACTTAGATTTTGATTTATTAATTATCTGGAGTTAAAGGAAGGAAAAGACAGATATAAATATGCTTGCTTTGAAAGGAAGCAAGTGTTTGCATCAAACAGTCTCGTGCTTGCGATAAGTTCGACTCTCTGAAAACTCACTTTTTTGTTACTTTTGTGCTCGAGTTGCAGAAAGATCTGCAACTGGGTTGAGCATTCGGGGAGGGAGGGAGGGAGGGGGGGAAAAAAGTCATTTACTTTCTAGAAATGGTAGAACAAACCGCTGTGGATCACGTACTGAGTAAGTAATGCTTCCCTCGGTTTTTATGTTGCATTGATTGGAGCCGTGCTCCGAGTTTCCGAGTGCCGGCGCTGGAGACAGGAAGCCGTTCAAAGAGGGCAGAGCTGCCTTCGCTTCAATGGGGCAGCTCATGCGCTGGAAGTCCAGCGCGTACRTAAGTGCTAAGTTGAACAAGGACTTAAATTAGCGGCTGACGTAATGCCCTCCCTTCCCGCCCCCTTCCATGTGTTTACCCGGATCCTCTCGGCTTTTTAAATTAGGCATTGTATTATGGGGAAGGAATGCTAGCTGTCACATCTCTGACCTTGGGGCGGGGGGGGGGGAAAAAGCGTGAATTTTGTATTTTTTGTGTGCGTGGTTTAGCTGCTGGGCTCTGCGCGATTCCTCGCTCTCCGTGATGGTTTAAAACCCGCGGATATTTTAGACTGCGGCCTTCCCTTTCCCCTCGCCTGTTGTCGCTTCGCCGAGCTATACGTATTTAGTTCCTTCTAATCCGCCTTCGTGTCGGCTCTTCCAGCCCTCTGATTATTTTTATTGCTCTTCTTTGAACTCCCGCCAGTTTATCGGGACCTCTTTTAGCGGGGAGAGGAGCGCGCGGAGCCGGCCGCGACGCCGTGGTGGGAAGGGAGGCCGGCCGAGCCGGCGTCCCGGCTGGCRCAGGGCAGCGATGCCCGCGGGGCGCCTGCCCCGCGCGTCGGCACGGCCCCTTGCGGCAGCCGGCCTGGTGAATAAATACCCTCCGTCGTCCCGTGTCTGCAACTGTTTCGTCTCCAGATGTATTCTCCTGCAGTTTTTCCCGCTGAAACTTTTTTTCTCCCCTTGTTTTTAACCAGTCCCTTTCCGTTATTCCGTTATTTCTGTGTCCCTGCTGGTGTTAGCGTTCGTTTTTTCTTTTTTAACAGCTCCCAGCGTGAAAAATGCATTGATATTTTCTAAAGCATTTTTTTTTTTTTAACTAAGGGTGTTAAGGAAACTCCATCTTCAGAATGAAGTTTCCTTGGCGGTTTCCGAGATCCCCGTACGGCACCGAGGGACCACTCCGCTTCGGCGCGGAGGAAGGAAGGAAGGAAGGAAGGGGGGGAAGTTGGTGCCTTCGGCAGGGACTTGCGCTGCTGCTCTTTCGCCACAGGCTGGCTGCAAGCTTTTATCCCGCCGTCGGGCTGGGCAAGGCACGCGGGGTTTTTGGCCTGCCCAGGGTTTCGCTCGAGTTCAGGGCATCGCTGCGAATTTGCCGCCAACGGACCCGGCTCGGGTTGCAGGGCGCCGATAGAAGCGCCGTGTTTAAACATCATTAATGAGCGACGCTGCAGGGAGCACGGAGCRGGGGGAGAGCTTGGAAAAGAGCAAATCCGCTCGGTGTTCCCTGCTGCTCACCGTAATTTGTCCTTCCCTTGGGAGAGGTTTGTGCCAAGGGAGATCTGGGGTGCGCGGGGACACGCGTTGGGGTGCTGCGCTCCGAGGGGGGATGCAGAACAGTCTCTTCTCACTAACTGCAAGCCTAAAGGTATGAACAAATTTGGTGGGTTCAGGCCTTGCTTGCCTGCGATCAGCCTTTTTTTGGGCGCGTGCAATTAAAATCTATTGCTGATGCAGACAGTGATTGGAAAAATCCCAAGCAGCAGATAGGGATTCTGGTTACTCAAGTGGATTGCAATGACCTGCTCACTTCCCTGTTATTTATCACCCTGCTGGATTAAGCCACTTAGTTAATTGAAATATACCATGTGTTTGGCAAAGCCCTCTGAAAAATAGGCTAAAAATACTGGGTTTGAAGAGCAGTAGTGTTATTTAGTCACTTATAAGGGCACGGGGTAAAATACAGGTTATATTGCAGGAAATCTGTTATTAACCTTATCCATGGAAACTCTAACGCACGCTGCCTATCGAGCTGGGCTGAATGCAGCGCGTTCATACGTAAGAAAGTTTTTAAAATCTGGCTGCGCGCTTCTGATAGACTTTTCCTGTTTACAGAGCGCATTTGATTATACTTGAAATATGAAACAACTTGTGACGGTTCTTCCCTGAAAATCGTAAGCGGCTCTGCTCGCCGGAAGGCGGCCGGGGTCCGCAGCGCGGCGCCTGGGAGCTCGCGGCGCTCGCGCGGCGGCTTTTGGGAATCCTCCCGTTATCGACTTCCGAACAAAAAGCGAGGCTTGAAATCACCGTGAGCGCGAGAAGGAAGGAAGTGAGCGCAAATCGTTGTTGCTGCTGTCGATTTAAGGGGCCGTTTTAAACGCATGCAACCCAAAACCTGCTCTTTTAAAATGTGCCCGGGAGAGGCTTTTCGGGGATGCGCTTAACAGCGGGTTGCGTCTAGTAGATACTTTACGCAGGCGTGCGAATAAAAGCATAATTGTCAGAAACAGCGAAGGGGAGGCGAATAGTGTCTGGCAGATGAATGGCTCAAGACAGATAAACTAAATGTGCACTGATTAGATTTATAAAGTCTGCGGCTAGAAGTTTGCAGTGGAAAGACGGCTTTCAGTCTAGGTTGCTTTTAAATGCAGTATATGCCTGTTGCAGCCAGGTCCAGCTGGGAGGACTGGGGAAGAAATGAGCACCACTGGTATCTAATACGTAAGGAAAATGGATAGCTCGGTGAAAAGAAGCTGCTGAATTGGGAATTTGGGACCTTCGGCACTGACGGTGTTAGTAAGTCTTGCGTAGGCAGAGGTGATGTCTGGTGGGGCGGTTGAACCCCCAGCTCTGTGGGCATGCAGGCTCCACCTGAGATAAAGGTAGAAGTACCATGCCCTTCCTAGAGCCGCGACTGATAGCTGCAGGCGGTGATGGCATCTTCCAAGGCTTTGGGGTTTTGGTGAATCAGCCCTTTGATAAGGGTTTGCGCAACGCTTGAGGTCCATTGTCCTCCTGGGCAGCTCTTTGGCGCTCTCCTCTGCCTTGGGCTCCCTTGAGAGAGGGCTGGCAGCGAGGACTAGCGAAGGGGTTAAGTCACGCACAAAGTGTTCTGGAGTTGGCGTAGCACTTTGAACTCTTTTTCTGTTTTGTTTTAACCTGCAAATATGGCTTGGATGCATCAGGAGTCCAAGGGAATTTGATATACTTTGTGCTCTCTGTCCATATTACCTTGCCAATGACTTTTGCTGGACTCTTTAGGAAGCTCAATCCAAAATACTGGCGTTTCCATGTAAAAGTTTGTTTTGTTTTTTTTTCTTAATGGAACCCTTAAAGGGTTATGAATAAAACACCAAGAAAGTGCAACATTATTGATTTACTGATCTTTGTATTTGAGGTTTCGCAGTACTCACAAGTGCTTCAAAGCGCCTTGGGACTTGCTGCAGAAGTTCATTGTCTTGAATCTGTAATGAGCTCTTGAAACAGCTTAAGGCTAAGTAAAAGAAGAGTCCACGCCAATCACACCGCCGCCTTTCTGTTGCAAAATGCCGCCAGAATGATTCTGCTGTGCCGTCTTTCAGATAACTTGCTCCTTTTATTTTTCACCTTCTCCAGGGAGGCTTAGATAAGGGCTTATTTAGGTGACCACGTTTGCTTTGCTGTTAAAGGAGGAGAGAGGAACAGCTGCAGTCTGAACAGAAATAAAGGAAGGGGTTTTACTGTAGCCGCACTTTAAAAAAGAAAAATTTATCTGAGCGTCTGCGCTTGGTGCCTAGAGTGTGGTCAGGGCATTAATCAGATTTGTGCTGCGACGATAACAGTGGAGCTGCTTCGTTTGGGCAGAATCGCAGGATCTGCAGATATTCTTCTGGGCATCAGCTGACTGTCGGCCTCGATTAGGAGGATGTTTTGCTTCCAAATCAACGCTCAATCAGTCCTCAATATTGCTTTTTAAGCAGGCGGTATTTATGAGAGGACGCTGAGTGCCGTTTAATAGGCCAGGACACTTGCGAAAAGCTCTTGGTACCGCATTTGATATCGTCTTCCTCGGGCGCTCGGCGCTCCCGGTGATGCAGATTTTCCTGGGTAAAGTCATCCTAGGCTTTTCAACGGCCAAACGTCGGTAGCTGTCAAGACATGGGCTAACAGCCCCTGCGGCAGCTCTTGAGAGCTGGGTAGGGCTCGGGGAGGGATTGCAGCTTGGCAGGCTGCGGAGCGCAGAGTTATTCTGGCTTTGGCAGTGCTTGGCCGTTTTGAGGAAAAAGCGGTCTCCTCTAAGCTGCCGGATGGTACCCAGCAGAGATGTTCCCTTTCCAGGGAAAAAAGAGCATCCTCAGGACAAATGGAGTTCCCAACATGGCCTGCATTTTCGTATTGCCAGTTGATTAATATCTCCGCTAGTGACCTGCACTGAATCCTTTTCCCTTTAACGAAGCATTTTTTTAATGGCAGGAATTGAGGAGAAGGAAGGGAGAATATGAGAGTGCCCATTAACAGAAGCCGTTAATCAGGCGCGCCGCCGCCGTGCCCATCCATCTCCGCGGGGCAGACTCCCTACTTCTGCATCCAGCTTTTGACGCCAGGAAGCTTCCACGTAGGCACACAATAAATCGCAGAACTGCGGCTCAGATAATGTCGTCTTTGTTAGCGTGAGTGGAATATTCATCTGAACCGCCAGCGGCCGAAGGAGTTCAGGGGCGGCGGTAGGTAAAAGCTGCACACGGGCAGCTCCAAGCTGCGGTCAGGGCAATTAATATTGCACCCAGAGTGGTGATGACTTTGCAGAAAGAGAAGAAAAAAAAATCGAGTTTAACAGTAATTTCCTCTTTCGAGTGTTTGTTCTTTGTCCAAATAGCAATGTATGAAATAGCAGCGCTCCCCGAGCCGGGTAGCACCCATCCTCCAGCCAGGGACACGGCACAGAATTCCCACCGATCTCAGCCGTCTTTTGCAGCTCTTGGTTTACTTGCGTTGGGTCCCTTTCACCTTTAAGTAGGTAACACCGAGAGCTTTCTCGCTTCAAATTATCYGCCTCGCTGGAAAGAGTCGAGTGTGCAACGCGAAGACGCGCCGGCCGGGGAGGCGAGCGGGGCGGCCGCTCGCTGCCGCGGTGCTCKCATGAATACCAGAGCACCGGTTTGTTATACCACAGACAGGAAATTGTTGGGTTGCTGTTCAGACCCAGCCCGAATCAGTAGTTTCCTCTTAGAACTTTTTTTTCAGGTTTCGATTTTGCGTAAGGCGCTCGGAGAAGCTGACTTGTGTGGAATTATATTTGCCTCGCTTGCGTTTGAAGTAGCTGAAATGAAAGAAATCGGCGCGTTCACCCACTTCCCCCTTTTCGTTTTTCATGTTCTCCCTAGCCATCCTTTTCTTTTCCCCACCCTCCTCCATCAGGACTTTTAATTTGTGCTTGCGTTTTACCCATGCATCTGACTGAGTCACTCTCTCCACCATGTAAAAACACAAGCAACTGGTACTTGAAACAGTTTAGTTATTTCTATGGGAAATTGGATGCCATGTGTTGGATGACTTTCCCTCTGTGTATTCCACAGCAGGGATTTCGGAAACCTCTTTCTCAGCTGTTAACGTGTGCAGCAACTGCATTAGTAACTGGGCACCGTCCTCCTCCGGGTACCAGCGTGAAATAGCTAATGCCTTGGCCCTAAATTTCTGTTCGGGGAAACGCGATGTGGTGTAAATGTCCCATCATTTGCTCGTGTTCAGTCTGTAGCTTGCAGACCTCTAAGTTCATAAGCAGCTTCTTGCAAACCCTCTACAAGATGCTACAAAAAAGACAAACTGGGAGCCTTAGAATTTGCTAAATTGGCAGTTTTCTAACTGGTGTAGCGCCCTGGCAAAATACTGGGTGGAAGGAAGGGTTGGTGGCTCTTGGGCGGCTAAACTCGTTTTGGCTCTTCTACATGGCATGCGTGTCATTTGAGGAGGGAAGCTACAGCTTGCCTTTCTGCGCTTCTGCGAAATCCGCTCGCCTAAATAAGATGCATGCCGAGATGACAGGTGTGTATTTGGAATCATGATCTAAAGCGTAATCATGGCTGTGTTTAACCTCTCGTCTCTGATTATGGGGAAAAAATGAGTGTAGATAACTTCATGCAGTTCTGGATGTCGGGAATATTTACAGAAGTTGGGAAAGAGAAGAGGGTGTATTTACACTGCAAACTTCAGTCATTTCAACATCACTGATTACGCTGCCACTCCAGCAGCTGCAGGCTAGTAACTTGGGTGTTTGGGGTTTTCTTTTTTTATGGTTTTTTTTATAGGCAAGGCAAAGTTAGGAGAAGATCTAGAGTGCTCTGCTCTTTGATGGCATGCTAGAAAGYGCCAGCTTGCTGAAGCGATGAGTTCAGTCCAGGGTCTGACACCAGACTCATTTGGGGAGAAAAAGTTTCATGTTGTTAAAATATCTCTTTCTGATGCTTGGGGAAAAAAGATGTAGTTCTTCATTTTTTTTTGTTATGAAATGTAAATTAACTGGTAACTTAGAAAAAAACTGAATGAAACTTCTCAGCTGGTGGGATTTGGTTCTTGATGTTCTCGAAGGCTTCCAGGGTTTTGATTGTTACAATTTGGAAAATTACTGAGGTCCCCAAATTCCTGCTGGATGGGGAAATAACTAGTTTGAATACATTTCTGGCAACTGGAGCCCAACTTTGGTTTTCTTGGCCAGGCTTGCCCCTTGCGCGTTAGTTAAGTTTCGGTTATCCAGACTGGAGCTTCCGCTGGGCAGCACTGGTGGGAGAATGGAAGAAATGTGGTAAGCAGAACAGATGAAAGATTTCCCACCCACCCCCTATTTTATTTTATTTTCTTCCAGAGAGCTGTGCTGCTCAGCTTTTCCTATGTTAGCCCATTTTCCAGAGAGTTTGCGGCAGTTCTGGGTGTAATTGGCACTTGGTGGCCGTTCAAATATTAACCTCTGGGAGCTGCGTGTGCGGCGTTTCTGTGAGCAGTGGGCTGCTAAAACCTGTTTTTCTCTAGGTTTAGCTAGTCGAGGTGTATTGTTTGCTCGCTTACTGTGTTCCGAATGGTGTTTGGAGGGGTTGCACGTAGGCAAACAGGCGAAGGAGCAATTGCATAAACCTCCGTTTTTATAGTCTCAGGAGACCAGGTGGTTTTTAGCTTTCGAAACAACTAGACAGCAACCAAAAATTCGTCTTGCTGATTATTACATTTTAAATCTCTTACTAGGCAATTGCACATGTTTGCTTGGTGGTTGTTTTTCTTTTTTTTTTTTTCTTTTTTCCTCCCTGCAGGCTTATGTATTTTTGGAAGGGTTAATTGCTTAAACTCCAAATTAAGTTAGAAGGCCTGGGTTTTGCAAAATTGCCTGGAAAGATATCGCTGTCTTGCTGAACTTCCCTTTTTCACTGATAATACACAGAGCTTTGCTTAAAGTGATATCCAGCTTGAGGGAGAGGTCTGCAGTGCAGATCAGTCTTCTCCGTTGTACCACCGCAGGACTGACGTTTCGGGCCAGATGAACAGCAGGCTCCTGCCGTACGAGAAGGTGGCTCCTCTGCCGAGATCTTGGCTGTGGGATGAGTGAGGTGAATCCACAAGCGTGGGTTAGAGACCTCAGAGGTCTTTAAGTCCATCAAATGCACCAATGGACAAGGAAGCTCTCTGAAACTGGTCTAACTTGCGCAGAAATGAATAAGAAGAGTTGGGGTCTCCTCTCCTTCCCATGCCACCTCCCCTCGGTAAGCTCTGCAGAGCACCTGCAGCAGAGAGCAGCTGGTTGCCCCAACTCTTGCCTTGTGTCTCCCGGCTGACCCAGGAGCTTGTGCCGAAACGCGTGCAGGGAGAAGGGTGCTAGCACGCGAAAAGCTTGCAGCTGCTGTCGCTGCCGGGGAGGGATGAGCGTCCTTTCTTGATTGCTTTTGCTTCGCCCGAAGGGTGAAACCGCAGACATTTGGGGTGCATCTTGGGGTGATGGTGCCCTTCGGACACTCCTGGCTGAAACCTTCCAAGGCATTAAGATGGTTAAAAACCTCGCTTTCCGCAAGGTTAAGTTTCTATCAGAGAATACTTTTCCGGTGGGAGAAATATCAGATTTGGCCACGCTTTGCGGGGGGAAAAACCTGTCATTAACCAACACGTCAGGAAATTGCTGCGATGTGCTCGGCTGAGTCCTGCCGTTCCCACGTGCCTACGGCTCGCGGCGCTCAGCCGTGTCCCGCTCCAGCCCCGACCCAAACTCGCGCCCCTCCGCAGCCTGGCGCGGGCACGAGGCTCTTGCCGTCTCTCCGGCCGTCGAAAAGCTTCGGTGCGGGAGTGCCGCATCCCGTCTCAACGCCCCGGGGATGGCGGCGGCTCCTCCGACGTGCCCCCGCGATGCCAGGCTGGGAACCAGCTGGTTTTAAGTGTAGCAGTTCCTTTTTGGGGAGTCTTAAGGTAGCAAGACCGACGCTTCAAATCAGGCCCTCCAAAAGCTGGAAAATGCTGGAATTAAGGCTGCCTGCTCGATCGTAATTTATGTGCTTTAAGCACATGCGCTAGGAGACGTCCTCTGGCTCCATTATCAGATATTGCGTCTCTTTGGCAGGACTTGCTCCCTTATGCATTGCACATTCGCGGGAGATGAATCAGGGTTGCGTGCTGTTGGCACCATCATCTCCAGGCGCTTTTCCTTTTTTGTCACAGAAGTAAAAAAGATGCGCAATATAGGGCTGGAGGAGGAGGGAGGGATGAGCGAGCCTCGGCTGGGAGTCAAGACAGCTAAATGCTCCCCGGAGGACTGGTTTCCTTCCCTTCCTCTGCTGCTGTGTGTCTGTATGGTTCTTCCTATTTTATGCTGGATAAATCATGCAAACCGCAGTCTTCACTTGTCACYGCTTGAGCGTTCTTCCACTTCTTGTGATTCCGTCTGATGTAGCGAGGAACTAGTGAAAGCCTTCTCTGGAGGTGTGTTTGATGAATGGCATGCAAGAGAAGGGAAACCACTCTGAAAAATCAGGTCGTAAGGATCCTGCTCAAACTATTCTATTAAAAAAAAAAAAAAATCCACCCTTGCGTATTTTTCCTTTATTTTCTCCCCTTAGAAAAATGAGCAAACCAGCTTGCCCTGGTGTGCTAGCACAAGGGATTTAAAGTAAGTCTGCACGGCAGCCACAAAGACTCCTCTGTATGCTGCAAACCTTCCTGAGCTAATTGGTGCTTATTAGCTCGGGTTACTCGGGAGTCAAGGTGGCCCCTGGCGCTTAGCTCCGCTGGGGTATTTCCTAGCGTTTCAGCCGGGTTCGGGGTTGCTGCGAAACCGCTAGCCGTGCTCAGACCAGCCAGTTTAAAACCAGGTTGGGGACGGGCGCGTGTACCAGGTGGGCAGCTCAGACGAACCCATAGAGTTCCTGCTGCAGCAAATGCTGAGAAAATAAAGCAAAATTTTTATTTTTATCTATTTGTAATTGCCCATGCCTTTTGCATTCTGTGGGATAGCCTCGGATGATACATGTCGGTGGTGTAAAATAAATTTAAATGGGGTTTTCTGGTTCTTTCTGAGTTGGGGCTCCATGCAGAAGAGAAGGCAGGTGACAACCAGCCCAGGCAAAGGTGCTTGCCAGTGTGGCCAGCGCGAGTTAGTTGTTTCAGTTCTAATTTAAGGTGATATTTGTATTTTGGTACTAGCAGTGCAAGGCGTAGATGCTACCTCAACATCGTAATGAATTTCATTTCCAGATGCTAGATGACTAATCCTGTCACCATCGAAAAGAGCTTCCTTCCTATGGTTTAATTTAGAAAAAAGTAACTTTCATACTTGTCTGAATTTGTTCTTCTTCTTCCTGAAAACTGTGTGCAGATGTACCCTGGCTTGATCAAAGGTACTTGAAAGTGTGCGTACGTGGGAGAAGGGGGGGGGGGGCTGCAGAGCTGCATGAATTGAGCTATTCAAGCGCAGCAGAATAAACCTCTGTGCTGTACCAAGAATGCGGTCTGCGCTCGCCCCGCGTATCGGAGGAGGTTTGGTTTTGAAGTYGCTGCCTTGCGGTTTTGCAAAGATACTCATCTACGGCGTAAACCTGTAAGACGTTCGTCTTCCCCAAGCGTGTTATAAAGCAATACCAATAGCTTAGAGACCGGGCAATGAAATGTTATAGGCGCTTTTATCATGTTTAATTTGACTCCGATCTGGGTAATGAGTTGACTTGCAACCTACTTGAGAAATCAACCCATTCAGCAAGGCGTTATAAAGAAGCAATATTGCTTGATTTTTAATGAAGCAAGCCCGTCTGGGTTTGTGCTTAAAAGCACGTGCGGGCAAGAGGGGTTTAAAAAGTTTTTCATCATGTCGTACGAGTCGCTGTCTTTGCTTTCTTAGCAGACTTGCTGGTGCACCTTCACTCCCGGTGGCTGCACTGTAAGCAAGCAGTCTTCCAAGTGGTGCAAATTAGCCCAAGGCTGCCAGGGAAAAGTTTCCTTTTTGGAAACTGCAGGCAAACGTCTGGGCGCGGATTTCTGTCGCTGAAGGGACTGATTTCTATAGATTAATAATAGTGTTCCCCCTCGGAAGGGAGGGTGGGCGCAGCGCCTCCTCTCCTGCCTCGTCCATCCTCCCCAGCCACAGCCCGTTCCTCCGGTGGGAAGCATCTGCCTTGTCRTGCCAGCACCGACTCTTTTGCTGCCAATATTTTGGGCCAAAAGTGAAAGAACAGCGGTACCCACGGCTGTTTCTTCACTGCTGGTGACGTGGGCGTGGGAGACTCCCAAAACACCTTTTTTAGTAGCAAAACAGCTGTCTTGCAAGCCAAGCGGGAGTTCTGCACAGCTGACACTAAGCTCTCGGTATTTTCCTGTGCTCTGCTGCCTGGTCTGCCTGCAGGGATCAGGGAGGACTGGGCTCGCCCACGGGGTGTCTGCTCTTCTCTCCGGGCCTGTTGCTCTCCCCTTGGAGCGGTTTGAGTCGGAACTGGATGACAGATATTCCCCCGACAGCTTGTATATACACAGCGTCAGTTCTCCAACCATGCCCGCTGGATTCCAGCCTACGTCCAAACAGAGCAGAGACCGACAAGGAAACTTATAACCCAAAGTAAAGCTAATGGAAAAGGACACTTTTTTTTTTTTTTTCCTCTGTGTTTTAGCAAAATCTTATTAGCAGAGCACAGCTAATAATTTTTTGGAGGCAAAAACGCACTGAGCAGCTGCCTTCTGAGCTGCGTGTTCGTGTGCTGGTGGCCCTCTGTAGGGCTTTTCCTCCCCTTTTTTTTTTTCATTGCTTTTGAATAGTTATCTGTGACTAAGTTGCGCGCTTGACGTCAGGGTTTTGTACTGCTGGAAGCCGCAGCCAGCTGTGAACTGCGTGTGTCCTCTGGCACGTCGGGCAAAGAGGGAGGTCTCCTGCGTCCAGCCTGAAAACCCACTAGGTCGTGCTCGGAGCAATCGTAAAACTTGCAACAATGCTGCTTTTTGTTTGTTTATTTATTTATTTTCCTTTAAGTCGAACTACATATACGAGCTTAAATTTAAATTCCAACACCAATCCGCACTGGTTTTGACACGAGTCCGTCGGTGTGTTCAGATGCTGCTGCTTCTTTGCCTACCTGAAGACCTACGGGATGAAATGGTAGCGGTGATGATTGCCCACGGTGGCAGAGACAGCAGAATTTAAGGTACTGCTTTACCACTTTGCCTTTACCGCTGGGTAAAAGCCCTTTCACTGCTGATTGCTGCAGAGTGGCTGATGTAAAATACGTTGTGCAAAGCCTGTGTCCGGCATGGGCTGTCAAATACGTATGGGCTTGTCTTGTGGTTAATAACTCTTCTAAGTCTTATTAATACCAAGAGCATCGTATTGTCATGGCTATAGCTTTATTGGAGCAGCCTGATAATAATTTTTGTAGGGTATTTCCCCACCACCACCATGTTTTAAAGTGTAATTTTCCAAGTGTCATAACCAGGAGGTGGAAGGACTTTTTCCATTACCCACCCTTACTTTTGGTCTGCAATTAAAATTGCAGTTGGGGGTGGAGGGGAACTCAGTCTTGTGCTTGACTTACCCCAAAACATGAGAAACCGCCTTAATAAATAGGCTGCGCCCTGAGGCGGTGACCGTGTGACCCAGCAAAAAAAAGTCAGCACTTCTGTTTGACCCGAGATAAATCAAAACAGCCTAGTTCTTTTTTTTTTCCTCCGTGGACTTGATCCTCCAAGAAGGAGTGGTTTTGGCATGTTCGGAGGAATCTGGGTTTACAGAGGTCAGCAAGAGCAGCGAAGCCGTGGTGTCGCTTCATGCTCTGTAGGCAGCGATGGGCACGGCGGCGCGTGGCCACTTGTGTCCCGTGCTAGTGCCRGGACCTTAGTTGAGCAGGAGGAGCAAGGTGAAAACTGCTTTGTGAAAGCTGGGAGCGATAACGGCTCCTCAGAGCTAAGCGAACGGTTTATCTAGCTATTTTCCAGCTTGCTTTTGCTTTATTTTGACCGAAGTGTGTTAGCCAAAAACGAACCGGTCAGCTTAAAGGCATTGCAGGCTTGGAGTCCGTGGGGCCAGCCGTACAGCCTAGGTGTACCTATAACACCAAATCCCATCGCTGCACTAATTGGAGGATCTCTAAAAAGCGAGAAACGTGCTCAGAGCCTTCAAGAGCAAACCATGTAGGTCTGGATCCGTGCCACCAGCATGCACAAGCCGAGCCCTTCGTTACAGCCCGCAGGTGGGGGGGAAGAAACCCAGCGGTATTTAACAGTTGGCTCAACAGTTTCTGAAAAGTAAATATTGTTAATAGCCAGGAGAGCCAGGCGCTGTCCGTGAGTGGACCTTGAGTAGCGTTCTTGGCTGTAAAATGCTTATTCCTGACCTTCCCCAGCATCTCTGGCCTCCTCAACGTGCCGCATTGCCCGCTTTTTAGTAGTGGACAATATTCTCTAGGGTTTTTTAAGGGATGTGAAGACATATTTCTTGTTACAGCCTTCAAACCTTATTGACACAGTATCATCGACAGCACATGGAAGGAAAGCCTACCAAAGCAACTGCAAAATTTAATGTACGGGGCTTTTCCACCACCACCACCACCGCCCCCGTTTTACTTCTGCTCTTAAAATTGCTCTGCCTTTCGAGTTTTTAGGTATTTCTTCCTTGCTTCCAGCGCGCGGTGGCCATCTCGCACGTCACGGACGGGCAGGAGGCTGCAAAGCTCGAGGGTCGGAGGGGATGGGAGCATCTCTTCCTAGCCAGCCCGTCCTCCTGCCTCCTCCCCAGCTCTCCTCTACTGCTGTAGGTCTGTCTTTCCTTGAAGGAACTCTTCTTCCCCCGCGGCCGTCCCAGCACRGGTGTGCTGCCAGCCCACACCCAGCCTCTCTCGTGGAGTGGTTCCGGCTCTCTGCAGGGCGCGCGAGCGCCGGATTAATGCGTTATCGAAAGGTATTTGAGCTTCAAGGTGCTCTAATCTCCCAAATGCCTCTCGAGCTGTCTGCCGGCCGCGGTGGAGGTGGAGGCGCTGGCCCTGGCCGTCCGCCTTTCCGCGGGAGCGCCCGACGGGTGCTTTTGGGCGCCTCTCGCAGCGGTGACCCTGTGTCTCCCCGGGACAAACCGGGCGTCTCGTGATGGTCTCGCTAGCGAGGACGCCCTCGCGGTTAATGTGTTCTTTCCATCCGTACAAAAATGCGGTATAAATTTCAGTCCCCTCTGCACCAAACTCCTTGAAGAGCTCAAAAGGCTTCTCGCAGTGGGTTAGAAGGAGCAAATACTCGGGTTATGATTTGGTTCCTTGCACCGTATTTTATGTACATATTATATATAAATAATACGAAAGATATGTTTATATATTTTATATCTAATGTATACATGGATCTTTTTGAGCTATTGTATGGGGAGTATAAAGGAATTTGTTTTCTCAACCGCAGTGTGACTGGACTAGGAATAATCTTCTGTCCAGGGCGCACCTGGTACGTATTTGCCACCGGGGAAAAGTCAGAACCRGGGAGGGGTGTTGTGTTCCGCTTCTATGGAAAAATAAATAGTGCGATAGATGGGGTTTGCTTTTGTTGTGTGTTTTTGCTGGAGGATGATGGCCCTCTTACATTGCTCTTCTGGGAGGATTGAAGAGTTGAATCCATTGCTCTAAAAATCATCTTGTACAATTAAAAAGCTAAAAGGAAGCCTCTGCTTTGCCCGCAGCCACCACCCCTCCTAAGCGTCTTTGCAAGCTTGAGAGTGCGACGTGGGGAATATTGAAAGGAAAACGGGTTTGGCTACAGGTCTCTTTTTCCATCTCGCATCCTTAAAAATCAGACAAACCTGGCAGCGTGCAAAACAGCCTTGCCGAAGTTATCTGCATGCTTGCTCAGGCATCGGTAGGACCTTTTCTTTAATAATTTCCTTCAAACGTTACGGCGATGAAGACGTTCGCAGACCCCCTGCCGTACGGCGGGTTTAACCGGGCCGTTCAGAGACACGGGATCTGGGCTTCGCACGCGGAAACGTTTCCCGGAGGTGGAGACTGCAGCTGCTGCAGTTTCCTGTTAGCCAAATCGAAATATCAGCGTAGCGGAGCTTAACTGGGTGCCGGGCGGTAAGCTCCGGGGCGGGAAAAAAAAATGGGGTTTTTATTTTCCGCACAGGTGAAGGTCAGATCTTGGTTCTTCTGCCCTGAGCAGTGCACAGAGAGGATGGCCCATCCGCAATAAGGGATATCCCGAAATAACAAGGAAAATGCACTGTTTACGTAACGCCAGAGCCTTGTATACTATCGCTTGTAAGTCATAAGCTCGCAGAGAGTCTGCCAAGTAACGCTGCTGCTGCTGTAGAAGGGGATTTAAATATCTTCTTTAGAAGCGGAGCAGAAAAGGGCCTTTTAAAACGCGCGCTGCTGCTCGCTGAGGCTCGGAAGAACAGGGCCGACCGGCGCGCGAAGCGTTTGGAGCGCTGGGCTCCTGGGATAAACAGGCAACCGGGCAAAGAGCCCGCTGCGAGCGGGGTGGATGGAGCTGCCTTAATCTGGTTGTYCCCTGACTGCAAAAGCCCGTTTTGCTTTCAAAATAATTTTTTTTTTTTAAACCTGCCGCTAGTGGAACAATAAAATGCGACTCTTGCGGTAGAAGTACGTTGTTTGTTTTTACTAGAACAACTGGAAGCTGACATTCATAAGCCGGCTAGTATCCCATCCGAGTATGATCCTTGATTATTTTGCATTTATGTCACTTACCAAAATTCAGCTTGGTTATGAAGTGCTTAAACGGTAATTGTGTACCTGCGTGTGTCTATCCATCTGCACAATAGCGATCTGAGATTTAAAATATACTTAACACTGCATCTCAATTAAGACTTATCTTCTGCCACATGAATTCTATATATGAAATYAGTGGTAGCTTTGAGACTAAAAAAATTACAGTTCTAATGATGATGGACAACCTGGTACGATGGGCTGCGGCAAGGCACCAGCATGGATTGAAAGCTATGGAAATTTAAGGTTGARAACACCAGTCCTTCACCCTTTATCTTATCACGTTCTGTCCTCATGGAGATCTCTGCAGCTGTCTGGGCGATTTAAAATGCCGCCTGCATTCGAAGGACCGTCTGAACAAGTCTGCGTTTCAAGGTGAACAGCGAGAAAGTCCGAAATTTGCTATGCGTTTTTTTGCCATATAAAATAACCTTCAGCATCTCCTGTGGTGTATCTGCCTCTCGGTGCAGTCTCGGGAGGCAAATGAAAAAATACTTTCTTTTCTGTCCGAAAAATCAGGCCTGGGTCCGTCTCACCCACGTCTGGCTGCTCCGAGGTTTCGGTTCGCGGATGTGGGGCTGCTCGGTGCCACCGGGAAGGCGGAGGAAGCAAGGGCCAGAGATTATTTTTAATGCCGGAAAGGAAACGTTGTGCTTCCGTTTCCCGCACCTCCCGCCCCGAGCCGTGAGCAGTTCATTTCCAGGGACCCTTCCATGGTGTCCTTTTTCCAAAACCACCATGGTGGGAAGATGCCCCCCTCCTGTTTTTTATTTTTTTTTATTTATTTTTTTTAAACTTCTCCCTCCGGGAATGCCTGAAGTCTTAGCAGCTCTCTGGGAAATAGCCAGGAATTGGCCTGATTTACACCAAGAGATGGGTGGGTTTTACCACCTCTGACCGCACCGAACAAACCCACAAACCGTTTCTTGCACCATTTGCCTTCCTTGAGATGCTAATAAACCCTTGCTGACTTTAACCACTTCTGGTTCTTTGCATAATGCAGTTGCCGTAAGGCTACGTACGCTTGATTGCTGGAAATAGCGCCTGACGGCTGAGCAGCCGCGCGAAAGTAGCGTTTAACAGTTGGGAAGGGCTTCTGGATCTGTTAACGCGTCTGCTGAGATTTGTGGCTGTGGTTTTGGATCTTTGGTAACCTTTTGAATTCAAGGTCTGTGATCTCTGAAATGCAAATGTTTGGAGCGCTTGGAGCCTTACCCCGGTTCTCAGTTTGCTTTTAATAAACGCTAGATGGTCAATCTTGGTACTGACGGTAGTAAGAAGAAAGTGTGAACAGATGGATCCAAAAAAAAAAAAAAAAAAAAGTCCAATCTCCCCCATGTCGTAAACCTCCAACCCCAACAAATCAGTAACCAGCAAATCGGGACCCTGGTGAATGTTTCTGAACCTTTGATCAGATTTAACCAGGAATCAGAAATACYGTGTGCAGAACCGCCTTTAAAAGATCGCTCTTTAAGTCTTGGCTCTTAATTGTTGCCTTACAAAGCACTGAATGTTCCTTGTCCATACGTGAGCGTTAAACTAACCGCGCAGGTCAGCTGCTGAACGGGTACCAAAAATACCTCTCTCAAATATAACTGCTCTGGGGGGTGGTCGCAAGCCTTTGCCTTCCTTTAGCATCGCCAACATCTTACTGTTCAGTTCAGTGTTACTTGCTCTCAAAGACAACGCCGTGCATGTTTGTGCCATGGCCCAAAAGGTTGAYCTGCAGCATAAACCCAAATCCACTTCAATTCAGTTGAAGTTACGCAAGTGTTAGCGCTTCAAAATGCTCAAAAAAAGTCTGTTCAGAAACAAACTTTCTGTGCCAACTTGTTAAGCTTTCGGTAGGGCAGAGGTTGGACTTCGTCACCAAAGTCCATTGTAATGATTTCTCAGTTTCTTTTTTTTAAGAGTAGCCAAGGCTTGTGCAAGTTTGCATGCTTTTCTATATTTGGTTTTGTTTAATTTGATTGTACAAAGTTGTTGAAAAGTCTAGCTGACGTTTCTACTTTCTGGCTGCGTTGTTATGCCATTTTACGAGAAGTTTAAAGAAACTGCCTCTGCTTTGAATTGTGTCGAATTTTCTCGGTAATCCTGAGATGAAGATACCATATTGAGATAGGCACCAAAAAAGTTCATTTGCCACGTTGTTCTCCTCCCGGCTGAGGTCAGAGATGGGCTTGTGGGGATGGTCTTTCCGAGAACTATCCTGGAGCGCGTTGCTCAGTATTTTAAACTGTTTGGTCGTGTGACTGCTAAGGTTTAATTCTTGAATTTTGCTGGGTTTGATGCTTGCTTTTTGGCTAGTTCATTTTGGTGTTTGAAACTCAGCTCTTATGGATGGAGGAAAGAGTCATTATAATAGATGTCTACTGACAGTTTTAATTTGGGTCAAACTGATTCCTCCCCTTGGAAATCTAGGATCACGGGAGGATCTGGAGCTGAAAACTGAATTGATATAATGCTGACATTTTAACCCCAAAAGTGCCTTGCTTTCAAGTATGTGAATGAGGAGCGTTGCTCATTTAGAGCTTCTCTCTTATTACAGAAATTAAAATAATCTTAATACAAAATCCATGAGCTCCAAATTCACTGATAACCATGTCATTTCTAATACCTAGTGCAAGAGTGTCCCTGTAACTTGTCATACAGCTTTTGAGGGTCTCATGTGTTTGCGTAGATGACTTTATGCAGAAACATTTGGTTTTTCATTTGAGGTAACAGCTAGCTGTCTGCAGTGTTGTCACGGTTGATGCTGACACACATCCTAGTATTTCTGGAGATGGAGAGCTTAGGCTTCAGACACCTCTGCAAAATCCAGCGGCAGAGCCTGGATCAAATTTTAGGGCTGCTCATTCCCTCCCCCCTTCTTCCCTTTCTCTGCCTCCTTCTCCCAGGGGTGTTGATGGGGCATCGGTCAATAGGGAGTTTGCAGGGCTGCTGATGTGCCTTTGCCTATAGGAAGATGTGCTTCTTCAGGTGGCACCTTGCACGTGGCCACCTTCAACATCGAGTGACTGCCTGCACAGACTTGGGAGGAGGCATCCTTCTGCAGGAGCAGCCTGGGAGGCCTGCAGAGCTCCTTCCCGTCTTCCTTAGGGGAGAAGTAATGGGCTGTCGCATCGTAAGAGCCGTTTTCTCAGGAGGGCTCATGGGATGAGCAAGCCCTCACTTCCTACATTAAGTCTATGGTTGAGGATTTCCCCGAGCGGGGCTGACAGGCTGGGAGCGAAGAGGTGGCTGCRCAGCAAATGCATCGAGAGCAGAGTTTGCTCGTTTGCAGTCTCCCATTCTGCTTTGTGTTCATTAACAGCTAAATAAATTGTAGGTTACGTTAACAGGAACTTTATTCGTAGTGTGTGTTCTTCCCCGTCGGCATTAAATACGCCTGCAAGGGTGGGGGACGTTGCACCAGTGAGCTTCCCGGCAGTTTCGGGTGRGACTGGAAGATGCTCTGCAGGCGTTGCAGAGGACCACAGGGAGAGCGGCKTGCAGCAGCGGGAAGGAGAGGTGTTAGCTGGGAAGGACAAAATAGYGCACAGCTGCCGTCTTTCGGAGTTACCTCCGCGCTTTTAAAACTGGATGCGACTTCCAAAGAGCCCATGGTTGCGTCAGTGTTAGGAGGAGTTTCTTGTGATCGCTAGGTTTCATACTGCTGTTCTCTCTCCTTCCCCAGATGATTTCAGGAAGTAACTTTTAGTCTCATTTGGAAAATTTCCAGTTTTGCTAGTGGGAACTGAAAGACCTGGAGAAAACACAGTGTCTTTATTTTGTTGTTCTTGCAAGGCAGGGGACTGGATTCACCTCTGGGTAGTACAGAGATCCTGCATCGTTGTGGGGATGTGGAAAAACAAGAGCGGATAGTAAGCCTGAAAAGCTGTACAGAATCCCTCTGGGATAAGGTATTGGTTGTTAACGAGCCCCTTGGGATCCAGTCCCAGCCTCGCTGCTGCCCGGCTAAGCGATCCGTGGACGAGTCATTTCTCATCATTATTCCTCTTGTTTTTCTTCCTCTTCTTTCTCCTGTCCGGAGGGTTTCTGAATGAATAGTGTGGGAGCGTGTAGGGAACCCATTCACTGATCCGGACCCCGTGGTGCYAAACTCAGCGTGAACAGGTAGCAGAAAGAGCCTCCTTTGTTCCGAGGCGCTCGCAATGCGAGCCCAGGATCAGAGACCGCAGGCGTCTAAGGGAGCAATGAGGCAGTGCCAACCGACTTGAAAAGCAATGGTTGCAGTAAATAGGGCTGAAACGATTTAGACTGAAAGCTCTTTTGGGCAGCGACTATTTTTCCGCTCTGTTTGTACAGCACTTAGCAAAATGGGGCACTTATCTCCGAGGTGGCTTCTAGATGCGATTGAATATAAGCCATTATTTGTATCTGAAACTGGCTGACTGCATTCTAGGTCGATAGTCACTTATCAATTAACACATTTAAACTTCTACTTTTATGTCCTTTGAAGCTTAATTCTGGTCCCACTCTTTAACTTTTAAAATGGCCTCTTTGTTCTAGATGTCAAGAAAGACTGGTCAGATCATGCGCTATGGTGGGAAAAGAAGAAAACTTGGCTCCTTAAAACTCACTGGACGTTGGACAAATACGGTATACAGGCGGATGCCAAGCTCCAGTTCACACCTCAACACAAGCTGCTTCGTCTTCAGCTTCCAAACATGAAGTACGTGAAGGTGAAAGTCAACTTCTCTGACAGAGTCTTCAAAGCAGTTTCTGACATCTGCAAAACTTTCAGTAAGTACACGATGCCTAAAACGGCTTTCCTCTGAATTCCAGCCAGATTGGTGCCAGCTAGTTTTGGAGATTACCGAACGCACCACACAGGTTGAAAGGTCACTGGTCGATCTGTCTTAGCTTGCATACTTTTCTAAGAAACTGTTAAGTTGCTGGTATTACCCAGCTTCGAGTACTGAACATCTGATGGACACCTGGGAATCGAGCCACCTGGGTGTTCGCTCTTTTTGCTTTTCAAATGTAGTCTTGTATGTGTAAATACTTACCTAACAGTACCTGACGTACCACAGACAGAGCTGATTAAGAAATATGTTTTCTGTAATTAATGCTTTTTCATAGCAAGACCATTCTCAGGTTTGTGCTAGATAAGGCAGTAGCAGCCCTGCTTTATGTTGAAGTTATTGGTGTTGGGTCATAATTTTTCTGCAAATTTATGTGCTAGATGAAAAACCAACCCTGAAATAGGATATCTGCCAGATTCATGGGTTCTTTTCTAGTGGGAATCATTAGAGATTAAGTGATGATACTTCACTATAAAACTGTCTGGTGGAGGGAAATGACTGATTCTCTCTTTCCTCCCCAACTCCTCTTTACACTGCTTTCTCTTGTTAAGAAAAAGCCCCAGAAGAGAGGGTGGATCGTTCACTACCGGATACGCAGGGCTTGTCCTGGGGCGCTGGTTTTGTGCCTTTTCTCTTTTTTTCTCTCTTTTTTTTTTTTTCTTTAACTGATCTTCACAAACTCTTGTCCCAGAAGCCCATGCTGCTTTCTCACCCCCCCCTAAATCTGGGACGTAGATTCTGATAATTCTRCTCAGAAGAACTAAGTACAAGAAGTGGCTATTTATGGATGCTCGGCACGGGCTCCGTACCTGTGTCCTGCGGTCGCCGCTTCCCGGTTCCTCCCGCCTAGTCGAGGGCAGCCCTGTTTTCCTTCGCTCAAGGGCGGCCGCGGTTCCAAAAGGAAATGGCCATCAGAGCGCTSTTCTTCCTACCCGGAGCCTGCAATTTGAGCTTTGTCGTAGTAGAACTATTTCTGCTCTCCAAAAGCAGATACGGTTACTCTTGGCTGACCCATTTATTTCATTAGGCAGGAAGTGCTCGGCTATAAGGGAACTGTTACGACATGGCCTCCAATACGTCTGTGGTTAACTTTGTGTATATAGCTGGTTAAGGACCTCCATAAGATTCTTACTTTGCTGGTTTTCTTCTTTTTCTTTTTTTCTTTTTTTTGGGGAGGAAAATATTGGAAGATTTCTACTTAAAATAGAAAAGGTCTAGCCAGGGTTATTTCAGGGGAGGTTTTTGCTTCCCCCTTCTCCCCTGCCGTCCATTACGATTTTTAATACCTTGCTAGGCAGAGAAGGCATGAGCGCCTGCTTGGTTGCTAATGAATCTTTATGGCAGTGAGTCACATCAGGAAATTCTGACAGAGTTAATCACATAACAGGAGATCTTTCACTGATGGTGCAGGACGTTCAGAACCTTAAATGGGCCTAAAACAGTTATTTATTTAACTCTAGGGCTTTCGGTATATTTATGAACAAACTGGCAAAATGATGCTGATATTTAAAGAGATGAAATGGGAAAAATCTGTTCATCTGGATAACTAACTCCACTGTGATAAGAACTCTTTGCAGGAGGCAGAAGTGACACATCTGTTAAGGGTGTTTCTGGTTTTTCTCCCCTGACATCTGAAGTATTGGAATAAACGTCCCTGATTATGGTGACGGAGTGAAAGCAGGGTTTCGGTGGAAATGCCATTCACCCCTCAGTGACTCTTACGAGCCTGAGCTGTTAATGATGGATGGAAACTACAGGGCTGAATACAGTGATTAAATGTTGTTTAGCTCTTGTCTTTGTGTTTACTGGAAGCCAGATGTTCAGCAGATCTAGGGGGGAATGACCACGTTCAGCATTGGCTTGAGGGAGAAGGGGGTGGTGAGAATTTCGGATGAAGATGCGAGGTTGAAGCTAGCTGATCCGTCCTCTCGCCAAGCCCGGTGGGAAGCTGTTCCCAGGTCCATGGAGATACTTGAACACCTTTGCGAGGGAGTGGGGCTGCCAGACCTTGTTTTGCTTCATGAAAACTTGCAAGGATTTGAGTGCTGCTGGCAGCCGAATGCTACCAGCTCTTCCCTCCGTGTCTGCCTCGTACAGGCTTCAACGCAGGCTTCTTCCACGTGAGACCTATTTGGGGCAGACATGAAACCACTGCGTGCAAAAATCCCGGTCACTGACTGTCCGTTCTTCCTGTTTATGTGACCTTGCTGCTGGGCTGTGGTTTGGATACGTCCTTAAACTCAGGATCCGCGTGCTGAGTGCCAGACCCCCACGAAGGACAGAAGTGCTTACGGAGGCACAATCCGATCTTGCAGAACTCCCTCCTGGTCCCGGAGACCACACGCTTCCCTGGCGAGAGGGGGCCGTTGGCTTTTGTCRTGCAAAACCAGCCCGGGGATATCGTGCTGCACTCGTTCGTGCGGGGCATTTCATTCCTGCAAGGCTCCGAGTTTATCCGCGTGCGCCCCGAGGGCCCTCTGGGGCTTGCCAAAACCTGTGGATAGTGCCGTGGGGTGGCTGAGGTCATCCCAGCTCCCTGCGACAGCCCAAGGCGCTTGCGGTTTCCTTTTCCTCCAGCCTGAGGAAAGCTGCTCTCCTGGACTCTTGCAGGCTGTGGCACAAGATTTTCCCAACCTGGTGGTTTTCCTGGGTTTTTTTTGGTTTTTGCTCCCAGGTTAGTGTTAATGCTGCCCCTTTCAAACGTGACATTTGTCTCCATTACCTGCTTCCTGCCCTCCTGCGGCATGTGCGCACAGGTTGGCCGCAGGGAGCACTCCTACGCTGCGATGAGTTTGCTGATTGCCTCCCCAGGGTAAACTGAGCAGATTTTTCAGGGTAAAAGGAGAAAGAGGTAATGCCCCTGCTCTGACAGTGTAGCTCGTTTTCTCTCCTGCTTTAAGGAGTCAAGGCAATGACGGTCCAGCGTCATCTGAACCAACGTCCAGGAGACAGAACTGTGGTTTTGGACTGCTTTATGTTTTGGCTATAACTGTTTGCTGTCCTTGCCCCCAGAGCATTCAATTACACGCTTCAGTAATTCTTATATACGGCATGACTAATGAGTAGTTGTAAGTAATGCCTTGTGTTGCTGCAACTCTAGCAGGTTACGTTTGTGAAATACTTTATATGCAAGCAGGATCACACGTGGGTAAATTATTTGGGGTTGTGTCCTTTTTTTCATATTCTCTCTAACTTGTAGGATCTATCAAGCTTCAGAGTTACCCACCAAAAAGCTTGGGAATTCCTAGAAGATTGCTCATACAGCCTTTGCCTCCATTGTGCAAATGCCTTATGGCATGGTATATAATCACACAGTTAGAAACTATTTTTCCCTTCCCTCCCTCCCGTGCAACATAATCTCCAGTCCCATATGTGGGACAGAGTAAGTCTTGTGGCGGAGGAGGAGGACGGTCTGTAGGACCCTTTCTTCACCGTTTGTCAGGGTTGGAAGTTTTATGGTAGTCTGCCAGAAAAGAAGGTGGGGAGCATGGTCCAGGCAGCAGAATGATGCTGTAGGCACCAGGTCCTCCTGCTGCCTCTGCCACGGAGGCTCCGTATCGTGCTAGTAAAATCGTTCTTTGCAAACTGTTTGAGAATGGCTACTAATGGTGGGGTTTTTTCCAACCCATGGGAAGCTGCTTTCGTGAAGGCTGAAAATGGTGGTAGCTGCTGACTGTGCTCTCCCGTTGCTCCACGCAATTAAAGCCCACTGTGGAATAGCTTTAGTTCCGTGAGGATGCTCCGTTGGGGCTGTTCTTGAGCAGGGTGTCCCGGGGAAAGATGTTTCTTCTGTCAAGGTGTGGTAAATCTGATGCCATGGCACCAGATGGAGGTTTTGGAGCAGTTTTGGTTCTGCAATTTCTGTTTCTTAAAACTATAAAATCGGGGAGCGGTGGGGAAGAAAGAAGGCTGCTGTCTCCAAGGTGGTCATCTTAGGCAGCCTAAAGAAGGGCTGGGAGCTGACTGTGGACGTTTTTCACTCCAATTAAAAAGGCTAGTGATTAACAACAGCTTTTAGAAACCTTACTGTGCTGCTGTGATGTCCTGTCCTGCAGGTTTCAGCCTATACTGAGGCTTCTGCCCAGCGTGACATGGTCTTTCCCTAAGCAAATGTGATAAGGCGCAGTGCTTGAAACTGTATTTATATCTTGGATTGAATTTACTGCAAAACAGGAATTCATGTTAAAGCAATAGCAAATGGCAAATGCTATTTAAACTATATAAAATCTTGTAGGAAGAAAATCGCAAGTCTGTGTCTTCTGATGGGCCTGCACGGCTGCAAGAGGGCAGTTCTGCTGCTCTTGTATTACGTCCCTTTTGGACTGCTGAGCCGGGTTTTCCGTGATGCACCACCATCGTGGCCGACAGCACAATTACGCTAATACGAACAGGGTCATGTCGCCGTGGGTTGGGATCTGACGGAGCAACGTATGTCGCTGCCACGCRGTGAATGTAATAAAGCAGGAGCAGCCGGTTCTGCTCTGCAGGAGTCTGTTTCCTACTATGGCCCTTACAACTAGGTACCTGTGGGCTACTGCAGTTGTACCATAAATGCACGGTGACTTTCGAATCTCTCTTAATTAAAATGATGGCGTTACTGTAATTGGAGCTTGGCTTCCATCCCTGATAGTGCTGTAGCTAACACTGTCATCTCCCAGAGTACAGCTGAATCAGACCCGTCACTGTTGCAATATTTGATTTCTTTTTAAAGAAGCACCTAGTTTCTGCTCCTGTGCCAGGTAAAATACTTCCGAATGTAGGTGCTGTCACTGGCTGGGTTAGGGCTCTCCTGGGGCCAGCCCAGAGATGGATGTGGGAAGTCGGGCTGCCTTGCTGGCAGCTCACACATCCCTCAGTTCTGGAGGTCGTGTGAAGCCGGAAAAAGTGATCTTCTTCCCCAGCGGCAGACTGCAGCCCCTCAATTCCCGCAGCGACCGGTCCAAAGAGCTAGCGGCACAGATTTATTGCATCTGCAGCGGGAGTAGAGCAGAGAGAGGCCACTGCGACAGGACACACGAGAGAGCAGAAGGCAGATGGAGCAAGCGCTGCAGGACAGGGCAGGAGAAGACAACCAGGCCGGTGGATGGGCCTGGGCAGTCCTCCTCCATCCAGTGGCGAAGGCTGCATGATGGCTGCGAGGGCTAGGACTGCCACAGTGTCTCGGCAATACCGCCCTGTCCCGTTTTTCCCCGTGGAGCCCTAAAACGGGACTGTGTTGCCGCAGGGTCAAGACGACGTGGGATAAAAGGTTCTGCGTTTGCCTCTGGCTCCTGTTGCCCAAGGTTCGTTTTGGAAGCGTGCCCACGGAGCAGCTGGCTGGCAAACTTTGATCTTCAATTGAAGACCGGAGAAAGAGAAAGTAAAACTTCACTTTTTTTTTTTCTTTTTCCTCCCTGTGGCACTGTCCGTCAGAATAGCACGCTGCTGGTTAGGATTTCTGATGTTCTCTGCCTGACGCAGAGACTGCCGGCGATTCAACCACTGTACGCAGTAGTGCAGGGAAGAGTGGGATGGGGAGCTGTAGGGATCTGTAGGCTCCTTACAGATCTSCCATGTGTCCCACTCTTGTCATGATCCTGCTTGGAAGACTTTTCTACTCAGCAAACAGCCCATAAAATATGCAAACGCAATTTAAGATGGCTGCAAATCCACACTTCTTATTAGTTTGGGTGGGAATATCTCCCTTGGATAGTGAGATTATTGGACATATGAGCTGTGGCTGTATTGCACAGAATTGAATCTGGAATTGGTGCTGAGCAAGTAATACCCAGCCAACTTATGCTCAGAGCTCCGGCTAACTGACCGTGCTACATAACCATGAACAGAAAAAATCCTCTTTTCATGCACAATAGCTTCATTTGATTATGGGGCAGCGGAAGCCTTGCATCTTCTCATGCCCTTAAGTTGCTTCCTTGCAGACTCCCATTGCTGCTGCTGCTGTCTGTAGTTTTTTTTTCCATGTATCCTGGGAGCAGTAATAGATTCAAGGGAGGATACGCTGCTGCTGTGTGGGCATGTGAAAGAGGAAAAGCAAACAGTGAGCTGCAAGCGTGAAGGTTTTTTCCCATGCCTCTGCATTTCCTGCCCTGAGCAATGCTGCTTCGGAGCCTGGCTTCTGCTAGCAGCAAAGTAGCATATGTCTTGGAGAGCCATGGGATAAGGGAAAATTGTTCTAACAGAGTGAAAACCTGCATCCGTCATGTATTCTTCCAGCTGTGAAGATTCCTTCAGCCTGAGCAGAAGAATACGGAGATTTGCACTAGCATTGGTGGAAATTGTGAATGCTGGGAGGAGGATGCGCTGTCTGAGCTAGAAGCATGTCTCTCTTTCTGGGGGGAACGGATGCTTTGYATTGCTCTCCTAAAAACATTCTTCTTCCTTCCCTTTTCCCTCTTGAGGGTCTGCAAGACTTGAAATTCCCGACAGGTCTTTTTCCCAAAGTGAGACACRAGGCTCCTAAGGCATCTTACCCGGTTCCTTCCTCCTGATCCTCCTAGGGCTTAATGTGAATTAATCACCTGTTTTGGAAAATAAAGTCCATGGAGCATCTTGTGCGGAGCAACAGCAACAGTGGCTGTGCCCCCATCCCACCTCGGACCGGTCCCCAGCCCTCCGGGAACGTTGCACCCTGGATGTGAGGAGGAGGGATGATGCTGGGAAATGGGGAGCCCTCTTCCACGGGGAGAAGACRGTCCCGGGGACCTTCTGGAGGCAGAGGAAGGAGGGAAGGGCTGCAGCGAGCCCCTGGCAAATGCGGCGAGCGGCGAGTGAGTCACACAAGCRTGACACGCTCCTTTCCCCGTCCCCTCGCCTCTCCCTGCCCTAAAATAACACGCTACCCTGGACTATGTGACTAATGGAAAGGCGACAGCTAAGCTAGTTTGCTGCTGCCTCCAGCCATGAAACGCAACCCGATACTGGGCGACGCTGGCATTTGGGAGCTCGGTGATGCAAGCCGGGCTGGAGCAAAGCGACACCGTCGAGCAGTCTGGACGCCGAATATGACCTACCTACCTTTTTTTTTTTTTAAATAACTGGTCTCTCCTCCAGTACAGAATGTCCTCTGACTTCTGAAGTATTTGTAATATTTCCACGCCCTCAGCTGCCAAAAGAGTTCTATAAAAAGCTGCTGTTTTCACAAAACCGAAACCCTTTGGTACTCCTAGCAGCGGATGCGCGCGGTGTTCCCAGGGCTTTGCCCGCGTTCGCTAGCACGCAGGGTCGTAGCCCGCGGACAGCCGGTTTTAGCTGAATTTATACCCGGAAAAGCTGTCCCTTCCGACTCGGAGCGGTGCCGTGCCGGAGAGGCGGTGCCGTGCCGGGGCAGCGGGTGTGCAGCGCGCTTGCTGCAACCTCTCGTCRTGCCTCTCCGGCGCGTTCTCGTCGCTTCGGTGCCTCCCAACCCTGGCTTGGTCCGCGCCTTTTTTAAAGACCTGCGGAAGCCGCTGACTAGTCCTAGACAGTCTGCTAGAGGGCGGCTCCTACTCCGAAGCCCTTCCGCGAGCAGCCTCGTGTCCTGGCTTTGGGGTTTCCCAGTTGCTTTTTGGGAGGCAGAGGCATCCGGAGTTGCTCCTCTCTGTTGTCGTTCCGCGGAAATGAACGTCAACCCCATCGCAAACTGGGGGGGCAGCGCTGACCGTAACCGCGCTCCGCCACACGCGGTGGTCGCTCGCGCTGTCGGTCCGGCTGCCTCTCACCATGGGGAGCTATGAATGCTCCTCTAGATGCCTCCTCCCTAGAAGAAGGCCTTTAATCTCGCGTCTCAACCTCGGACAGAGCCGCGTTTCTCCTGAAGCGTCGGAGACCTGATGGATCCATCTCGCGATGGTCCTTGGGCGCTCAGGAGCRCCGCGAAGAGCGCTTGGGGACGGGGCGTTTGGGAGGGAGCGCGCGCGCCACCGTAGGGACGGACCCGACGGAGGACCGGGGCAGGGCTGGCTGACTTCTGCTACCGAGAGGAGAGGGGAATTGGCGGCAGCGCGGCTGTTTCTAAATATGTCTAGGGGATGGGTGTGGAAGGAAATCTTACCATTCAGAGAGTCTGCCAAATTGAAATGTACTCGGCTTTTTAGATTGGGAGGCACAAGCGTGCTCCTGCCAACTTCTGCATTTTACTGTTTTCCTCTTTTATTGCTTTCCTATGGTCGTCTGCAGCTGTTGCGTCGGATCCGGACAACCACCCGAAACCAAGCGCGAGAGAAGTAACGAGACTTAATTGCAGAGTAACGGAAATGGAAGGAAAATATTCCCCTTTCTGCTCCCCCGCTTCCCCAGTCCGTATTCTGCCCGTCAAGTAACGTCGGGTTATATGTAACCGAGTGAGTCAGTGAATTTTTTCATCCTTACTCTTCTGTTGACGGAGACCCTTTAAATAGACTTGCGTCCTGAAGACATCAGGAGGTGCTGGCAAACCTGATACTGCTGCATTTCTTGAGATTATTCTCCCTCYGATGGCTCTTTATGGTCTGAGGCAGAGGATATAAGTGGATTTATTCTCTTGTTTGTAGTGCTTAATCTAATGAGTTTAGTTTGACTCCAACTGCAGTTCAGGAGCTTTAGGGAACAGGCTTGAAGTGCTGCCTGTGCTCTAAAAGGCATCCGGATAACTGGAGTTTGGGGATTTCGTCTCATTTGTGGAAAAACCGTCAAAATGCGCAGCATTTGTTGACTGCTTCTGCCTTTCCGATGGGCTTTTTTTATTAGGCTGGTAATAAGCTCGGCTCCGTCGCAGCTGTCTGCCTCCTCTTCCTCCCCCCGGGTCCCTCCCTGCTCATTCCACGTGATTTCTGCCGGAAATCCACTGCGCGCTTTGCTTTCCTGCATGGAATTCGGGAGCGCTTTCACGTAGAGCGTCGGGGCCGGGAACCCCAGATGGGAGCGGTGGGGAAGCTGCGTCTTGTTTTGGGTCGCCCCGTTTTCCCACCGCTGCTGCGTCTCTTCCCTGGTGCCACCCTTGGGCGTGCTGGGGTCAGCTCCGGTTTGGTCTAGCACCCTCAGCGCTTGTTGGGCATCTCAGGAGGCCTCTGGGGATGTCCTGGCGCAGCTGCTTGGCCTGGGGAAGCAAGCGGAGAACTTGGCTTTTACCCAGACAAATATTTAAATAATTGGCCAACTGAAGAATCCATAATAAAATGTTCTGAATGCACGCGGGGTATACGAAGCTAGTGAACTGTGTTAAGGGGATGCCAGCCTGCTCCGTGGTCACATACCGTACGGCGTCCAGCCCAACTGCAGTCTTTTCTCCTGGGCCTGCAAGAGCTGGATTATTTTTGCCTTTAGTCTGTGCTGCAAAAYTTTACCTTGAAGCAATTTGTGGTAAAGACAAGTCCGTTGATACCTGACTGTGTGAACTTGAGCCGTGAAACGTGATCCACAGAGTTCAATTCCATGAATTGGATGTAGTTGTATTCCAGAATTCAGTGTAGTTTTAAGTCTACAGTGAGAGAGAAATGGGTTTGGAGGTCTCATTTTCCTAAGAATCGTCATGTCGATGTGTTAGGGCTGTGATTTTTTATGAGTCACTGGTTCGAGACAGTGGTGATCCAGTGCAGAAATATTCCACTTCAAAACACATTTCCTAATTTAGGGTAACTGGATCAACATTAAAGGGAGGATTTCCCCTAAACACTGTCCATGCTTCAAGTAAAATTACAGAGTTTTTAGGCTTAAATAGCTAACCAGTTTTCTGGCCTTCTAAGGGAGCCAGGAATTGGGTCGGAAAATGAAAGTTAAGAGAGCTTCTTCAGAAAATTAACTAACTTTTTTATATATTAAAACTCGGTACTAGTTTACCACTAGTTTATTAAACTGGTTTCTAGCTTATATAGCAAAACTAAGCTAGTGTGATTTCCCATAATTTTAAAATTTGGGTGGGTCGTACATATTCTGAATGCCCAGGTGTCGTCGGTGAAACTCTCCTTTATATTGTCAGCGTTGCAGGGTGTTGCTGTGCTCACCGTCCCTTCGGGTCCCCAAACCACATCTTGCTTCTTCGCGGCCGTGGGAACAAGGAGGGTGGTTTGTGCGTCTCGGACAAGGGCGGGCATCGGGACACTGCGGCCCGTGGGGGGCGAAGCGGCAAAATCGCCCCTTCTTTTACACCGAGAGACATGGGTTTCCGTCCCCGCTCTGACCTGGGCCGGTTTGCCATCCCTAGGGACGAGGCAGACCGCAATACACCTTGATGGGTAAACGTGCAGCAACTGTGTGATTCACTTGGTGGATTCTGTCCCAAAAGAGCCTAAATTTTGAATTTTACGCTCTGCAAAGTGAATATTTTTCTTTAAAGCCTTTTGGGGGAGGCTCAGTCTATGAAGAAAGAGGATTGCATCCTCGATCTGCTCGAGGTTTCTGGTTGGGAGATAGATGGGCAGAGCTGGGCAGGGTGAGCTGTGCATGGAGGGGAAAGAAATGGGGATTACCTGGGACAGAGAGGCCAAGGGTATGTCTTCAGCCAGACCTAGCCCAGGCRCAACTGGGCTATTCCAGGCAAACGGAAAAGAAGATACTATTGGGAGTAAAATCACTTAGTCCAAAGGTTGGAAAAAATTGTCCTGGAGGTTAAAAGCCACCTTCGTGGTTGCATTTTTGAAATGCATCCTATGAAACACATCCTATGAAACGTGTGCGTTTGCGGTGTGTGCTCCTCTAGCCTCTAAACGGGTGAGCTTTTACTCACTTGATAAAATCCGCTAAGTTTGATGAGGTATTTTTGCCAGACGTGGGTTTTGCAGGAGAATGACTGACGGCTGAAGGCTGAAGAAGAAACAGGTAGCACCCAAAGCGCCCCCAGAGCATCCTGCTTTCCCTTCCCTGCTCGTTCCTCTGGGTCCTGGCGGCGCCGGTCTAACGCTTGCAAGGCTAATGACAGTCACTGAAGCAAAGCCCTTTGCAAAAGATAAGGCGAGGACCTCGGCGGAGGYTGGAGCCCGCGGCTCCGATTTCCGCTTGCGCCACGTCGCGGCCTGGAGCTGGAGAAACGTGAGGATTCAGCCGGGGCTGCGGCTCTTCCAGCATGGGTTGGAGAAAACTTGGAAGGTACGAACAAATCAGCTGCAGACCCAGCTGAAAAAAAAAACCACCCTGCTTTGGACCAGTTTTTGCTCGAGCCGTGCTTTCCATATGGAGAGCTCCGTGCGTCTCCGCAGACTGTTGTTCCTGGCAGGCCCCCGCAATGCCAGCCGTTCTCAGCGAGAGCGGGGGGAGAGCCGCGTTTTCACACGCTTCCACGGCAAATAGAAATAAAGCGCCGCAAGGATCATTTACAGTAATTCCGAGTAGATGCTGCCAGTGCCATCTGTCTTCTGTGTACAGACAAGGAGTCTCTCTTAAAACAAACAGAATCCCGACCGACGGTAACAAAAGCGTAAATTGAAGGGTAAACACATTAACGTTTTTCGGAAGGTCAGTTCTTCTAGTTCATCCGCGTTTCGCTGACCGTCTTGGCTTCAGAGCGGCCTTTGGCAGGACAAGCCTGGCTTCCGCTGGAAAAAAAAAGGGTGAAATATTATCGTGAATTTGGGGCTGAAATCAAATCCTTGATAAATACCTTACCCCAGCTGAACAACTCCAGGAAATCAACTTCCCTAGTCGCGATGTGACTTCGAGTTTCCTAAAAAACCGCAAACCTATATAAAGGACTTGCAACGCTTTGCACCACTTGTATCCTTTAAAGATTTATCTCCTGCTCTTATGACTAAGAAAACAGGATTTGGGGGGCTGGAGCTATACAGCAATTCCTTGTCCCAGTTTCCAATTAACTAGAGTATTACCATCTGCAAGCCCTTACACCCTTGGATAGTCCCTGCTTTAGCTACAGTAACTAAACACCATGTTTGCCAAGCCTGTCTCTATTCAAAACATGTTTTAAAATCCTCTGCAAACGTATTAATCATAAGCAGTGGCAACCTTTTTTTCCACCAGTAGTTTACTAAAAGATTGAAAAGTACGGCCAGAAAATGTGCAGAGTTGAGTCTCACTTTTTCTCCAATTCTTGCGTAGGAAATGAAAACAAAGTCAGCAGCTCTCTTGCTTTTTTTGTGTCGTATTGCTTTTTAGCACAAGGGATTTTTTTTTCCCCCCTTGCAACACTAAAGCACGCGGTTCGGTGGGGTTATAAGTCTCTAAAATGCTGCTGTGTGTCGTGGACTGGCATTGCGGTGAGATCTGTGGTCGACGGATGCAAAACGCGCCGGACTTGAATCCGCACGCCGTGCCCGTGCCCTGCGGCGACGCACCGTCTGCAGGCAGCTGCCGCAGCCTCGCAGCGCGCTCCGCGATCCGAAGATAGCGTCACCAACGACTGAGGAACTATTAAAAGAAAAAAAAAAAAGAAAAAAAAAGCCCCTTTGAAATCCGATGGTCAAACTTTGGGCCCCCTCCAGCGGCTTGCTGTCGGGAGCCGAGCTTGGCCCGGAGCCCTCCTCTTGGCCTCTTTGAATGGCTGCAGCTGAGAGACTGTATCAGTTGCTAAAGTACCATAAATAAACACGAGAGTATAAACCTCGCTAGCGAAATACCAGGGGAACTCCTCGTTTTGTGCTGCGCCGCACGTTGTCCTTCCCCCGCGACCCTGCTGGTCCTAACAGATTTTTTCGCGATGGCATCAGCTAGACGTGATAAACGCGAATCAGAACAGCTGTTTGCATTCGCGCGCGGGGCGTTTATCACTAGAARCGGCCAGAAAGTCGTGTATTCGGCGAGGGTGAAGCCAGCCGTGGCCAGTTAGCGAGTGCGGGGGCAGAGAGCTGGTGTTCGACAGCCTTTGAGCGGCACCAATAAATCAGGGTACGTTTGAATTGATTCAAGCGTAGACAGCGTCGCTCAACGCTTCCGTGCCTCGGAGCTGCCGGAGGAAGGTCTGCGGACCCGCGATACGTGCGATGGGTAAATCCAGAGGTGCCCGACCTCTGGATTAGGGAACGCCGTGGGATCGAGCGCTCGTTAGCGGTCCCCCCGTGGGAAAAGCGTAACCCGTTATTTAAAACAGCATCGCAGCGACACCGTCGCGGTGCTACCAGCACTGCTGCAGAGAGCTCGCGGTGCTTCGCCGGACGGGACGGGACGGGACGGAGAGCCCGCGTGCCGGCCCCGCAGCGCTCCGGGAAGCAAAGGTCAGGGGACACGGGATGCGGCCTGTCAGCGAAGCTGCGCTTTAATAAATAAATTCAAAAAAAAAGAAAAAGATAATCTCTGAAATCTGTTTGCAGTTGTAAGCCGGTCGCGGCAGCCTCACGCTGACGAACGTGGAAACAATTAGGGTAGAGTTCAGTTCGGTGATTTAACGGTGTCGTATCTGCGCTTCTGGGTCGTTTTCCTTCCAGCTGCTTGCTGCCGGGGCAGATCGCTGCCAATGTCGAAGACGGCCAAACTTAAAAAGCGGAGTCCTAAGGCCATAAATATTCTGTTTTTTTCTACCGCGGCTGAAGGAGATGGATCCATACCGCTCGCACGGGAGTCGCGGGGTTTGAAAGGAACGGTCTTGGGGTTTAGGCACTTAAAAAAAGCCAGATGTGTCTGTCCGGACTGTGACGGGAATCCCGTCCGATAAAAGTAATTCCGGTTAATTGGCTCGTGGAGTGTCCTCGGCTTGGGGGCGAGGAGGAAAGCAGAGCTCGTTTTTAGCCTGCTGTTCTCGCTGGTCGTTTCCAGTCGAGAAGGATGCCGGTATAGGCAGAAGTGAATCAGTGCAGGAAACACATCTGTCGTATTAGAGCGCGGCACAGATGTGTCCAATTTAGATCACGTGGCGGGGGACCAAATTCCGGTTTTAATTATATTCCCGGGCCTGGGGAGCGTACAGCAAACTCCCACTGCCGCCGGTGGAACGGCCGCGCGGAAAGCGAGGCTAAAACGTGAACCGTGCAACCTCTCCGTATTGGCATGATTCCTTGTCGCCTCGCCCGGCGTTCCCCTTGGTGGGCCAACGGGCTCGAGCTTTAATGCAGCCGCTTCTGCCTCCGCCGCTCCCTACCCTCCCTCTCCCCCATCTTCGATCCGCCCCTGCGTTTCCTCGTCTGCAGCAGTTCGTCGGAGCGCGGGCGGCTGGGGGGGGGGTGGGCTGCGTCTCCGGAGACGGCTCTCCCCCGGCGTCCTCTCCGGATCGCGTTGGAGAAGTGTCGCGCGAGCTGCGCAAACGCATCGCGGAGCCCCGGTGGTCGGAGCAGCCCTGGAGGTTGCCGTCGCTGCCGTGACGGGCTCGTGCTCGTGCTCGTGCCCGGGGCATCGTCTCCGCCGGGCCGATGGGCGAGTTTGCCCCTAGCGCCCGGACGCACGGGGGGCACCGGTAGCCTGAAAACAGCAGGTTTCTCCCAGTGCGATTTCTTAGGTGTCTTTAGAAGCTGAAGCTGCAAGCAGAGAAACAGCGTGCAAGTAAGAGAGGAACTGTGGGGTTTTTTTAATCCCGCAATGCGTTAAGAATTCAAAGCTTTGCACATCTCCGCGCAGCTGAGCGTTTTCGGGGGGAACGTGCGGAAACCGGAGCTGGGAAACAGCAAAGGAGCTTGACCAGAGACAACCAGCTGCAGCCGAGAGCGCTGAAACTCTTCGTTCCGGGCTCGAGCACGACCACTAATCCCCCTTTTTCTAATTTGGGTTCTGTTTCGGAGCGCTCAGGCCTGCATTTTGCGGTCTTTCATCATTGCACTCAAATGGCTTCTTGCCCAGGTGAATGCTTTTCCAGGTCGGCTCCTAAGTACTGATTCCAAACCGTTTATAGCCTTTTTCCCCCTCTTTCTTTTTTTTCCCCCCTGTTCAGTGCCAGCAAGGGACTCCTGGATCCGCTCCAGTTTGTTCACGGTGTAGGGCTGCGTTCTGGCAGCCGGCAGGCTCCCTCTTCCCGGAGAGCCCGTTCCCGTTCGGATGAGGCCGTAGGCAGACGCAAGCAAAAACGAAGTGCTGCTTTTAGCCCCCTCTTAACGCTACTTTTGTGCAAAACCGAGTTCGCTAACGCACACGTCTTGCTGGGCGCTTCTCGGGGCGACGCGCTCGGGCTGCGCCTGCCCTTGGCTCCGAAACCTCCTAGCGGGCGGCGGGTCGGGTGGTTTTGCACCTCCTCGCGGCGGAGCGGCTCTTGCGTCGCTCAGGTTGTCCCCCCCCCCCATGACCTCCCGAAACGCCTTTTTACCCGGACCGGCAGTAATGGGAATTAAATGCACAGCTCTTTAATTGCTGAAGCTGCAGTTTCTGTGATGGAAATTAGGGCTCTTGGGGAGGATTTCGGTACCGAATCACTAGTCTTGTAACCCCCTTTTGCTATAAGTTTTTATATATTTCTTGTTTTCCTTAGCCATGCTGATTATGTGCTTTCCGGAAACAAATCATGATAGGCCCATGATCCAAAGCACAAATGCACTGTTATGCTCTTCTTTTTCAACTACACATTTTAAAGATTATTTATGCTAGTTTGGGGCAGAGAAGTGGGAGAAGCAAAAGAAATACTTTGGCTAAGATCTGTTTAAAAAGTGGGCGCCTTAAATTTAACCTTTAACATTCCTGTTCTGGTAAGTAAATAAACAGCTCGACTCTGGGACTGGTCCAACGGAAGTGAGAGTAGCTGGTCCATTACCGAGGTGCCTGAAGAGGAATCCAAGTGTTCCTTAAAAAAATAGCATTTAAGATAACGTGTGGAAATGGCACTAGTCTCTCTGTCACAGGAGCTAGTAGTGCTTGTATGTGTGTTTGAGTGACTGTGCCTGGAAAATACCGTATAATGGTGAGTTTTAGCTGAACGGCGTGGTTGCCTCTCCAGCCGTTGGTGCAAGAAGAGCGTCTCAGCTAGGTTTGTAGGAAAAAATATTCTCAGCTTTATTTTTAACAGTTGCAGAGCAGTAAAATCAGCCGAGGGAGATTTTGCAAGTTACTGGATGTTGTTGCTAAAGAAAGGGGGTTTTCTTTCTTTCTTTCTTTCTTTCTTTCTTTCTTTCTTTCTTTCTTTCTTTCCTTGTTTTCATCTTCCCTATAATTAAAATTGTTCTGTTCCATCCCTAGACATCAGGCATCCAGAAGAACTCTCCCTTTTGAGGAAACCCAGAGATCCATCGAAGAAAAAAAAGAAAAAGTTGGATGATCAATATGAAGACGAGGCCCTCGAGCTGGAGGGCCCACTTATCACTCCGGGATCAGGTAAGTCGGGGCTCGTTCCGTGAATTACGGGCATTCAGGGAAGGGGCTGGGAGGAGATGGCCAAATAATGACATTGGAACGGATGCTGAAAAATATATATATAGCAGTATTGGTCTCACCTAATTTCTTGAGGTCTGGGCAAGAAATGGAGCCCAGATAAATTCCACAAATCGCCCAGGACTGCAGCACTCGGTCGTGACAGCACAGATGAGTGCCTGAAGCTGTGAAGTGTGTAGGGAAACAGAACAACGCCAGACTTTATAAAATAAAAAGGAACCAAGTGTGACTACTTTAACGCTTGGATTGTGTTACTGAAATGTTTTCTTATGCCATTAAGACAGGACTTAAATGGAAAATCATTCCTAACTTGAAATTGCAAGTGTGTTTTAGTGGGTACCACGGTTCTAGTAACTTAGTTATAGCCAAGGAAAAATGATCTTTCTATTAATTGTATTAGCGTTGCCTTATATTAAGGGCCTCGCTGCAGATCTTAACGTTCAGAAGAACATTGCTAACCGAATAACGCTGCTAACAGGATAACAACGCTCGCCGCGGGCAGCAGATCGATCTGGCTGGGTGTTTGCAAACAGCGTTTAGTCGAAGACGAAGCAGCAGGTCGTGAGCTGTGCTCCGAAGCAGCCGTGCCGGCGCGAGGCTGGTGCGGGCAGGCAAACGGCGGCAGCTTTGCGGATGCAATCCGGCAAGTGGGAGCTCCTTGATGCAAAGGGACTTGCAGAGAAGGACGCGGCGATGCTGACGGGCGGTTCGCCCCGTTCGGCTGCCAGAGCTCTTGGGTTTGAATGAAGCAGTGAGAGGGAAGCAGGGCGGCTTTAATTTTAAAACAAAAAAGTCACCCCGCAGGGACTGGGGGTGGCTGGGCCACTGCTCGCGTTTTCGTTTGGCGTTTTCAGCTTTAAAGGCAGCGATTAGCCTTTCTGAAAGGCAGCGTTTGAGAAGAGTACCTCTATTAGATTAATAGGAAGGGACTTGGCCGGCTTTGTAGGAAATGAGCCCAAAAGGTATTTTTTAATTTAAATTATTTATTATTCTTCCAGCAAGTGACTTTGAACTGTCCTGCTTTTTTTTTTCTTTCCTGTTTTACTTCTGTGAATGAATGACTTGCTGCAGTTTTACTCGCTGCAGTTACCTGCGATGTTTAGGTGCTGTTAGTTAGAAGTCATGTTTTTAATCTGAATAAACTTCTAGTAATTAGCTGTTCCTAATATTGTGCCAACACTAGTTTGTGTACTGAATGCTTATGTATAATGAGTTAATATTTCTGGATCTGCTTATTTCAGTGCGTGTAGATTTAATAGGCACATTTTGTCACTGAGACACCCTGTTCCTTGGTAAGCTAGCAATAAAACCCATTTAAATCACTATAGGCAGAGCTGTCAATACACCCACGGTAAGCATTGCCCAACACTTTTAAGTCCTGTATTCACTTGTTTATAAGTTAGCCCAACTTATAGCTATTTAACCTGAAATTTTCCGTGACAATGTTTGCCTCAGGCAAATTTTTTGAAGGAAGCTGCTTCTGAGATGCTTCAGCCGTCTTGGAGAACATGATTGGGAGAAAATCCAAGGGATGTTTTCTTGGAGACATGCTCTTGGGCTTTCACATGAGGTGTGTGCATGGGTGTCCATGGGCAAACCTGCCCAAGTTTCTTACCGCTTTGTAGCTGACTTCCCAAAGGTTCACCCCAGCCCGAGGTGCGTCGTCGAACTGTGGAGCTCAGCGCTGCAGGATGGGGAGGAAGCCGTGGGGGTAGACGAATTTGGAAAAGCGTTGGATATATTTGTGGAAATCGCTATTAACCGCGCACTGCTGAGATGCAGTGTTGCTGGCGTCTCCTGCCCAGCCAAAGTAGATTTTGCTTTTACTGGCCAGGATAGCGTTCAGCCCTGTCTGTCTGCTTCGCGGTCACATAAGCGTGGTGCTGGCACGATGCTAGGGGAGATGGGGAGAAGACGGGCGCATCCCCTGTGGTCTAAAACAGCAATGGACCCACATCCCAGGTCTGTGCCTTTGGTCCAACCCGGTGTGGTTGGTCTTACCCTACATCAATCTTTGCATACCAATGAGTAGCGTTTTGATGTGTCACCTGGTCAATGTGGAGGTGGACAGATGGTGCTGGTGGTTTATTATAATTTCCTACTGGACTGCTCTGCTCTAGCTTGGTAAAGGTCTGTGGGGAGAGCATGTTTCTGTTTCTTTTGTGAGGACATGTTGAGTCGTCCCCCAAGCCTTTTCTTTGAAAGCATGAGGCTAGAAGGTGGGTATTCCTGTCCCTTCCTCATTTCTGCAAAGTTTTCCATGCCCGTGGGAATTTATCAAGGTATTTCTTGAAGCGTGGGCACAACATCTGGACACCCGGAGTGAAATGCAGAAATAACGCACCCCACTTCTACCCAACGCTCCCTATAGAGCCACAAAGCTAGCAGGAGCATTAAACCCATCCGAGAAGCTTCCTTGTTTGATGGTCACTGCCAGTTTTCACTTACTTTTTCCATCCTATCAGACATTTTAGAATCACATTTGTCTTACAGATGTTATATTATTCTAGTTTCCTAATCGAGACGTTGGTCGTCACTGGTACGATGCTTTTGACGAGTCTGCGACATCAAGGCCAGTTTTGATTATAATCCCATCAAAATGGTGTGGGGTTGGTTTGCTGGCATGGATTGCATCATCTTCTGCAAAGGGGTCTGTCGGCTGTCRTATCGTTTTGCTCAATTCCAGATGAGGCAGCTGGGCCCAGAATTACGCATGTAATTTCCTCRCTCCTAAATATTGTGGGAAGATTCTCAGTTGCATCCTGGGGTTGCTACAAAGCGTCTAACTAGAGCAAAGGATTTTTAATGTTTATTTCTCAGAAACTGCTGGAGAGGAAGATAATTCATCATCAATCAGGAAATTCATGAAAGTATCTGGAGGGGCTTTCCAAAATGCAGAACAATGCGCTGAGTGGTTGGGGGGGTTGTCCGTGAGTATTCACAACTCCAGAATTTCCCTATTTTGATGGATTAAAATCATTCTTAGGGCTTCTTGAGATACCCATCTTTAAAAAAAGACAGTTTGGAAAGGTTTTTCTATTGTTTTGGTCTTAGACATTTCTAGATGTTTAGCTCAGCTTTCCGTAATTTCAA
Organism: Apteryx rowi; assembly: GCF_003343035.1. Taxonomy (NCBI): domain Eukaryota; kingdom Metazoa; phylum Chordata; class Aves; order Apterygiformes; family Apterygidae; genus Apteryx; species Apteryx rowi. Next base: position 3,981,631 of record NW_020447530.1, on the reverse strand, counting down.
GTTCATTCAGTGAGGAGGGATCTTTTGGAGAAAAGAGCATGTGGCCGTGGACTTGGACGGTAGCCTAAGACGGTGTCTAAATGCATCAGCAGGAATGGCACAGAAGACCTTACTTCTGGCATTTCAACGCTGCCAAGTGCTTCCTTCAGCAACCTTAATAGCRCTCTCTTAAGGTAGATTTTGGACATCTGTGCATACGCCTGTGATTTTTATAGAAATTGCATTCTCTTACGAGCAGGTCCTGCCTCCAGCTGAGGCTCTGGGCAAGGAGGAAAGCCAATTTGCTGCCCGGCGCTGGGGAGAGAGGAGACGGGAGCGGAGGGGGGAAAGGCAGAGGTGGGGAGCACCTCCCGGGAGAAGCAGAATTAGATAGGGCCCTTTGCCAAAAAGCCAAGTATTGGCCTTTCTAGGCACTGTTGTGCAGATTTGCGTGAGCTCATTGCCCGATTTATATACACAGTGGAATTACTTACATTAGGGATACGGTCGTTGAACCTCGGTTATTTTGAAAATCTGGATTTGACACGCTTAATGTAAAAATCAATGCTCCCCTGAGCTCAATAGGGGCTATTTAGCTCTCAGCTATTTTGGGATATGAGATACCATTCCAGCTCGGCTTTCTTCTGCTCGTGTTGGTAATTTTAAAGGGTTTTTTTCTACTTTGCGTCTGTATGAGCCGTAAAACTTTAAGATTAAAACACTAGAAGTAATGCTTGCTTTGCACCAAATAGCACCACTTGCTGAACGTACTGATATCAAATGTACTTGGCTGTCGGAGCAAGCTTTTCCATCTGTGAAAATGTGACGTTTCTGTGTCCAGCCATTTCCTGTAACACGAGTAAAATAACTTGAGGTCGTTTTGGGTACTTTGTCAGGTCAGTTAACAGTACTGCAAAGGTAAATGCAAGTTGTGTATAAAGAAGTTAGATTCTGGGCATTTTTGTGATCATTTCAGTATTTGTTTAAAAAAAATTTCAGTTTGTTAGATACATTAATATCTAATYGGAGCAGTAATTTAACACCGCCTTTCCAAACTGGAATTTATGCCCTTTATTTTGTAAATATTCCCTGTTATTTAGACTAGCTCGTGCGCTTTCAACCAAGCGAAGCAACGTCAGGATATAACCGGCAGGTCTGCGAGATGTGTGCTTGGGGAGCGGCTTTGGTTTGTGATATTGCGAGGCAGTCAAAGGGCAAGGAACGGAGGGAAAACACACATATTTCTTCTTCTTCAGTAACAGCTGAGATTATACAGCAGAGCAGTAACATAAACACAGGTTTTGAAAATGCCCCAGTAGACGCTGCCTTGCTTCTCCATAGCTGGCGTCGCCGCTGCAGTAAGTTACGGTGAAAACAGCAGTTTAAGGTCTGCGTTGAAAACCTGCGATTGCCRGAATCACAGCGGTTTAATAAATTGTCCGTAGGAACAGTAAGAAGCCTGGTGAATCCACGTCTTCCCTATCCGGTCTAAACTATTTTGCAGAGAAACATATTTTTGCAAACTCGTTTAAAATGTCTTTCTGTTTTGAAGATGAATCGGTTTAAGTCGGCGAGTCTGTCGTTCGCGTTTATTACAACTTGGGCATTGCAGGGTGTGTCGAAAAGTCTCCTCCGGCCGCGTTTCTGGGGGTGAAAAGGGGTGAAAAGCTTGTCGGTGCCGCAGATTTGAGCTCACGGCTCCGGGCTGGGGCGGTGAGGAGGAGCTCGTGCMTCTCCTGAGGCCGAAGACGGCCACYGAGCCCCCCGCGAGGGCGAGGAAGAGGAAGGGACCGGCACCATCGGCTTTGCTGGGACAGAGGCCGGGTTTGCAGTCGGGTTTGGGAGATTAAACCTGGCCTGTGCTGTTGTGGCCTCTTCCGAAAGTGCATGTTTTCAGCTTCTGTCCTCTTCTGCTCTGACTTCTCCTCCGGTGTCTTTCCCTTGCCTGCTCACTTCCCTCCTTTCTTTCCTTCTCTATAGGCACCGATATTCTTTACATCGGCCCCGTGAAAGGTGAGCTCCAGCTCAGTAGGACTTCTGTGCTCTGTCCCTTTCCTTGGTCGTGTCTTTAGTTCATTTTCCTGCTCCTCTAAAACTTTTGACTCCCAAAATCTTTAAGCCACAGGAGATCACTGGTAAGTCGGCCGCCGCTCGTGGCCCCAGCGCTCCGGGTGCTGCCGGAGCGCGGAGGGGAAGTGCTGTCCTCCCAAATTGCGCAGCACGGAGTGTTGCTGAATTTTTTCCCAGGGATTCAGGCTGAAATGACTTTTCCATCAGTTTTGCTCTTCAAGAAGAGCTGAGAGAGAGAGAGAGGCAGCTTTTCATGGGAAAACAAGCAGTGCAGTGTTTTCTAATTGTGGAAAAAAAAAATCATAAAAATGGAATCAGAAGGGTTTTCATCTGTTTGTTGAATTGGCTTTGTATCAAGCAGAGGCGGTTTGGCCGTAAGCTAACACGATGCCTTTATCCCTCTTGCTGGTAGGAAACATATATTCAAGCCCAGGACTGTACAGCAAAACCATGACGCCGACCTACGACTCTCACGACGGCAGTCCCCTGTCACCGACTTCGGCCTGGTTTGGAGACAGCGCCTTGTCGGAGGGAAATCCGGGCATCCTGGCCGTGAGCCAGCCCGTCACGTCCCCAGAATCCTTAGCAAAAATGTACAAGCCACAAGCGCTTCTCGACAAAGCCAAAATCAACCAAGGGTGAGTTAAGGGTTTGTTTTTCTTCTTTTTCTTTTCCTCTTCTTTTTTCTTTTTTTTTTTTTTTTTTTAATATGCGGTTTTAAATTGCATTCTTGCAAGAGTCATCGCGACTTAGCCAGAGCTTTTTGTGTGTGTTACCCGTTGTTGACAATTTGCAGATGGCTGGATTCGTCCAGATCTCTTATGGAGCAGGAGGTGAAAGAAAATGAGGCTTTGCTGCTTCGGTTCAAGTACTACAGCTTTTTTGACCTGAATCCAAAGGTACAGAGCTATTTATTTTACTTGCATCTTGCAGGCAAACATTTCAAGCAAAGGCAACCTGTGTCTCTAACATTCATTTGTGCTGACACGTCCTCAGCCCCTTTGGTCGCGTGTGCATCAAACCCGGGGTGTACGTGAGGTTTAGGTATTGCTTGCGTTGCCCTCAGGGTTGTTTAAATGGCGAAGGCTTTTCAATCTCAAACTGAAATACGGGTTGAAATAAAAGGATTAACGGGTTTATCTTCTAATTATGCTGGAAGCACGAAAGATCACGCGTTCTTGCCACGAAGCTTGTTTTATAACCGTCCTGTGTTTTTGCCATGTGCCGTAGTACGATGCGATCAGGATCAACCAGCTCTACGAGCAGTCGAAGTGGGCTATTCTGCTGGAGGAAATCGAGTGCACGGAGGAGGAAATGATGATGTTTGCAGCRTTGCAGGTAGGAGACAGCCCGAGACGCTTACGTTTGTAATTAAGCTTGATTGTAGCTTTTCAGACTTCTCTGTTGCTGAATACTGATGAACGTGTTAAGTTTAATGTGCTGTAAATGGTGTTTCAAAGGCCTCGTCTTGTCTTTGGTGGGGAGCTTGGACTCCTTGTGCTGGTAGAAATTGGACTGTTTCCTGTTTCCTAATACTCACTTGAGCTTATTAGGTAGTTTAAATATTTATTGCTTATTACTTCTCATGAAAAGGAATTTAGCTTGCTTTTACCAAACATGTTTATGTCTATCTTAACTTGTAGTTTTGCCCTTTTTTAAAAATCCCAGTAAGTACATTAGGTTACTGAACTGTGAGTTTCTGGCATGCTGCCCCCAGAACAGCTGGTGCTAATCTGTGGGTTTCCCAGAACTATTTATTTATCTGTTTTATGAAATACTCCGTGTGATTTGGCATAAATAATACACCTGCTATTGACTTCCGTAAGACTGATGGCAGCCCATTTACTCCGTGTGGTCTGGCGGTCCTCATCGCTGCAGGCTGCGCGAGCATCCCCAGCAAGGGCAGGGTTGTCCACACGCAAGCCCTCGGGGCCGCTCTCCCGGGAAAAAAGAACAAGAACAGAAATGCAAAGACTCGATTTACCTCTCCAGCTGGTGCAGGGTAGACAGAGCRTGGTGCTTACCGTGCAGTTAATACTACCAACTTGGTGGATTTCTGCGGCAAAAATAGAGGAGGTGCAAGAAGGTATAAAACACGCGCACGCGCCCAGTGCGTTAGTTCAGCAGCAAAGTTGCCCGGCGCTCATTTGGTACCGTCACGAGCGTGGGTAGTTCCGTTTAGTCAAACGTTTGTGCCTTCAAAAGTGCTACGCGGTTATCGCCGAAAGGAAGGAGTAGCTCTGCGCCGCGAGGCTCAGAGCTGTCCTTCGGCCGTCCATCCGCTGGCCACCGCCARCCCTCGCTGCAGCCTCCGAGAAGCCCTCACGGAAACGGATCGGAAAGAGCAAAGCCTGTCGCTGGGGTTAGGGCTTAGCTCCCTGCTGATGCCGAGAATATGATCCTGGCTGTGGCGGAGAGGTTTTGTGGTGTTCCCGGGAGATGGTCGCTCTCTGCATGCGCCTGCACGCTTGGGAAAATCCATCTCCTGGCCGGATCCCCTCTAGGAGGGCTCGCGGAGAGCAGCCGCGCTCTTTCACAGACGGGCTTGGGAGGTGCCGTGTCCGCTTTCGGTTCCTGCCCTTTTCCCCCGGCGCGTTGGGCTGTTATCGCGGCGCTTCCACCCGGGAGAAGGCGGCATCGGGTTTGGGGGGCAGGATTACTGCAGCTCCCCAAAGATGCACCGAGTCGTCACAAATTCAGCGGGGACCGATAGCGTTGTGACCGGCCTTGACGCTTGCACCCGAGACTCATCCCTGACTCGGCCGCGCTCGGGTCTCAGCCTCAGCAGGGTTCTGCTCCCGCAGAGGCTGAGGACCAAACTCCCCCAGGCAGCGGCAATCTCCAGCAGATCCCAGAAACGTTGAATATTCCGCGTTCACGGAGGCCCTGCCTTGCCTTTCAGTACCACATCAACAAGCTGTCCATCATGTCGTCGGAAAATCACCTGAACAACAGCGACAAGGAGGTCGATGAGGTGGACGCGGCGCTCTCCGACCTAGAGATCACTTTGGAAGGTGGCAAAACGTCGACCATCCTGGTAAGGGCTGGGGGCAGGTGACGACGTGCATGCCTTGCTCCCCCTTCCTTTGGCTTCCCTCTAGGAATGRTTATCTTGAACTGTGTCCGGGGGAATTTTTCCAGGCCTCTAACCATTTTTATTTCCTTCCTCTCCCTTTTTTTCTAATTTCTGCTGTTACAGCACGAGAGGGTTGCCCACAACCCGACGGAGCAATACAGCATAATATTTTTAGACACGAATAATATTTTTATAAAACCGGATGCTATTTTCAAAAATCCCAAAGATTAATTTGGGTTGGAAGGGACCTCAGGCAGCGGCTGCTCCAGCCAGCGCTCAGAGCGGGGCCGGCGGCCCTGGATGCAACATAAAAGGCTCTTTGACCAAGGGCACGTATTCAACCTGGGGCTTTGTTTAAGCCGCTGGCTCTAAGACGGCTTCCCCTTTCTTTCAGTGTTTGCAGTTAATTTAGCACGCGGAGGCGGGCGCTGAGAGCGCCGAGCCCGTTCCCGCCTGCCCCCCTCTTCCCGCGGTGGCTGCTGCCGCGGAAGCAAAGCGCAGTAACGCTGTTTTCTTACCGGGATGGTAAGACCGAGCTGCTGGTGGCAGGTTTTTCGAGTAGTCCCGCAGGACCCGTGGGCTGCTTGTCTGACCCCAGACAAGTCGCTCTGTCCTCTGTAAGGCCCAGCCAACCCGACTGGAAAATTGCGTGGAACGGGATCTTGCTCAACGCCCGACGCGCCGAGCCACCGCGCTGGTGAAATAATGGAAAACTCGCATCAACTTCATTTGGTGTCTGTTCTCTCTACTGACTTTCAGAAATACTCAGTTCTTCACACCAGTGTTTCTGTTCCGCTGTTTTCCAATTCGTGGCAAAGTTTTACAGTACCTAAAACAGCTGCCAGGACTTTCAGAAATAACTTATGAATAACTTAGACTTATGAAACTCTATTTTTATCAGACTGGATTTTATCCTTGAGTGGTCTGTGCCTGTATTTCAGAGGGTTTCTTTTTTCTGATATGTTTTTTAAGACTAGTCTTCCCTCTTTAAAATTGGAAGGCCCCAAAATTGCACTGCAGAGAAAGGACTAGGGATGTTCAGACTTGGAACGTACGTCTCCATACAGAGCAACTTTTCCAGCGAGGGTAGTCTTGCATATTTGTGCCATCTTTGAGTTTCACTTTTATGTTCCGATCCTTTTAAAACATAAAACCCCTGAAATTTTGCAATCATAATTTTCCCTCACTTCATCTAATTTTTTAGGTGTTTATGAAAGCTCTTTTGAAGTTAACATCCATGTGTAGCCTGTTTTTCTGTCATTAACAACAGCCAAGTATTAACCCTTGCTGCTCCTTCTGGTTGTGCTGTGGGGAGAACAGTGTTGCTTAGGTGCAACATAAATAGTGAGACGTTTTCATAGACGAGCGATCTTCTATGATTTTCTTGCAAAAGGGATTTGAAGCGCAATACTAAGTCCCTGCCAGATGAGTATGAAGAACACAATGATTCATCAAAAAAAGCCCTCATCCCCTTCTGTATCAGTTGCTAACAGTAGCCATTTCCAGAGCCATTCGAGTAATTGAATATGGATAATGGGCAATTACTGGATTGTTTGTCTAGATTTTGATTTTTTTTTTCCCCATGGTATCTATAAACAGCGTTGGTCGTTGCAGACTGAAAGTAAACTGACTTGCTGCTGAAAACTGTTGCAGCAATGGTAGCTTTTCCGGTGGCTCGGAAACCGTTTAGTCTCCTCTCACGGGAATCGAAAAGGCCATCTTGTATATTTTGTTCATCCAAAATACGCAGGTATGCTAAGCTAAACTCTAGATGAAAAAGCTGGAAAAAATGCCGTTCTGAGCTCTCAGAAAGCCATTCCACAGTCTTCCGTGGTGGCTTGAAATGGCACCTTTTCATTTGTTCGGAGCGTCAGGAGAAACCAGCGGAAGAGAAAAATTCCTGCGCAAACACGAGCCAATGCCTGACAGTGTCTCACAGGTGGGAATTGGCTCCACAAGGCCAAAGGCCTTAAAAAAGAGAAATAAAAAGTACTGTCCTCTTGTTCCAGCACAGCCCTTCTGTGCGATGGATTTGCTCTGCTTCCTCCTTCTGTGAAAGAGCTCGTACTTTCCTAGAAGCGATTTTACGACCTGCGAATCCCTGACGTTTGACAGCGAAGCCCTTACCAAATTTCCTGCCCTGGAGAAATTCCCCCCGAGCAGTTGCATGTCGCTGTCTACCAGACCGACTCATTTCTCTCTTCCCACCCACCCCACCRGTGACCTGGCAGAGGAATGAATGGGATAATCTTTATTTGCAGGGTGACATCACTTCCATCCCTGAACTTGCTGACTACATTAAAGTATTCAAGTAAGTACTGATGGGAAAAGGCGCATGGGAAACTGGTAATGTCAATGAATAATTAATAGTAATACCACTTAACGTCCATTCTTGCCTCCCGTCTCAAGATTTTGCTGCCCGCCGCTGCGTTACCGTGTGTGAAATGCCACTGAGCAGCCAGTTGCTATATAATATTACAGCCCAGAATATCTGGGCTCTCTGGGTATTAAAAGATTTTACTTTTTCATCCAGCATTTGGCACAGTCACTGAATATTTAACGCTGGTAAAAACACTCCAAAACATCTCATTGGATACTGCCCTGCAGTTGGTCAGTCCTTCAAATACAAAATCCAGGGTGTTTTCCCGGTATTCCCACCCCGGGCACGTGGCACATACACGTCCCCCCAGTGGAGCCGGGAGAGGTACTTTCTGCCTCCCTTGGCCAGTAGTACGTGCCGAGAGGTTTCCATAACACAGTTAGTGCCAGTAAATTAATGAAACTATCCTAAAATTAGGGGTGTATCTCATAGCTAGAAAACCTCACTCAGATACTTCTCCTGGTTTGAAGGAGGCAAATGAATTATAAACAACTGGGATTCTGGTCTATCTGTTCTCTTCTCGCCARAAGAAGCAGGTTTCAGTTGAACATCCTGCTCTTCCATCGCACTTAAGATCTTTTTTTTTTATTATTATTATTATTTCTTTTTAACTTGGATGATGGTACATGGAAACTGGGAACAGCAGTGTCTGGACTTTGACTAATATTTTGGCAGTCACAACTGTCTTTTGCAATTTAATGCCTGCTGCATTAGGGTTGTGATGAAAGTTCTGGAAACTGTAAATAAACCTCAATGAGATTTCACAGAATAGGTACAGGAACAGAAGAAAAGCAGCGACAGCAAAATAGCTCTGTAACAAGCCTTTATTTTATAATTGTTTGGTTCTGGAGCCAGAACCTGCTACTTGTGTTCTGAAAAATTCTTTCTCCATCTTGTAATGCATATTAATAAGGTTAGTCCTACTCCCGGAGTCAGTCTGGGCTTGTGGTCTGTCTTGATTGCTGCAGCGAAGTTTCAGGGCTGGAGTCTGTGCCATGCCTCCGAGTGGGTGTTTTTTCCTCTTAGAGAAAACAACCAAACAAAAAGACTCATTTCCTTTGATGTGCTTTATTTGCCAATAAAATTAGGCACAACTCAGGAAGCTAATTACTCGCAAATTGGAGATCCAGTTGTTGGGGAAGGAGGATGTAGCAGAGAAAAGATGTTGGTTCCTTCCTCTCGCCTGGTGTTGTACATAACCTTTCTGAACACCGCGATTGCAATTTGGATAAACCCCAAAAGAAACCTTAAAAGCATTGGTTATCGTCGGGGAGCTTGACATCTCCTCGCCTTACTACTACCAGCGTATTTTTTTCCCAGCTTAAGTTCTGCATCTGCTTCATTTTAAGTAGCCACCTTTCAGCCAAATTTGCTGCTGCAGCTTGAGGACGGGGGACTCAATTCTGGGTTGTTTTTTTTTAATCCCTCAACCAAATGGAAAGCCAGATCCTTGCAAGTTGCTGACAACGGCTTCAGCTTGCTGCTACTTCAAAGGCAGCAGATGTAGGCTGAAACCTCTGTGTGTGTTCCCGTAGGCATCTGGCTTTCTCAGCAGGTACCTTAACGCAAGGGGCTCTCTTCACTTCATAAAGAAGGGAAAGTGTGGTATTGGAATTTGTTCCTAAAAATGAGGGCCAGGCAGTATTTTGTTGCCAGAAACACAATGTAAATGACGCGGGGTTAGAAGTTGGCCCAGTTTTGAACGTGCCTCTTGCATTTTTCCATCCCGCTTCATCGCAGAGCGGCTGCAGTGTATGTCCCTAACAGCCCCATTGCTGCTACGAGGACTCGGGAAATTTCTCTGGCCCCTTCCAGCCAGGTTACTGCCYGGACCAGCCAAAACGCCCTGCCTGCAATTTAAAGGAGCCCAAAAAAAGCTCAGGGCAGTACGTACGGATCAAAGCACAGAAGCAAAGGATGGAAAAACCTGCATGTATAACATATAAACTTGGCTGGGGGTTGAACACTTCTTCTTTAATGGAGGCAGCTTTGGAAGGAAATTGTGGGTGTAAACTCTGCGGTCGCCTCTCCCGCTGCGTGCAGGCGCACGGGAAGCCGCAGTGTGCCCGGAAAAATAGCGAGGGCAGAAGAAGCCAGCAGACATCCCTGAGCTCAGACATTGATCAACAGGGTGGGAACGAGGAGGTTCAGGCGCACGCCGAGCATCCTCCAGTGCCAAAAATTGTGCGTGTTGGGCCATCTCCGGGCATTTCAGGCTTGGCAGGAGGTCTTCTTCCCAGCAGGTTGCTGGGATTTCCCCTCCTTGCTGCCAGTGCCAGGGACATGCTCAGCCCCAGGGCACGCTTTCGCCTGGAAATCAAAGCAGGGAGCCCCCGGGGAGAAGCAATTGGGCCCATCATGTGTTTGATCCTCTAAGCTAAGGGTTGATCAATGGTCTGTGGGATGGAGATGCAAGGAATGAGAAGCCCCTGAATACAGCCTTTGAATAAGGATTAGAAATTTGGGGTTTAAGAAGTTCTGAAACTTGCGGTTTCGTAAAGCCAATCCGTCAGCGGTATCGGTCGTGCCTGGTGGCTGCTCTGCTCTGCCGTTGGCTTGCTGGGCCATCGCCTGCTCTGCTGAGTCAAGCAAAATGCGTGTGTTGCATAGGAAGGAACTGAACCTTTTCTGATGTGAAGTCGAGTATTTGAAAAGAAAACAGCATGTGTACTCATGCATGTGCTTGACAGACCAGTCTTTTATAAATACTGTTTCCTTTCGGAGCTGGAACAGATTGGTTCCAGTCTAATATGGGAGGTGAAGAATAAGATTTTTGGTGGTTCATGGAAATTTCTATTTTTATAATATAGTTCTCTAGTCTTCCTCCCCYCCCACACACACAGATTTAATGGGACCTCACCGGGTCATTCCTGCGAACTCGGGATTGAAGAGTCCAAATTTGCAATTGCAGCTCAATTTCTTGACCTAACATTACTGTAGCAAAGGGAAGAGTTCAAGAAATATCAAATGGTTGTTCAGCTCCCAGGCAAGGACTCTCCATGATCCTCGGTCCATGGTTGCTAAGACCAGATTTTCAAGGGTGAAACTAGTTTCCTGGTGCAACACCTTCAGCGTGAAGGCACAGCAGCTTGGTTTAGGAGTCCAGCTACCTCCTAGTGTCCCTTAAACTAAACCCCGTCACCCAGAAAACTGTAGATCTCGTGTAGTAATATTCATCAACCTGTCTGGCAGGCCTAAGAAGCTAACACTAAAAGGTTACAAGCCGTATTGGTGCACCTTCAAAGATACCTCTATTTCCTGCTATAAAAGCAAAGAAGAATCCAACGGGACTCCTGCACACCAGATGAATTTAAGAGGTAAGCGAAACATGAGCGCTGTTGCATTTTATTCCAATAACAGTCTGCCACTCTTGCGTCTTATCTTTCCACTGATTTATCTTCTCAGCACTCTGGATGTCATCCTAGGGTTGAATAAAAACGTTCAGAGGAAAGAAGGTGACTGGGTTTAGTAGCGTGGTGTGCAGTCACGCTTCTAGAACGTGGATACGTGGTAGGTGTGCCAGTGACACGCAGAGGATCGGATACCAAGGAAAAGCGCTGCTAGCTCCCCCGTAGGACAGTTATTCAGTGGGCTTGTGGGGATCGCTCTGAGCGATCTGTTTATCTGCTGTAGGGCAAAGCCGAGGAGGTTTGGGCGAGCCCAAGGAGAGGGCTTGCCGTTCTGCCGTGTGTCGTGCCTAGTCTAAATAATGGAAGCGACTCCGACGGCGCAGAATACGCCTGAGCCCATGCTGAGCTGGAGAGAACAGACCATTCCCTTCGTGTGCTGCCCTCCCGTTTTTTTCCTGCTCTCCCTTGTGCTGTTTGTGTGCAGCCTCGCTCAAGCGCTCCCTGCAAGCCCTGCACATTATATTTTAAATTCCTAAGGCTGCTGGCCTTTCTTATGTCAAGTAAAACATTCCTGCTCCGAGAGCTATGAAACTGCAGAAAGCKCTTTTTTTTCTTTTTTTTTTTTAACCGTGGAGGCAAGAGCAGATGTGGTGCCAAATGACCTCAGACTGCAGTCGCAGCCCAGCCCAGCCCGGAATCGCCTGGAATACCTTTTTGGGAGCTCTTGACATATCTGCTCTGACGGCACTTTTAAAGAATCTCGGAGGCCGCGCTGAAGCGGAGCCCGGGCTAACTGGGAGTTTTCAAAACCCCCAGGGTTCGTACGACTGCTTCTAATCCTTTTCAGACACTAAGGCTGAGAGATGTTCACGTCTCATCGCTGGAGATAGAAGCGGCGCACCCAGCCAAAGTAATGCATCGGGTGAAAGCCAGCACCCCTCCAGCCACGTTTTCCTGCCTTTTCATGGGAATTTCTGGGTTAGGAGGTGGTTGCCAGCCATTTGGTCCGTTCACGAGCTCGGGCAGGATCTGGGAGTGTATCCTGTGGGCATGCGTTAGCTTTGGCTTTATTGCTTCAAATCAGATCTTGCTTTTTCCCCTTTTTCCTTTTCCTCGGAAAAAGAGATGTCTGTAGTGTTTCTTCCCCTGCATCGTAGAGCRTTTGTCCTGTCAGACGTGGTGTGAGACCTTTGCAGCAGTGAGATGCTATTTGACACTGTGTAGTCGGAGTGCTTGCTTTTTTTCTTTTTTTTTTTCCTTTTTAAAGTGTACTTCTTTACACACATGTTAAACATTGGCTCCCTCATTGTAGGATGTGAAGTTACCCCTGATGTGAACATCTCTGGTCAGAAGTTTAACATCAAACTTCTGATTCCAGTTGCAGAGGGGATGAATGAAATCTGGCTTCGCTGTGATAATGTAAGTTTATCACTTTAACTGGCCGTCCGTTTTCCCTTTGCCCTCCGGTAGCTCATCCGGCGTGGGTCACGCTTGGATGTGCTCCTCAGCCGTTGTGAATTTAAAAACGGCAACAACCAAAAATGCACTCACATGCAAAAGCACCCGATCTTGGCGTTCAGAATTGCATGTGAGCATGTGTGTGAATCCGGAGTACCAAACTGGCTCCTCTTCTTCCTTGGTTTTGTCCCACGGTTATCGTCTACATTTTGGCTGGGTTTCTGTCCGTCTTTTGCTGCGTGTGCTTGATTCTCCTGCGGCTCAAGGAAGCTCCCTGGAGTCGTGTTTGGGCAGGGGGCCGTGGGCCGTGGCTCTAACGGGGTGCATCTCTCGCCCTCGGCCGCAGGAGAGGCAGTACGCCAACTGGATGGCGGCGTGCCGGCTCGCCTCCAAGGGCAAGACCATGGCGGACAGCTCGTACAGCCTGGAAGTGCAGAACATCCTCTCCTTTCTGAAGATGCAGCATTTGAACCCGGACCCGCAGTTAATCCCGGAACAAATCACCACCGACATTAATCCCGAGTGCCTGGTTTCGCCTCGCTACCTGAAGAAGTACAAGAACAAGCAGGTAGGTGCTCGCTGGCTCTCACCGGGCCTCGGGTGTCTCGTCATCACGGCGTTGTTATGGACTGGGCTAAACTCGCACCCGTTTCAGCAGGAGCCAGCATTTAATCCTACGTGTTTCAGGTGTTGTTGTCTTTTGCCTGGATGCACACGGTCACTAAAACGAAACGCACACTTATCTTTGTGGTTTTGATCCAGCATCTGGGGATGAAACCTTGTGGCACCCGTGATTTTAATTACGCTTTATAGGTTAAGTGTGACGGTGCTCATGAACAGTCTAGGCAGTGGGGGACCAATTATTTTAAATACCTTTTTGGAGTTGTTTTTTTTTCCCCATGCGCTGCGATACAGAATGACAGTGCGGCAGAGTGTTAATCAGCTGCCCACATCTCTTACGGCTCAGATCTAACAGCGTGTGGTGGCAAGATGCAATCAATCCACAGCACTGGGATGAAAACCACTTATTTGCACAGAGTTCGTACAGAAATCCTCAGGATCAGCGTAGTTCCAGCTGCTTGCAGTGCTTTATACAGCCTTGGCTGTAATGCGTTTTGCATATTTCTCTCTGCGCTTTTCCACCACTTTGAAATGCCAGTCCTCGAAACGTTGCTTCATTTTAAATTGCTGTGACTTGTGCTTGAATTCCACACTACATTCAGGCAGTGCATGACAGAGCTGAAYTGTTTTGTGATAGAAATAAATGCATGACTTTCTGAAAGACATTGTACAGCAGCAAAAATAAGTACGGCGTTGCTCCGTGGCCTTTCAGTGACTCAGTCAATTCAGCTCTAGATTTGCAGCCAGTGCACTTCGGCTGACTGGGCCTGTATATGATCCCTCCAAACCAAAAAAGAAGGCTACAGCTCAGAGAAGCAGGAAAAATATAACTTTTTATTGGCACAGTATGATGATTTCCTGGCAGTGCAGTTAGATTTTATATAGCCCTTATTATTCTTCTGAATAAGCCTTTATATCCACTTGGATGGAGGAGAGACTGCATAAATATGCAATTTTAACATATATAATGCCTTCTAGGCTTGAACTCAGTAAAATGGAGGCACCTGGAAAAATATTAGCTGGCAGAACTTGCTTACCGTGCGTGCATCCTAGGAAGGAACGTAACRGCCGTCGAACCGTGGAGACGGGCACGGACCGCACAGGGCCCTTTCCCGGTGGCACATGCAGCAGAGCAGCTGGGAGGAACGGGGGCCGCGGGAATGCGAGGAATGCAAGCCGGAGCACCGCCGGCCGCGAGGGTCTGGCTGAGGAGGAGGAGGAGGAGATCTCGCAGCCYGCCGACGGCACCCGAATAGGGACATGGCCGTTGCAAGAGCATAGGGCTGGCAGATCAGGGTTGGGGAGTGTCAAGTCATAAATGCAAAAAAAAAAATAGGATTCACGTTCCCAGCTTCCAAGTAGCCGCAGGCAAACTCTGAATCGGCTTGGCGGCCTTCACCCRGCTCGGGGCAGCGCCTTGCTGCGGTCGGACGTCGAAGAAGCGTTCAGGCTGCTTCGAAGGGCAAGCTGCGTCCCCAGGAAAGCCTCGGGGCAGTCTGCCCTCCGGTGAAAGGGTGACCTCCCGCGCCGCTTCTGCCTTGTTCATTCGATTTTCTCTCTGGAGCCACTGGCTAGCAGGCAGTTTTTATACAGAGCGGCACGTGGATCATTTTTCTGCATACCTCACATAAAAGGAGCTACTGAGCTTAAGGCCTTTTCTATGGGAATAAGTAAACGTGAGTTTGCAGAAGCAGGAGAAGAACAGGAATTTGCCCTCTGATTCTGCAGTTTCTCCCTTCCCTTTGGCCGCTGTTTGGATCAAAGCCATTCGTACGAGAATTTGGCCAAACGGGACCTCGCRAATGTTTAGACAGGGCCAGCGCGAGGGGCGAATCTGTGCTCGCTTGTTCCCTCTTCGTGCCTGCGTTCCCTTTGGCTGCTTTTCTGCCTAAGAAATTGTGCATGGTTTTTGCTTGAACTTTGGTTTGCAGATAATTTACACTTTTTCTTTGCTTTGTTGCCATATTTCTGATTGCTTTTTTTTCTTTCTGCCTCCTTTTCTTTTTTTTTCGCATTGCCATCTACAGCCAGGCTATGTAAGAGACTTGGTAAGTGACAGCAACAATAAAATTAAGTTGTAACTTAAAGTAGACTAGAACTCTCTTGTTTTTGAAAGTAGTAATTAAAGAGTAACGAAAACAAACCCATCCTGAGAAACTTGGGCCCCTTTTGTTTTTTATAATGCTCCCCAGTGATTCAGGCTGCAAAACCACTAACTAGGACCCTTATGCCAGAACTTTACCCCTGGTGTTTGCTCACATCCTGCATCTTAAACCAGAGGAGTCTGAATACTCTTTGCCTTCAGAGAGGCCAGATCTAGATTTGCTTTTATATATCTAGGGATGCCAAGTAAAAGCAGCTCCGTATCACTGTTTATCTGCTGTGTGTGAACGGCAGCYGTGGTCCCTGTCTTTAAGCAGTACCAGATGAAATACAACCTCAGCGTAGAAGCCGTAAATCACCTGCGTTGTTAATAACCTCACTGACTTGCACAGTTCCCAAACGCGTTCCAAGCTGTTACCTGCTCGCGCTGTTGTCACGAGTGTAATATCTGAGACGTCATTAACCAGCCAAGTCGCCTAAAGCCGGTGTGTCTCATCGCATTCAGATCACGGCGAGGATACTGGAGGCCCATCAGAACGTCGCTCAGATGAGCCTCATTGAAGCAAAGATGCGATTTATTCAAGCTTGGCAATCGCTGCCAGAATTTGGCATCACACATTTCATTGCAAGGTCAGTGGGTCTGTTAAACAGAAAAGGTAATATTTCATGAATAAATATTGAGTATGTTTATTATTCTGAGTTTTCCAGAGATCGCTGTAATTAAGAATGACATACTTGGATTAAACCTATCGTCTGTGACTTGTCAGAACAATACAAAACTATAACTTCAGGCAGAGATGATTTCCACATACAGCTTAGGATATGCAAATGCAGAAGTACTTTCAAATGCATCCAACGACCTGTCTTTAGCTCCGGGATAGCAAGTTGCGTTGGAACTGAAATTAAAAGTATTAATCACTTTGTATCATGTTTTGTAAGTTAATTCGGTTGCTGAATTTAAAACATTTTGATCTCTGTCCAAGGCTTGCTTTTGTTAATCCCCGTATTGTAGGTTCCAGGGAGGCAAGAAGGAGGAGCTGATCGGAATCGCCTACAACAGACTGATACGGATGGACGCGAGCACGGGCGATGCCGTCAAAACGTGGCGATTCAGCAACATGAAGCAGTGGAATGTAAACTGGGAGATTAAAATGGTGAGCCAGGCGCTCTTCAGGCCATGCCCAGAGATATCCACCCCAAAGGCGGTTTTCAATAAGATCTGCTTTGTAGTCTGCACTTAGGCCACTTCCCCGGTTTTGTTGCATGAAAAAGAAATTGCTCTCGGTTTCACGACCTGGCTTGTTTTTTAAGCTGACTTTGGTAAGTCAGCTTTTAAAAAGTCAAGTTTTTTGTTGCAGTTTTCTAAAGCAGATCCCATTTTGTTTTTCAAAGGCGGTTTTCTCTTGCGCAGGCTATGTAATTCAGGAGCCTTCAGAAGGCTGGGTGGTTGGTTTTACCACAGCAAGGTCCCAGGGTGGCATGGAAAGCTCTCTGCGTTGCACATGCCTGGTCTGGGTGGGCAGGCTGATGGCACAGCCCAAACGACTGTACATTTTTCTAAAGTTTTTTACCTCTTCTTCTGGAGGTAGTTGTAGGATGACATTCTTCTGCATCAAGGTAAAATAATTTCTGCTCCCCCACCTTCTGTCCTCCTCGGAGATCTAGCAGAGCTTGCCGTAACTTCTGTTGGAGCTCAGCATGAACCTTAAAAAAGAAAATAACAGAATCTTTCTTTACCTAAGCCACTTAGACGCTTAATGCATCACAGGTTTTTCCAGTCCATGTGAACACCCACTCAAAGGCAGCTAACAAAATCAAACTTCAGAATTAAAATTCAGACCAGACTTAATCCTTACCAGTGGCATAGATGTACTTTGCCTTACCACATGAAAACTCATTTGATTTGCGGTACAGCTCAGACTTTTATGTAACTAAGGAAGAGCAGTACCAGACACTTGACTAGGCTCCGAGTTGGGCTTTTACCCAACATTAAGATTGGATGCAGAAGCCTTTTGTGGTCCTTTTCAGTGCAGCACCTGACGAAAATTTCCAGCCACTGTAGAGACACTTGAAGGCTGTTCTCATGCGTGTGAGGCTTGATGAGAGTTGCTAGCAAAACTGTTCCACCCCCTTTGCCTCAGAGGGTTTGTTTGGACCCATTCTGCAAGTCCCGATATCCCAATTGCTCAGTTCGGATACTCTGCCAGGAATTCCCCAGCTTCCCGTCCTGCAGAGCTGTCGGTGTTGGGGTAAGGCAAAAATAATGGTCTATTTAGTCATTGCAAAAAGAGCTCCCCCAGTCCCCATTAAAAAAAAAAACCTCTGCGGCAAAACTTCAGCTTACAAAACCGGAATACACTTGCTGGGAAAACTAGTCACCTGGAAGCCAATCCCAGCCCTTAACAATTCTCTCTCCGGTCTCCGTTCCCCTTTAAGCAARGAAAATACGTACACACGCTCGCAACTGAGAGGTACAAACGCAGTTCCATAATTATCTTTGAGGCACAGGAGAACYGTTCCTTCCCAGCAATAAAAAGTATTTCTGTATCTAAACATTTTAACRGTAATCATTGCATCGGGATGCGCATGGCTGTGTTTTGTTTAGACAACRCAAAGGGCATCTGCTTTACTAGAGAAGAAGGAGAACACAGAGAGGAAGCGCGTAAGTCACTGTACCCTGTTTTGGAAGGCACCGGTGAACCTGACCCTCGTCTTTTTGCACTCTAGGTAACCGTGGAGTTTGCAGATGATGTTAGGGTGTCCTTCATTTGCACGGAGGTGGATTGCAAGGTGGTTCATGAATTCATTGGTGGCTACATCTTCTTGTCGACACGAGCAAAAGATCAGAACGAAAGTTTAGATGAAGAGATGTTCTACAAACTGACCAGTGGTTGGGTGTGAGTTCGATGTACTGTATACCGAGAGGAAACCCCATGGCCATATTAATATTTAACTTTAAAAAGCTGTTATTTGAAATATGCTGCTTAATAAAGTAAGCTTGAAATGTATCTTTTTTATCATGACAATTTTTGCATTACCAGACCAGTTAATCTGTGTGCACTAATGAGCACTTCTGTTAATTTGCTATAACAAGACAGTGTCTGGGCCAGGTAGTTCTGCCTGTGGCCTTTCGATACAAAATATGATGGGCAGATCAGCGTAAGATTTGACTGACTTAAAATAGCCAAATTTCCAAGAGAACTCTAAGCCATCTTCTTTAAAAGCCATCCAGGGCTTAAGCTATATGAAGTCTATTTATCATGTTTAATGCATGAGTGTTTTATTTCCTTTTGTGTTTTTTTATTCTGTAAATTTGACCTCCTGTTTTGAAGTTGTCCTACCCATAAGTAGAATTTTGATCTTTGCTTTCACACTACATGCACCAGGACTGCTACAGGTGCCTGCCATTATTTTGAAGATAGTTGCGTGTGGCCTTGAAGATGACCTTCTGATAGTCTGTTATAGCTTGGTTTGTTTGTTAACTTTCCTTTTGATAATCATTTATATTGTCTTCTTTTTTTTTTTATTTCTACACCATATTGTATTATGACACTTTTAGTATTCACCAGCATAGTCACTGTTCTGCCTATGATATGCAAACTTTTTCATTTCAATATGAAGTAAAGGTCTATGAAGTATAGGTTTTGTGTAACTAATGTAAAAACACAAATTTTATAAAATTGTACAGTTTTTTTAACTAGTCTCACAAGCCAGCTAGAATATTGCATAGATCTGGTGTATCAGCATTAACTGTAGTATGCCTGTAAGGGATAAGGGGAGCAACCTAAAAACAAAAAAAAATCCAATTTCAGCCCAGTACRTTTTTACCTAAGTTAAGTATGATTTCAGAGCTGTGCCACAACATCCTCAGTAACTGATACATGGGGTCAGACCTCCCCATATATTACACCGGTGCAGAGTTAACGCTGATGGTGAGGGATCTTCTGCCCCACCTGATGCCAAGGAATAACCAGTGTTGTGTTCCAGTAGTCTGTGGTTTCAAGACTATGTATAAATGCATTTTATTTTAAATAAAAGTAAAATCTTTTATTTAATACGCRGTTTCCATTTCTGGTTCTCGTACTTAAACCGTGCTGCAGCAGAGCCCTGCGCGGCTCCTGCACGGTGCAGCCACCTCTGCGCCCCGGCCCCAGCTCTGTCCCTCCGCCTGCACCTGCTGCCCCGGGCCAGCTTGCAAAAACCCCCAAAATAGCAAAACGCAGGAACAGGGCAGGAGAATCCAAAGCAGCAGCCTTGGCCCCGGCAGGCAGCTTGGAAACAGCCTGTGCCCGGCCAGTGCTGGGGGAGCAGCGGGGCAGGACCTTGCCGAGACCTGGCACGCGGGATAAGCCGGCACGGAAGAGGAACCAGCCCGAGTGGTGGTGGGCAGAGGAAACAAAGAGCTCCAGGGTTTTGCTTTCCTGATACCATWAACTTGTCTACGTCGGTCCCTTCTGGGAATCCCATCCAGTGACAAAAGCTGCAGTTGGCAGCACGTCGTGGCCAAAGCTGGCGTTAACGCCGCCGAGCTGCCGACGCGGCCGGCAGAGCGGGCTTCATACCCTCTCTGCAGGTCTCTGCAAAACCTTGCACCAGGGCCTGGCCAAATGACGGTGTCTGTCCTCTCCCGAGGCTTTTTGCAGGCTAAAATCAGCCTGTTCGGCCCCATCCTCTGGGCTGCCCGGGGCAACTGGACTCACCTCCCAGGAGGCAGCTGCCATCACCGGCCCCTGCTCCCGGCGTTGCTCGGGGGCTGGCTGCGTGGCCGCCCTTCCCGAATGCCTCTCGAGGCTGTTGGCTGATTTTTGAGGTCTCAAGGATAGGAAAATTTCCAAAGCTTCAGAAGAGAGACCCCCCCCTTCTCCATTAATGCTATCCCTGAGAAGAGACTGTGGTGCTGGGATGGACCRTGCCGCTGCACGGTGGCGCTGAGAGTTTTCTGCAAAGATTAAGTCGCTCCGCTCCCGCCAGTCGCGGTGCGCCGGCTTACCGGAGAAGGTGCCGTTTGCTCTCCGCGAACTCCTCTCGCCGCCCCAGCTTGCCGG
Organism: Apteryx rowi; assembly: GCF_003343035.1. NCBI lineage: Eukaryota > Metazoa > Chordata > Aves > Apterygiformes > Apterygidae > Apteryx > Apteryx rowi. The sequence goes on along the minus strand of NW_020447530.1, from coordinate 3,961,549 downwards.
CGCCGGGCTCATCTCCGCGCGGCGCTGCCCGGCCGGCTCGATGCCGCTTGCATTGGCGAGAAGCAAAACTGCTCCATTTGCAAGTTGGGCTTAAAATATTTAGGCGGTAAAACCGTTGTGTTTCAGCCTTCCAGTTGGCAGCGAAATGCTGTTTGGTTCGCGGTGAGCAGCCTGTCCCTGCTTGGAAGGAAAAAGGAAGGAAAAAAACACTAAAAATGAGCTGTCAGAGGGGAGGGAGCTTTTGTGCTGATGCRGTGAAACCTGACTGCGGCTGATCCGAGAAAAACATCTGCAAAAATCACTTCCCCCTGTCTYGTCCTTGCCGGGCTCGCGTGGCCCCTCGGCTGCACCCACGGGCCCCTCTGACAAATAATTAATAAAGAATTCGTCGCTCCCTYGGACAGGGCCCGACGAAGCGGCGGAAGGAAAAACTTGCCGAGCCTCTGGAGGAGACGCGATCCAGAGGCGCGTTTGCTTGCGTGCGCCGGCTGACGGCTTTTCTCGCCGCTGGACTGCCAGAGCCTCGCCACCACCTCACGTTTAAAATATATATATATATATATATATATAAAAATGCAAACTAGCTGTCAGGGAGGCTTCGTCCCGAGGGGAGGGGCACAGGCCCGCGCAGGATTAAATAAAAGCCCACGAAGGCGCCGGGGCAGCCCGGGCTGGACGGGGCCCGGCCGGTGGCCAATGCACGGCAGCAGCGGCCGCCCGGTGCCGGTGTGCGCCGGCAGCTCGAGCAAATAAAGAATTTGCTCCTTTTTTTCAGTTTGTTTTTTGGYTTTCGGTCAGCAGCTGGGCAGCCCCTAAGCTGCGCTTGGATTCCCTGCTGGGGAAAGGTGGGGGGCATAAAACAAACCGGCAACTCTCCGGGCTGGAAACCTGATGGATGGCGGCTATTCCAGCTGGGAATCACCCTCCGAAGGCTCCGGGGGGGGGGGCACAGGCTTGGCTCGGGGCTGCGGTTTCGCCTGCAGCTCTGAGATGAACTTGGAGCGGGAATTTCCTCAAGGTCCCTTAGGAAGTAAGGGAAGGGGCTTCCTACGCGGTGCACCGGGGGGATTACAGGCAGGACGGCGTGTTTGCGGGGCAGCTTGGGAGCAGCGGTTTGGGCCATTTTCCCTGTTTCTCAGCATGCCGAAACATCCCGTAGAAGAACCACAGCACGCCGGGTTGAGAGGTCGACGTGGCTCTTTTTGCCGTGAAACATGGCTCAGCAGCGCTGGTGCTGGATCCCATGTGCCGGAAGCAGGAGCGAGGGTTAGCTCCGCTCGCACTTGAGGCAGCCGAGAAAAGCTCGAAACCGTAAAATAGCTGCATCCAGAGGACGGCATGGTACGGTAACGCAGCGGTTTCTTGCCACCGCTGCTTTCACACGCTTTTCCAAGCTCTGCGCCTGATTCGGAGTCTGATTTGGGATAACTGAGCACTAAGGAGCGGCRATGCCATTGTAGCTTCAGGTGGGGTTTTTCTGCACAAAATTTGTTCCCGGGCCGCGGTCAGGAGAGGGGAGAAAACCTGAAGCTGCAGGACACGTGCTTCGTTCAGCCTCCGCAGGCTGCAAGCGGCGTCCTCTGCTTCCCCCTGCCAGCCACGGCCAGGGCCGGGGGGGGTGGCCACACACCCATGCATTTTCTAACACTTCCCTTTCCCCCACGCTTAAATTATCTTTGGCTTTCTCGGCTAAAGATCGGATAATTATTTCCAGTGAGGCAGACGCGTTCCAGATGCGCTGCTTCTTTCATAGCCGCGCTAATGTTATCGTAAGCCCCCAAGAAATACCGTTTCCCACGTTGCAGAGGGCCATCTGGACCGCTGCAGAGCTCCGCTGCCAGCTTTCCCCTACAGCTTCCCTAAGCTCCAGCAGGTATCGAGTTTATCGCCAGCCAGGCAAGCATGGGCAATGCTCGGGGTGAGCCGGCTGGGTCTCGCTTTCGTCTGCGGTTGAGCGGGCGCTGGGTCCTTCACGATATCCGGGCGCACCGAGCCGTTTTAGGCATTTCTTCCGCACACCTTAGAGGTTTCCGTCCTTGTTCCAGATTTAGCTGCGAGTGGCTATAGCCAAAGAGGCCAGTCCCTGGGTGCATCGAGCCCTGCGCATCTGTTTCCAAAACAAAACGTAAACAATTTATTGCGGAAAGGATGTAGCCGTTCTTCGTGCATTGCGTCATAGGGCCAAGTGAAAGCAGAGAGCTTTTTCTCTCCTCATAAAGCAGGGTGTGTTTCAGACTAAGACATTTACAGCAAGCAAGTGCGTGGCTCGCTTCCCATCTTTCTGACTGTCCCGCGGTCACCAATTTGCAGTTTCCCTGCCTTGTAATCGCCTTGTTCCAGCGCTGGCGAATATGGAGCAGCCAGAGACTAGCGCTTTATTGTTTTGGTTTGGTTTTTTCCCCCCTGCAACAAAATACGCCGCAGTGGAACTGGYGGAGATGAGCGCATATGCGACACAAGTGGAAATGTATTATTTTAGCTTTCCCCTCGCTCTCCAGCAACCAAATCCTGGCTCCAGAGGTAGCGGGGAGATTCATCTCTTGGCTGCCGTGAATCCTCGCTGGCCCTGATTGCCTGACCTTTAACAAGCCACCGAGCGGGACTTGGCGATGCCTCAGGGAGCGGCGAGAGCTCAGCAGCAGCCACATGCCTGACGGCAAGCTTTCCGCGAGCRGCGAAGCCTCTTTCTTGGGAGGACTCTCAGGAGCAAAGCGGCTGAGCCACCACCCAGTTTTCCCTTGATCCGAATCCAATGCTTCTCCACTAGCTGGCCACCTACTCCTTACAAAGCATGCAAGAGCACAGCTGCCTCCTTCCAGYGTGGTTAAAATTAGCAAAAGAACTTAAAAATTATTAGGGATGGGGAGCTGAAAACCAGCCGGCTGGCCGGCACCGTCCTGCCCTCCCCGTGTGGCCGGGCCAGGTTTTGCCGGAAGGCTTAGACAACCCCGGGGAGGGTGTAAAGCGCAGGCAGCTCCACCTTGATGAGAGGTCAATCCCTTTGCTGCCTTTCTGCCAGATGTTCCCGGGCTGCTGACATGGAAGAGGGTTTCGGGGGCTGTTCAGCCAGATGYATCTCCCGGGTCAGGATGTCCCCACACTGCTGACTGCCGGAAACTGGGAGGATGTACGTGGACGAGGCTGGTCCAAAACGTGCCGTGTTCCTGCCCAGGTCCCAGACCTCTGCTCCGAGGCCTGTTGAGGAGAGCTGGGCTGACCCCCTGTGGTCATTCGCACGGCTTTGTACRGTTTCCTTTTCGGAAAGTCTTGGCTTTCCACAGCTACGTAGGTAAAATGCAAAATCTACTTCGCATCAATCCAATCTCGCCATAGAAGAAAAGGTATCGTGGAGGGAGTTGAGCTAAACCATCTCCGGTCATTTTTCACCCAGTGGAAATGCATCCACACTCACGGTTACCCCATTTAACCAGCCAGGGCAGCGCTTTCCAGTGTCTTTTAATGTGCGGGAGCAGGATGTGTTGTTCATTTTYTAGCACGGACGGGACCTTTCCCATCCCAGTCTTCTCTGTACCTCCAAACACCGAAAATAAAAAAGGAAGGGGAAAAGCTCACACCCAGTCTGCGTTTTTCCCTTGCAACGGAAGTTTAACRGCGGCGGTGAGTCACGGCGGCAGCCCCCAGTCCCACGGGAGCCACGCTGGGGGCGAGCATCGCCCTCAGGCTTTGGGAGGTTGGCGTGTGTCATCTGGTGACTCTGGGGCTGAGGAAGTAAAAAAAACTAAATAATGTTGATTATTTCCACAGCAACAGAGCATGATTCATTTGGAGGGTAAAGTAACGGGGAAGAAACATGGAAAATGAAAATCATGCCTCAGGAACACGTGTAATTATCTTGTTCTTGCTCCGTGCGACACGCGTGGCTKGACCTCAGGTATTCATAAAACAGAAGTGACATCTCAAAACAATCTCTAACAGTTATTTTCTTTTTTGAAGGGGAAAGAAGAAAAAAACCTCATTCATCCCCCCATTCCTGGCCTCAGGGCTGAACAAGGCCCATCCCAGCGTAAGGCAGCAGCTCTTGCTGAACCAGAGCGAYGATGCCTCCAAAACTAATCCGCCAGAGCTGGAAAATATCAAAGCAGCTGATGCTTTCGTGATGAAAGCTGCTGCCATCTGCAATTTCTCATTTAAAAAAGAAACCTTTGTATAGCGCTTTCGCCCGAGCCATCTCTCCGCAGGTAACCCCGAGGCCCTCCTGCGCGGTGGCCAGCTCTGGATTAGAGGGCAGCTGCTCAAAGCCGCCGAGCAGTCTCCTGGAGGGCGTTTTGGGGCCAGACCCTTGTGAAACCGCAGGGAAATGGAGGCAGAGCAGTGAGCAAACACACAGTGGGAACTGCCTAGTGATTTGTTGCTTCCACCAAGCATCCTATGGATCTTTAGTGACCTCACGTGGCCTAGGCCCTGGCTTTACGTTTCTTCCAGAAGAAAAGTCCTGAAGCCAGTCAAAACAAATACCAAAATCTTTATGAGAAAGGCAGCTAAAATAAAAAAAATCACCAAGCTGTAAAAAGCAAGCAAGGACAGACAAGAGGAAGGTGTGGTACAGCCAACATCTCTCCACRCATCAGGAGGGGAAGCAAGGAGCTGCCGCACACCCAACCGGCAGAAAAATTTGCTGAAAGCTGTATTTTGTGGACAGACCCATCCCCTACGCTGCTTTTATTTCTCACAGCGCCAGGGATGGACCATACTTCAGGACGGGACGCTGCAGGGAGGCGGCGGGACCGTCGCGGGAGCGGGGGGACCCTGCGGGGGGGAACGGGAACGGCTCTGCGAGGCGCGATGTGGCGCAGCGGCCTTGCACCCCACGCGCCTGGCCGCGGCCTAGCCCGCTCCCTGCCCCGCCTCGCCCGCGGCTCGAGGGGCCGGTGCGGGGAAAACGGCTCTCCCGGCGCGGGGGGCGGGCAGGGGGGAGTCTCCCCGGCCACGACGGGGCCTCGCAGCGCCGGGAGGCGGCGGCCGCCCCCCGCGCGGCCCGCGGGCACCGCTCCACTCAGCCCGCCGCCGCCATCTTGAGGCCGGAGCCTCGCGGAAGGGGCTGGGCCTCGCGGAGGGGGGCGTGGCTATCCCACCCCCCCACCCAATCCGCGCGCGGGGGCGGGGCGCTTCCCGAAGGTCGCGAGGCCGGCGCGGGGGCAGCCCCCGATTTCCGGGCGGGGCGGGGCCTGCGGGCGGCTCGGCGGGCGGCGATTGGCTGCGCGCGGGCGGGCCGGGCCTGGCCCCGCCTCCGTGCCACGTCCGTGCGGCGCCTGCGGCGGAGCCGGTGCGGGCGGCCGTTAGAGCCGTTGCCTCGTGCGTGCGCGCGGCCGTTGGAGCCGGTACTGTGGGCGCCCGTCGTGCACCGGGGCGGGGGGGCGGCCGGGAGCTGTTCGCGGCGGCGCCGTGGGGCGGGCAGCGCTGGTGGTGGTCTGTGGGGGCGCCGCTGGGGGGTGGCGGCCGCGGGGAGCGCGCTGAGGGGCGGCGTGTGGGGCGCGGGGCGGCGGGGGCCCCCCCGCGACGGGCTGCGTGTGCCGGGGGAGTGGGGGGGTCCCTTCAGGAGTCTCCTTCTGCTGTGGGGACCCCTCTGAGGGTCTGTGGGGGGGACTGTGGGGAACCCCCCCCTTGAGGGTGCTCCAGTTGTGGGGACCCCCCCCGAGGAGCTGTGGGGCTGTGGGGACCCCCCCTTGAGAGTTCCTCCAGTTGTGGGGACCCCACTGAGGGGCTGTGGGAGGGGGGCTGTGGGGACCCTCCCCCCTTGAAGGTGCTCCAGTTGTTGGGACCCCCACCCGAGGGACTCTGTGGGATGTGGGGCTGTGGAGACCCCCCCCAAGAGGCTACTTCTGCTGTGGGACCCCCCCGAGGGGCTGTGTGTGGGGTTCTCGGCTGTGCCCCCCCCGACAGGCTCTTTCTGCTTTGGGGGGCTGTGGGGACCCCCCCCAGGGGCTGTGGGGGGCAGGGCTGTGAGGACCCCCCCCTTGAGAGACTGCTCTAGCTGGGGGAACCCCCTAGGGGCTGTGGGGACCCTCCTTGAGAGGCTCCCCCAGTTGTGGGGAACCCCTTGAGGAGCTGCATGGGGTACAGGCCTGGGGGATCCCCCTGCCCCGAGAGGCTGCTGCTTCTGTCTCCCCGGGGGTGTTGCTGATGGGGGGGGGACCCCCCTTGAGAGGCTGCTCTAGTAGTGGGGACCCCCCAAGGGGCTGTGTGGGGCGATGGGGACCCCCCTTTGAGAGGCTGTGAGCCCCCCCAGGGTGCATGTGGGACTCGTCACAGCCACTCAGAGCTGGGCTGGGGTCTGCGCCTGCTTCCCCTTGGAGCTGAGCTCTGGCCCAACGGGCGCTTGCTCCCCTTGAGGGTCTCTCTGACGAGCGACGGGGGCCGGCAGCTCTGCTTGGGAGCATCCGAGACGTGTCTTATTCCATCGCCGTCCACCCCGCTGCTTCCTGGAAAAGAGCACAGCAGAGGGATGGGGGGTGGCAGAGGGAGACAGAGTGTCACGTTGACACTCATACAGAAACCGGCGGAGCCCAGGATGCTCCGGGGGAGGCAGGAGGCAGGTGCCTCCTACGCTGACTCCGGTGGGGTCTGCTGGTGYGCACCAACACCAGAATCGGTCCTGAAAGCCTGCTAGGCCGGGAGGGGAAGTTGGTGATCCACTGAAACAGGCCTGAGCTCTTCCTCGCTGTGTATTGATAAAGTTTTCTAATTGGCCAATGCATTTCTATTGAGTCAGTGATATTCCTAACTCCAGAAAATGTGTGGAGCTTCTGGTTCAAACCTGATGCTGCTCTAGCTGTGCTTGTGGTAGTTTGGAAAATAAGTATTAGTTGGTCACTTTAGTTAAAAATATACTGGCTGCTTGGAAATTACGAAATTTTTTATTTGTTTCATGTGCTCTTCCACTGATGTGTGTACTTAGTATTCTGTAATCCAGAACTGAGATAGATCTGATTTTTTTTTTTTAATTCTGTATGGAACATTATTTGAATGTTGTTGTGTGAATAATCATGAACTCTAGGAAGGCTTTTTCATGGACAGGTAAATAGCAGTATTAGAATAATGGAGATCTAGAAATAGAGATGCCAGTAAGCTGCTTTAACTAGGGAGACTTTAGTTTTGCTTAGCACTGCCATAATTAAAACACTAGTCATGGTTTTGGAGTCCCCTGCATGTATCAGCATGATCTGATCACTAAAGCTCAAAACTGGGACTCAGAAAATCCGGCTTCTCAATTCTTACTCTCCATCTTTCGGAAGGTTTTTCTTTGCACTTTGTTTCCTGCCGTTTCATTTTCAGAATTCAAGTGAGATGAGAATTTCTCCTACTATTTAATAATTAGGTTTTTTACATTTACATATAAGATTGTTTAAGGGAATGTGGATTTAAAGGCCAGTGTATACCAGCAGGTGGCATAAAAAAGATACTTTTTTTTTTTTTTAAAGAAGCTTTTTCAGCTGGGTTTCCAGAGCTGCCTTCTGTTTTGAAGCTTGCATGCTGCAGTCACAGTGAAGTGCTTCATAGATAACATCCTCTGCACTTTCTAGGCAGCTTAACAGAATTATAATATATCTTATTTTGAAAAGTATTCATCGCTGTCAAATTTTTCTTGTTGATGTTTATTTTGACCTGTCAATGTGTGACTAGCACATCTTCTGTGGTTCACCTAAGTCAATTTGAAGATGTATAAAGACTCTAGTCTCAGGAGAAGTTCCTGTGATAAGCTCTGTTCATTCTAGAAACCTCACCAGATAACTCCACAGATGAGAAAGTGGGAGTAAATTTCCTGTATCTAGCTATCAGTACAATATATCCGTTTGCTTTCTTGTCTCCCTAACCCCAAAAATACACAATCTCCAGCTCTCTTTTTAATCATTAACAGGTGGTTCACCATCATTTTGGCAGCTTTACATTTTATGTGTTAATGGACAATAAGGCACTACACTTTATAGCTGAGATGGCACTTGATTTTGTAAATATACCAAGCAAACATGACTGCATGAAAAATGTTTCATGGACTACAAGCATGCATGCAGGATATTATATCATCTGTGTTTTCATCGGTGTGGTGCCTCTTGGCTGAGAAACTAAATATTTATATGTAATGGGACTGGTTTAAAAAATTGCACTATTCCTACCACCAGTTTAAAATCTGAAGAATATTTATGCAAATCACCTCTAGACTGTAAACAGTATGTTAGCAATGTTTCTTGAGAGTGCTAGATGCTTTCCTTTTTAAATGGATGTAGAGGCTAAATATCCTAGTCGATGCCTTAGCTGTCTTTTTTTTCTTTTTCCAAAAGAACGCTGGTAACTTCCTAGCGCAAACGTAAAAGTTCTGTTTGTATTGACTTTAGATAACGTGCGCTGCGTCAGCGTGTGTGCTCTTTGTTTAACCCAGTGTACAAGTCTGGTGGAGTTTAAATAGTTTCACTGGAAAGATAAAGTGAACACGTTCTGGTTTCATCCACCTTCCTTTACATCCCTAAGAAATATCATATGGCACAATATAACCAGGGAAAATATCTAAATATGCTATTAAAACAATAGCAAAACAGAATGTTCCTTATCAGTATGCGTTCTCTTCCAGAACACCTGTTGCAGCCATGATGCCTGTTGCAACTGTGATGCCTGACGACACACCGATGTTTGACCCAAATATCCTCCACGAACTTGACTGGAGTGAGAACACGGCGACGTTTTCTCCTGCCATTTCTCCCTTAGATCCAGGAGATGGCCTAGTTATGAGACCGCTTTGCACAGCCGATTTAAATCGAGGTAGAATCCTGTTTAATGATCATCACAGACTAAAGCTGGGTGCTGGACTAGATAATATATATTCCTGAGGCATCTCTCAGTAGTTAAGAATTGCTTGTTTTATCTGATTTGGGTTATTTATTTTTATCAGTAAGGAATCTGAGCATTTGGCATTAGAATGATTGCTGGTATGCTGGGTGACATTCAAAATTGCTTTTACTCTGTTAATAAACTTGAAACTAATCTTAAGACTCAAGTCTTACAGATAATCCATGGCTTCTTGTTCACCACCATTTGAGACAGGGAATATAGCTGTTCTTACTGTTCCCTTTAATAAAGTAATGTAAACCAGCATATTATTTTGAGTGTATGGAGATTTCTTCAGATCTGGAACTTGGAAAAAAGGTTGTTCTGAACATATAGCTTAATATTCRGATAATTTCAGGCTTATACTTTTCTTGCTTGAATGTATGTGTCTTTTTCTGCAGTCAAGTTGCAGTTTGCTGCTGATGCATTAGCCTGTCCTTCAGCATAGCTCAAGGCATGAGTTTGATGTTAAGATCACAGTCTACTTTTATAATATGCAGAATGTACCATTTTACATGCAAGCGATTAGATGGTGCCATGGGGCTGTTAACTCTCCAGACAGCCATCTCAGGTTGTTCGGTACTCTTGGAGCTAATTGTGTGTCTTTCTTTATACCTCACTGAGTCTTTATTTTTTTTCCCTCTCCTCTTTTATAACAGGCTTTTTTAAAGTTCTGGGTCAGCTAACTGAAACCGGAGTTGTAAGCCCAGAGCAGTTTATCAGTGAGTATATCATTACTTCTTGGCATTTCCAGAGAGATTGCTGGGACCAAAAGATACTGATGCTGACAGCAAATCTACTTGGGTGTGTGACTCCTGACCGCTTGATGCCAGAGGGATTTTTTTAACCTTTTAAGGCAGACTTTGGCACTCAGCTTTGGATTCAGCTGCTGCTGCCTCAAAGGGCTTCTTGGCTGGGGCATGCTTAAATTGTATACTGGCTTTTGAACAGGAAGGGCATAACGGGTTACTGGGTGATGGCTTGTTTTGGCTGAATGATTGCAGTGCCAATAGCGAAGCAGAGGCTTGCCTTTAATCATAGATCATTAGAGTTATGAGCTCGTGTCACTGGTTTGCTTGCGATGTAAGAAGACCTAGTGTAGGTACTGCCACCTTGGTCCTAATGCATCTGTAGAGAGGCTGGGGAAGGAAGGTCCTCCTAGCAGCTAAGGAAAAGGCATTCATTTCATTTCTCCTTTATCCTAGTTTTGTCTCTTTTGGGGTTAGTCTGGCTCTGGGGCTTTCTGGTTCTAGTGTCTTGGTCGCATCTTGGCCTGCGATGCTGAGTTCTTCAGTGATCTGCATTTCGGGATCTGTTGCAAGTGTTAGAAGTGACTGTTTTAATGTCTTTCTGCTCCCACAGAAACATTTGAACACATGAAGAGATCTGGAGATTACTATGTTACTGTTATAGAAGATACAAATCTTGGACAGATTGTTGCTACGGCAACACTGGTTATAGAACATAAGTTCACTCACTCCTGTGCAAAGGTACATTCTCTCACTGCAGCTGAAATGTAAGGAAAAAGATCCTGTCCCCAAACTATGTCCATTTGTTATTTTTATGGTGCTACTGTGTGACAAAGTATGTTCTACTGAGTCAGTGGCAAAGGCATTTTAGAAACATCTCTCTTCCTTGGATGCTCCGCTAAATAGTTAAAGGAAGCTTTGGCTTTTCTTAAGATAAAGAGCAATTTGATGTCTGCCCCAATCTCCCTCCCAGTAACTTTTGAACTAGTCAGACTTGGTTCTCATTGAGCAGATGGCTGAGGATCTCGCTAACGTAGAGTCCCAGTCAGACGTGTGAAACGGGGAAGCCAGAGAACGGCTACGGCATGACCACAACTCCTGCTCTGGGTGCTGGAAGGGGCATGACGAGTATGTCAACCACGGGAGGAATTACTGAAGTTTGCATCCAGTTAGCAGAAAATCCAAGCAAGAAACACAGAGCAATAGGGAAATTAACACAACAGAGTGCTACTAAACTAACATTTGCCTGTATTTTTGCAGAGAGGAAGGATAGAAGATGTAGTAGTAAGCGGGGAATGCAGAGGAAAGCAGCTTGGTAAACTGTAAGTATTTCACCTTCTTTGCCAGTTAACACCAGGCAGGGCAGGAGCCCTTTATCCAGTTGCCAGTGAACACAGATGAGCTGCTGATCAGTGCCAGCAAACACGCTAACCAAAATGACCCTGGGTCATGTCTGCGCATCGACCCTCTGCGGTGGGAGGAAAGTCCGAAGCTGCAGTCAGTGTGGCAGGGGAACACGATGTCCGTTAGTGGCTGTTGTTCCGAACTAGCCCATCCCTTTTGGGTGCTGGAGGTAGCGCGTAGTTACTGCCCTCAGCGCACCATCTGCCTGTCCTCTCTGGAGGACGTAGTGCTCAGTTAAAGGCAGCAGTCACCAGGGCATCGCTCGCCAGAACTCCGAGAGCAGGACTTTAGCTCTCCAGGTTTAGCCTGGCAGATCCTCCCCTGCTGAGACACCTTAAAGAATTTAGCCAAAAGGTATCACTAGTCGTCAGAGCGCAAGCTGAGGTCCTGATCAGCAGTAACAAAAAGAGCCTCCAGGGCACCGGTTCATCCTTTCCCCTTGGGATGGGAGCTATCCTGCGTACCAAGGGAAACTGTAGCGTGCTCTAAAACTTCCGTATTACAGGACTAAGGCTGGGGAAGGGCTGCCCTGTGGTGAGCAGGCATTTGCAATGGCCTCGTAACCTGCTGTGAAATAGGTGAATCTACCAAATGTGTTTGTGTTTTTGATGGGAAAGTTAGCTGATACCTGAAGTGGAATGTTGTTTTCTACAGAGATTGAGGAAAAAGGCAGGACCACTAAAAGCATTTGAAGAGGTCTTTCCCATGGAAAATTTGGATTCTATTTATTTCTTGTAGGAATCTAAATGTCCTTAAGTTTATTTTCAAAAGTGGCTTCCACTGATAACTTCAACTAAATAAACATTAATGGATTCAGTGTTTAGATCTATTATTTCCTTTAACCACTGTTTTTTTGTCTTTTCCAGATTAACATCTACCCTTACGTTGCTCAGTAAGAGACTGAACTGTTACAAAATTACTCTCGAGTGTCTGCCAAAAAATGTGGCTTTCTATAAGAAGTTTGGCTATTCGGTATCTGAAGAAAATTATATGTTTCAACGGTTCTTTAATTAAGAACTTAGTCTTTTTTTTTTTTTTTTTTTTGTAAGGACTGTTGGTGGAGGAGCTTGTGCAACAAACATTCTCTTTGTGGAAAATTTATATAGTTCATTGCTGCAAATATAACAATCCCTATAAATACTCAACATCAAATGTGTAAAACCTGCAAAAAACCTTACTGACATTTTAGAAGGGTTCTCTGGGGTAGGAAATGAGCTCTTAGAACTAATTTTTACTACTGTTCAGTCAAAGTGAAGCTTTTTTGTTCTAGCTGGGTTACAAAGGATCTTGTTAAGGGGATGGTTTTTAACCAAAGGTATATATTTTTATCTCAAATTTTTTCTTGCATTGTATTTTTCTAAAGTTTTGCGCTTCTTTTCTTGGTAGCCAAAGTACAGATCATGGGATCGTGCTCCCGTCTGTACTTCACTGACGGAAGGTGTAACTTGTGTAGGGATGCTTCTCTTGCACAGAATCAGTGATACAGAATGGGAATTTGTTCTGTTCTTTCCATGAAACCTCACTTAAGTGCTGTTGATGATGATGTTAACGTACCTAAAGTTTTTTTTATAGGCACTATTTTCCAAAATTGAACTTATGGCTAGCGCTGGTAGGGGAGACCCTTACAGGCTGTGCTAAAGCTGACGCTTTGGAGTGTAAATGGATACATACCTAATACTGCTGGGGCCCTGCACTTTAGCTGATAACTTACTATGTTTTTCAGGGTAGTTACTTGTTTTCTGACAAAACAAACCCATGGTTTGTGACAGGGCAAAGGTAACTGAGAAACTGGAATGTCTGACAGACAGACTATATCCCCTCTTTAGGGGGGCTCTCGCTAATATTCAACAGGAGTGTGATTTGGGATTGGCAGTCAATGCCTGTATCTGTGAAAAGGCAGTAATGCATTCAGCTTCACTGAACACATCCGACCAACTTGCCGTACTTGAACTCCTTAGGGCCGGGCGCGTGGTGGTTTTGCTGGTAACCACTTATGCATATTGCATTGCTAACTGGCAGAGAAATCCCAGCTCCTGGTCCCAAGGGATTGTTGCTGCTTTGGAGCATCCCTCTTGCTATAATGTTGGATAAATGATTTTAGCACTTTTGCCACTGATGGCAAGCAAATAATGTACAAAGCCCTTGTTTCAACAGTAGTGTTTTGTGTGAAGAGAGTGACAAATCCTACATCTATGAATAGGGCATTATAAATACATGAAGGTTTGTACAGAACAGCCAGTCTTGTTTGTGAACAGTTAGGCCTTACAAAATGTTCTTTCCATTGTGGTGTGGAGAGCTACTTTAAGCTGTGGTGGGGGTTCTATTTAATGTTCCTGACGGTACTCCACTCAATATAGTGTTTCCTTGGTGATGTCTATGTTTTATTTATTGATTATTTTTTAAAAAATCTTTGTTTAAGCTGAATAAATGAAGACTGCCAGATGTATCATCTGCTCTCTTTTTTGTATTACTGTGTTTTGCCTGGAGGCAGGTATCCAGAGTGAGCCTGTACCTATTGTATCTTTCCAGAGCCGCGCTGTCAGCTACAACTACCTTTGTTTGGCTTTCCCTAGACTGAAAAGAACATTTTTCTGAGATTCCATATTGATTTTAAGCATGTGCCAGATGCACATTTGCATCCGCAGACTTGCTTCACAGAAGTCATATTTGTGAGAAGGAAGGTCTCAGCGCGCTCTGGTTCCCACACTTGGTGTTAGAGCCCATGTGCTCGTAGATACAAAACCCAGCTGGAATACCTGGCCTGCAGCCAGCGATGCACATCTAAACAGCTTGATGGCTGTGCAAAAAATGCCTGAGGAGCCTAGTTCTTCCCTGTGGGCACACTGGGCAAACCCTGGTATGAGTGACCCTGATGGCAGCCTTGGTTAAACTTTTCTTGCTCAGGGGTGAGGAGGGCCAGAAAAAAGAAGGATTTTTCCCCCTCTTTGTAAGGAATTGTGTATTGGTGACTCTTTTCTTGTTAGCTGTTCCTGTATTCATGCCATCCAACTTTGCATTCAACTGGGGAGGCCTAAGAGAGCCTACAGGTCACGGTGACACAAGCTCCGCCTGTCCTTGTGCTCCCCAGCAGAGCTGTGGTTAGGCCCAGACACCCCATGGTGCTAGGGGGTGTTCTCCCCCAAGGGAGAGCTCAGGCTCTACCATGTGTGCAAACTGCTAGAAGAGCCAAGTCTCTCAAGCCCCAACTCTGAACTACTTATTATTAAAATAAGCTACTAACTTATGTGGGCCCAGATGACTGAGGTGGATTTTCTTGCCTCTCACAGTTTTAATCAAAGTTGAATTTCCACTAAGTGGCTTATTTGAATATCACACTACCTACACCCTCTAAATAGCTCCAGGTCCCTCATTATGTGTTAATGAAAAGATTAGTATATGTGAGGAGCAGGTGGTTGCGTACCCAGCTTAGATCATTGTAAAACAATGAATTAGTGTGAAAGCTTCAGTTTGTGGCTGCATGACAATACCTTTGCTGGGAGGAAGCCAGCTCATCAGCATCCCTTTAGTTTTGAAGAGCTCTTTGTGACAGAGGTGCCATTTTCAACCTTGGCAAACTACCAATACCAAAACAGCTGTGGTTACAAAAGCCCTAGGCTTAGTCAGGAAAAGTACTGTCACCTGCTGTCACACCTGTTTAACTGCTAGACTGTTAGGAAGGCCTCTTCCAGAGAGAGAAAGGTTGGATTAAACACAGTCTTCCACAGGAGGAAAGGTTTGAGATGTTTGTGGCTGTAGCCCTTGGAAGAGCCTCAGCCAGTCAAAGGACTAAACACTCTGCTGACTTGGGATGAGTGGGAAGGTCTCTGCAAAGTGCACTCGGATGTGGTAGAGCTGATACTGCCCAAGCTGGTAACGTACACATGCCCCTGTGGTTTTAGGCAAGCCGCAGCCAGCTGAAAGAACACCTAGTGCACAAGTACCTGTATTTTAAACTGTCAGTTCACAGGAACTAGAAAAATGCTACAAAAAGCAAACAGCAACAGGTGCTATTGAAATACATCAGTCAATCAATCAGGTGGAAAGGAAACTTTTGCAGTTAACAGAGCTGTGGATCCCCACAGATTTGGGTACTGCAGCTTCGTGCCTGAATCTGGGGAGGGAGKAAGATGGAGCCTGTAGCAATATCCTAAGTCCACAGAGAGGGATCCTTGCCACCAATTCTCACCTTTGGTTTTTCCTCAGGACCTTCAGAAAGCACACCATAATTGAAATAATACCTACTAGAAGCAAGCTAAACACACAACAGAAGAGATTACAAAAACTTTTAAATAAAAGTCTTAATACGAGTATGTTTGAGGAAGCCTAATCTGAGAATCCCTCAGGATCAGAGAGGCTGTAATCTGCAAGGCTGCCAGGCAGACTAGAATGACTCTAGAAGGCATTAGTAAGGGGTCACGGAATGAAAGAGAGATTGGTGGAAAATCCTTAGTCATGAAGCTTGTTAGTTTGTGAAACAGCCTCCCCCTGGGAAGCACCAGAACCCTGGTGAGTTAACAGAACCAGACGACACATGAGCAAGCCTCTTTGGCAAGGGGTAGTCAGATGAATCAAYAGGGTTGGTCCATCTGTGCTTCATCTCTACCATTTCTCAAGGGACCCCAGGGGGCTTGAAAGGGGAAGCAATTTTAAACTGAAGTTCTGGTTCCCATCCTGGTTTCCTCAGAAACCTGTAGCTGACAGGATTTGGTGAGCCACACAAAAGAGGCATCTACAACCCCCGCATTACATGAGTAAGTAGCCATTGCAGTGTCATGGTAATGCTGTGGAGTAAGTGGTGAAGCAGCCGAGAAATTATTTCCCAACRGCCCCAGAAGCATTCTTTTAAAAAGAGTCCATTTAAGAGCACATAATAAACCCCACAACTGCAAAACCAGCACTGCATGCTGAGCTGGTCTGTAAGACTGACCAGTTATAGTTCTTAAGAGAGAGAATAACACTTTTCAAGCTAGAAGTTTTCTGACTAAAGTGTCACATATTTAAAAAAAAATTTCTGAAGAAGAATTTGCACTGCTCCATCACCAAAGCAGGTGGCAGGGGCCAGAGAGCAGAAAAGGACAAGTGCTTCCATCTGCTGGTTCAGCTCCTCTGAAGGTGAGGGCTCTCCCTGCATGCACTCCAAGGCCTTCACATGCCACATGAGAAGGGATTATTAGCCCATAAAGCCTCACCCAGATGCTTCTGCTCAGCTTGACTTACTGCAAGAGAATTTCCTCCTCAGGTGTCACCAATGTCTGTTCTAGCAGACAGTTTTAATCCAGTCAGGAGTTTTCAACCCAGAATCTGCTAACTATTTCTAAGAGGGCACCAAGGAAAGCAGCCTTGGCACAGGCTAAGGGCTCAGGCTTGTTCTAGAGGGGCTGCTGCTCAGCAAGCTTTCTGGGGAGTCCCAAGAGAAGGCAGAGRAGCAGTGACTAAGCAAAGAACAGTAAGTCACAGGCGTGGTCAGCTTGGCTTGAACACACAGACTGAGGCAGAGCTCCTACAAAGTAAACAAGCTCCCGGACAATCCCACAGCAAAAGGCAGCCTCCAAAGAGATCCTCACAGTGCAAAACGGCTTCGCAGTTCAGATTTGTGCCTTCAAATTCAAACATCTCCACCTTCAAAGATCCCCTCAGCCTTCTGGCTTCCTGTTTTTCATGCAGTCCATCAGGCCAGACTAGGCTGCTACTTATGTCCTCAGAGAGCAAGTTGTTCCTTCTGAGGCTCACAGAGGACATTGGCATGGATGTGTCTGGATAGCAGAGTACAGGGAAGGAGGCTGGATGCTCAGATCCCCAAAGGCCTCTTTAAAATCAGTTCAGAGTCTTGAGCCCACCTGTTCACTATTAAAATATAGTCTAATTACAAGATCATATTTCCCATATACACCAGTTATTTTAACAGCTTTGCAATTTGCTCAGTCAACACAAGGCTCTAAAGGAGCCAGAATTTCATTCATACCCTTTATCTAACAGGCTGATTGGCAAATAAAGCAGAGAGATGCAGAACTGAGGCTGTGCTTGCACAGCCAGCGGCTATCGCTGTGCTTCTGAGAAGGGGGAAGAGTTGAAGCTGCRTGAACTGCCTTGACAATTCCCAGCCTGAGAGCTTTGAAGCACTGGTGAATGTGTGGCCTTAACTGACTCTAATGCTTGAGAGGAGCTGAGGTGAATCCTTTCRTTCTTGATACTATTATGTCTGGTGCTTTGGGCCTCAGTTTTCAAATACTAACCCCATTTTTACCTCCAATGATGCAAATGCTGTCTTACATTAGGAACTACTTTTTCAATACCAGTTTGAAGACACAATATTCTAGTAGACAGCTGGACCATACTGGCTTGTTTAACTAACTTCTTAAATCATCTGACACCTAATTTATCAAACAGCTTTTTAATGCTGGCTGAAAGATTTCAGTCTTAACATATGTTAAATTGGTAGCTGCCTTCTGTTTTAATTTAGTGCATGACTATTTTATTAAGTAATTAATCAGTACTCTGCTAAAGTAAATTAATTTGCATAAAAGAGGTAGAGCTTCTTAGAACAGTATTTTCCTCTTAAATTGGCCTCAGAATGTCAGTCTCAAAATAATTCAGTATATAATGAGGTTTTCTAACATGGTAGAGAATTAATACTAATCAAACCACTGCTGTTGTGCAATTGTCAGCAGTAGTGCCTAGTGCAGTTTGTAAAGTCACATTTCTAAGAGCATGGTCATAATATACACTGAGAACAAAGTGAATTTTAGCAAACTTTTTCTTTACTAAAGTCTCTTGTTATAAATTACACAAATAACTTTATAAACAAATCCCCCCAGCTTGCATTTTGTTTAAAGTAATAACTTTATATCATACAAATAAAGAA
Source organism: Apteryx rowi (assembly GCF_003343035.1). NCBI lineage: Eukaryota > Metazoa > Chordata > Aves > Apterygiformes > Apterygidae > Apteryx > Apteryx rowi. The sequence continues at coordinate 3,943,696 of NW_020447530.1, read as the reverse complement.
ATTTCAAGTATGAAAAGTGCATTATTGCAATAATACCTCTTTGCAAGTCCAAAAATCTTGGTTTAGAATAAAACTGTAAAGTGTAAAAAAGGAGTAAAACAATCAGTGCCATCTATTCATTCAAGAAGTCCAACATCTTAAAAATGTTGCTTAGTGTGTTGTAGAGGCAGACTTACATCTGAAAGCAACATGTAATTGAAAAGAAGCTGTGTGTGTGTGTTCATCATTTTGCATTATTAGTTCTTTTTCCCTAGTTTTCTTCACCTTTCTTGGCAGGAATTGTCAATACAAATGGTGGTGTCCTCAGATATCATCCATTCTGTGCTGCTGCCACTTGCATGGTTCCAAGTTCTTCATCCTCCTCATGCATTCGCTTTAAACTTCCTACAAAAGGAAAAACGAAGAAGAAAACACCTGAAAATATCAGCTATAATAAGCAGCAGCTGCGAGAAGAGCTACAGGGCAGTTTTTGTTGCACTCTTCTTCCAGGGATTCTACCTTTTTAAAACATTCAACTTTGGGGACAGGATTTTTCCCAGCCAGTTGCTGACAGCACACTTCTCTCCTGCACTTCTCCATAAGGAAAAGAAATTTCTTAGTACCCACCTATTTTACTGACCCCTTCACATCTCCCCCCAGACTCCATTTTCACTCGCCTTTAGTAGGGGTTGCTACTGGTACGCTTGTTTTACAAGTGGTCACAGTAACATTTTCTACATGCCCTAATCCCCTTCCTACTTGTTTAGGCGCCCAGCAGAACCTTCTTGCAGAGCAACTGCCTTGATTTTAAGCAGCCAGTGTTCATAACAGAATTGCTGTCCTCACAGCCCATGCCTCTGGATTCCTGCAGAGAACTCGAGACTTTTGAAGGACAGGAAGAGGCACGGCTCTTCTACAGCATACCATGGAAATGCAGGAAACAGCACAGGGAAGTACACATGGGGGAGAACTGAACATTTAAGTAATCCACTCTGAAGTCTGAAAAGTTTGGACACTAACCAAAGCCATTTCCTTGGCAAAACTTTGAGATTTGTTGCTACCACTGGAGGTTTACTTATGGAGTGAGAAAAACCATCTGATAAGACCAGGTTCAGCTACTTCCTTTTTCAAGGAGACAGGCAGTATCACACAAGAGAAAAGTGGCTTCTTACCTGTAGTACCAGGTGGAACAGAGAGCGATCTCTCCAACTGCAGTGGTGACATCATCTGGATGGTTAATTTTGCTAGATAGATGGCTTCATATTCCTGAAAAAGTTTGGTGATAAATATTGCTATTAGCTTGGTACAGTACTTTGTAAGGAGAAAAAAGGACTAATTCAGAGAATTCGCTAGGACAGATCAGAGGGTATCCTACAGGAAAGCACAGATTAGAAAGAAGTAGGTTCTTCACTATTCTGACATGAACAACAAAGCGTCAGGAGGGCAGAGCGGAAGAAAACAAAGGCTAACAAGAAACGGCTTTAAGGAAGAGTCAACTTTCATTAAAAAATTATGTCAGAATGTTTAGAGAACTCATTGTTGTTCCCAGCAGGAAACTCAAGCAGTAAAAACAAACCAAATGGTTTCAATGCAGCAACTTCAGGGATTTGTTACAACGACAAACTGCACATAGTCTTGAAGCTGCGTTCTACTGACACGTCACACATTCAGAACTACAAACTCCTCCTCAAAAGGAGATGTTTTAAAAAAACCAAACAAACAAAAAAAAACAACCACACAAACCCACACACCTCAGGAGGAGATTCCAATCATCCTACCACCAGCCAACTAAGTAATACATTAGAGACAYTGCAAATCTGTTTCAGCACACTAACCTCAAATTTCCCCACCATTCACCCAATAGACTCATGAAATATGGTGATAAAGCAACTTCATGACATTTTGCTTTTTCAGACCTATGAATTTTATCATCATCTATGAACTCAACTGCCAAGAAGCATCTCAGATGCACACAACAGCCACTTTGAGGTTTCCTTAGCTGCCAACTGAACTATTTCAGAGCCTCTTACCACCACGCAAAACAGGATTTTCATTTCTTCTCCATTCCTGGATTTCCTTTTCTAAAGCTCAAGTCTAATGAACTAAAATACACACTCTTCTTCCTCCCAACCTCTACCATAACTCCTGAAATTTGAAGCATCTTTTTACAACATACATTAAGCCTGAGTAGAAATGGCTGGTTTGTAGCAAGATGATTCAAATGGCTTTTGTGTTATGACCAGGAAAAAAAAAAATAGTCACCTGAAGTTGATGGACAAATCCAGCATTAGGATTAATACAGAATCTTCTTTCTTGAACATAAGTAAACGCATCCCTTAAGAAAACAGGCAGAGAGAAAATACTTCAGTGGAAAACAGACTGTGACAAGTCTCTATGGTTTCATGAGTCTTTCTTCTGATTATCAGTTCTTAGAAAATATACAACCTTTGAGAGCTCCCTGGAACTGGTCTGTATAACAAACTGGGGAAAACAGGAATTAGTAGCTGTAACATACTCTTTGCCCGCCCCCACCTGCAATCCTCAGCTTGCTGGCCTGCTTCCAACACATTACTTACAACAACCTCTTGGGGCCTCTGCTCTACAGAGTTTTACAGCAAGGCATCAATCTATCTAGGCCAGCATCCTGTTTCCACTAGCAGCGGGTACTTGCTTCTTCAAGAAAGGGTGCAAACAAACCTGTGCTAGAAAAATGGAAAAATCTGCCTCGTGGAAAGCATTCACTCAATCTCAGTAGGTAACAACTGGCTTATGCAAAAATATGGCAGTGTTTACATTCTCTCCAAAATTATTTACTTAAACCACTCAAATTTAAAAGTTGGTACCTACAGATGGATCAGGCTTCTTATCTGTTAAATGTACTCTTAMTTCAGCCTTTTCATACAAACGGTTAACTACATGATCATGCAGCGTCCACACTCTCTTCTTACCTGTACTTCACCCCAAAYGTTTCCATTATGTATGCAATAACTAAGGCAGCACTGAAAAGAAACAGAAAAAAAAATAGAAAAAATATATTCCCATGGTTTCAAAAATAAAAAAGCAAAAAGCATAGTTTCCTACCTTCTAGAAATCCCTGCATTTCCATGGACAAGAACTTTTCCTGAGGAGAAAAAAAAGCTACTTGTGTAGACTGGAAAAAAAGTCTTTAAGTTTCTCCTTCTTACGAACAGCTATGCAATATCAACTTTCTGAAGAATACTAGGTGCGTTTTATACTTCACTCTGGATTACTAACTCAATTCTGTCCATTACTGCCCTGGGATACAGAAGCACRGATTCCTGCTCCTCTAAGGATTTTGAGCAACAAAATCTGTATTCCTAGGACCGCAATGCAGATTTACATCCCTGCATTAGAGAAGGGGCAGAACTCAGGCACAGATCATAGTTAAAGTGAAAAAAGGTGGACAAAGATTTTTGTTATCCAGTTTGAAGGAAAAGGAGAGAACACTTCGCTCTCAACTTGTTTAATATAGTTCAATTCAACCAAAATAAACACCCAAATTTAAGAAGATTTCATATTTAAGAACATCTAATACATACCACTAAATTTTTAAAGATTTAACAACACTATATTAGTAGATGAAGGAAAAAAGTAAATCTGATTTTACCTCCACTTTGTAAACTTCCATCAATAAATTCTTTAGTCTAAAAAGAAAAAAAAATTACAGGACTCAGTTTCAGAAAATTCTAGATGTTACTACCACTTGCATTTAAATTTGGTAGAATTTTTATAACGGTCTCCATATAAAGTGACAATAACTCACTTTGTTTTTACAGCCTTGGACATCATTTCTACTGTACATTTAGATTTCTTGTGTACTTCTAACTATGCATAAAATTGTCAGGGAGAAGTAGAGTGAAGCCAGATGTGTTTAATTTCCAAAACGCATAAAGATCTGCTCTGTGTGTTATTTACAATCCTAACAYGACCAGTTATGACACTATAATAAAAACAACCTCCAAACATCTTTGCCTAACAGCTTGGGAGGGGGGCAAGGAGAAGGGGCGAAGAGCACCAACACCAATACGGTCCGGGCCACAGCACAGATAACAGTCTTCCTAAATCTTCCCAAAAGTTCTCCAAGGACATTTTCAGTTATAGAAATAGGTCTAATCAATCTATAAAATGAGACATGTTCAAGTGAGCTCTCTGGAATACTGCCAGGTATTGATGGACCAAATCCTGCTGGATCTTTCCTGTTTTCAGCTGCTTCTTTCAAATACCTAGACATTACAGCACAGAAGAGTCTTGGTAGACACAGAAGTGGTTGGAAATATAGAATCTCTCCTTGTAGAGAGAGAGGTAAGAAAAAAACAACCAAGAAAAAGAAACTCAATGTCTGGAGTCATTGGTAAGAAAGTTGATGCTGATGGTAGGACAACCATCAGACGTAACAACACAAGTAAATGGAAAAAAACTCATAACAGAGTAGCACATGTAGAAGAGACAATTATGTTAGTGTTGAAACAGCTGATCAGACGAACAGCAAAAGCTAGATACTTTTTTTTGTAGGGAAAACTCAGTCCAGGCTCTTAAAAATACACCAACACAGAGCTACTACCATGTTAGTAACTGCAAGACTTGCAAAGGATGTTGTTCAGTCAAAAGGCTTTATACTTCAGGGAGCAGAAGAGGTATGAATTCATCAACTAATTTGCCTTTCCCTTCTGTAAAACCACAATCACCTCCGATATATACAGTGAGGTCAGAAAAGTTTTTTTGGCTTTTTTGGGTGGKGGAAGGAACAAAATGCTTGAGCTCTGTTGCAAACTAACCTAAAATAAAAGGTACAAAAGCCATAGCTCAAAACTAAGGGCTTATTCCGTTTCCAAATTTCAGTATGTAATGGGTGCTATTTAAGTTAAAATAACTTTAAGTCCTCTACAGTAAACACATGCTTCCAGACGCTGTAAAACTTAAATTCCATCAACTAGTTTCCATTTTCCATTGGGGGAAGGGAAAATAAGGTCTCCTACAGGCCAAGGGGTTTCAAAATAACTGGCATTCTCCCATGACCTTTATTTAATCAGAAAATACTGAGTGCTCAGAAATTAAAAAAAAKAAAAAAGAAAAAAGAGACAATAATACACCACTCTCAGACAATTTATAACTCCTTTCTGTAGGTATAGAAAGTGAGGCAGAGCTGAGATAACCCACCCCATTACTTAGCAGGTGTACAGCAGGGCTGAGAACTCCTAAGGTGCCTCAGCTTGGGCATCCCAGATTTGAAACTTCCTACCTGTCAGTTCAGAAAAATCTTACTGGACAACTTCACTCCCAACCCGTTCACATTAATGCATAAATACTTACCATAGGGAAAAATCGTATTATATTTTCCACTGGATTATCTGCAATGTCCAAGACTAAATACCTGCAACGAAAACAATTACTATGAGTACACGACACTGAAGGTTGCCACCACATCTACCTGTGCAGGTGATTCAGTCCTGCTACAGCACTCAAGCCTGAATAAGGAAGTCAACACTGCCCACGTGGCTTCACTTTCCAGCGTGAGCTCCACAACTACGGCAAGCAAGCCACCTCCTGAGCTGCGATGAAGGGAAGCAAGCGAGGAAGTAAGCGAGGGTATTCTCCAATACCCCTAACAAGAATGCAGAAGAAATTCAGAGGTGCTATGCTACAGCACTCACCTGTGTTTGAAAGTAATATATTATATCCTCACGTCCTCAACATCAATATGTAAATATGGGCAAGTATTGTTTTCTGGGGACTTTCTGGCAGCTTTTTCAGAGGTACGCATTTTCTGACCGAGTTAGTGCCAAGTGCTTTTAACTATTAACAGGACAAACTGTACTCAGAACTAACAATTTAATGAGTGAAGACTGTAAACTAAAGGATATTTCTCATTTGTGGACCTGCTCATGTCCAGACTTTAGCAGGATGAACATACTTTATGGTTTGGATTCAAGAGTCTTTTCAATACCTTTTTTTTTTTCCCAAACAATTTGACAATTTTGACATGAAAATATTTGGGAAGAACACCAGCAAAAAAATCTTGTTAACACAAAACAAGGCTTTTAAAAGGAAGACATTCMTTGTTTACAGTTTTGAATGTTATGTTCATTTCTTACCTAAATAACTGTTGGAAGTTCGGTTTAATAAAATTTGCTTCAATGTTTTGCCGTATGCATATTACATGGGTTATTCCATGTTTCTGAAGTATAGGTAGCTGGGGAGGAAAAAAAAAAGTCAGGTTTAACTATAGAATCCACTTAATTACAGAATAATAAAAAGAAAAGCTATACTTAAACATACAACAGGATTAGATGAAGTCCTCAAGGAAAATTAGGACTATTTTTCTGATATTCAAAGCATAGCATGAAAAATTATTTTGTCTTTCAAAAAAGACAAAACACAACCATTAGGAGTTACAAGAAAAAACATTCCTAACAACGATAAAAAGAACATGCAACAAAGATGACATTTAGCAAGCTTGTTTGTCTCTGCCCACATTTCAGTTCTCCTGGAATTGCAAGTTCCGACTTGTTGTAGTAATTTTCAGCTAGCATTGGATTCTTGCTGGAATCACACCACTGAAGGTCAGATCATTTAAACTGTGATGTAGACTTGCATATACAACCTTTTTCTTTGCATCTACAGTAAAGCACTGCTATTTACCTTATTTTACTACACAGATGTAACTTTCCAGCTTTGATTTACCTTGAAACACTTTTACTAAATGAAACAGATTGCCTGCACCAGTAATGTTCAAACCTCAGATGTTTATTTTTTCTAAGAAAAATTCTTTAAGATTAACTATAAAATTCAGAATGTTAATACAAAAACTCCAAAACATAAATGCTYGCTGCAGCGAGCAAAGTCACTTCAAACCCACAATTTTTTTTGGTTTGCAAGTAAAAGGTAAAGCCGACCAGCTCGAGCGTGTGCGTGCGCGCGTGTATCTTCTCAAGCCACAATACAAACAATCAGGGCTCTTTTTTATTTTTTCCTAAAGTAACTCTCTAGCTCGCATGATTGTTAAGAAAAAGTCTCAAGTGTCAACTGCCCCAACATGCAATTGAGGGATGGGGTAGTTCAGACCCTCTGGAAAGAGGAAGGCATAGATACCTGGCCTAGTCAGATTATCCTTCAGGCTAAAGGAACCATCCCATAGAGGCACAATATATTACTTTGATTGAAATGGAATATGAAAGATGCTAGAGRATTGTATTAGTTGACAAATTACAGATATCGAGATATATGCATATGCTTGAATATATTCCCCACAGTAACAAATCGCCACAGCAAAGTGTCCTTATGAGAGACTATTCTGAAAAAAAATAAAATAAAAAAAAAATCATACCTTGCTTTTCATAGCTGAAGAATATGGGCCTAAAAATAACCCAGGTAAAATTTCCTAGAGCGTGGAAAAAARCAGACATTTAATACCAACTCAAAATTATTTCAAATAATACATTGCACTCAACCCAAACTATGGCTATGGAAACAAGTAATCTACAYGTTAGTGAGAGACATGATATTGAGTGTCATTTATAACAGGGTAAGGGAAAATTGGTTTGGCAGAATAAAAGAAACATGATCTTTGTGTAGGAGATCTTCTTTTGGAATAGAAATTAAGTCCTTTCTTTGGATTAAGCTCAGGTTAGATCGCCACACCTTACTYGGCCTCAGGACAAACGTGGGCTTCAAGGGAACTCGTTACCTGATACACATGCAGCAAGTCTGCTGGCTTTACACTACTAGTAGAAAAATACTCATTTTTAACCAGTTATCTCCCCATCATTAAAATCAGGAACATCTAAAGAACTTATCCTGAGCAAAAAATTTAGCTGATATGATATGAAAGTTTTAGTTCAGGGCTCCTACTTGAGAACACCTAACCAGATTTAAGTCAAAAAGCAAAGCTCCAATATATTTTAGGGACCATCTCATAACGTATTTGGGGGATTCTGCGGGAAAAGGACAAGATTCGCCAAATGCTCTTTTTTTTTGGTGCTTGCACAGAGATCCATGCATGCCTCCATTCTAGCTGGCAACCCTCTCCCCTCCCCACCGAAACCCCTCGCTATACAAAGTTCCCCATGAACACAGGCGATCGGCATGAAGCTGCCGTCACRGGAACTACGCTCATCCGTACGCGAGGCATGTCTGAGAACAACTAAACTTCTATCCTTCCTCCTCTGGAGAGYCGTATCTCCTCCACAGCGATGCCTGATATTTTACATCTGAAGTCTGATTTGGACACCAGCTCTTTTGCGGGGCAGTTTTATTTTTCTTACTGAATGCACCACTGGGTTTTTTGCTCAAATGAAAAAAACGGAAGTGTGCCATACCTGCATCTCTCTCCTCATGGGATAGGTCCAATCCTTAAAATAAAGTAAAATAAATAAATATATATGCRCACACAGGGAAAGTCAAATCCAGAGAAAGATCCACATGCACCTGTTCTATAAAAGCATCAAAAATCCATTTTCTGCAGATTGTACAAGCTACCTTACCATTTAACAGGCACATTGCTTACGCTTATTATGAACTCTCCACCTAGATAYCAGTAACACTGAAGCGCAAGGCAGCTTAGTCTGTTTTGAAAGCCAATGTGCAAAACACCGAAGTATTTCAAGCATCAGTGAGGAAGCTTGTGCAGAATAGCCAGTATGTTGTAAATTCACATATCAGCTTTCTGCTTAGAAACTTTCCTCTGGAGATAAATAAAAAGAGGAAAGTAACAAAATTTAAAACATTCTATATTAGCCATGGAGGCAAAAAATGACTTTTGAGTGTGATGAAAAAGACAGTTGCAAGAAAGAGACAGTTGCAAGATAGCAAGGATAGCAAGTAATTCCCTTAAAATCCACACGATCGCACTTCATATACTTAAACTGAGTTTATTTTGAATAGTCAGGACTTAGCTTTAAAAGGTATGGAAATTTAAGTTCTATATTAACACAATATCAATTTAATTCCAGGACAAGCCATAAAATTCACATTGCCACTTTTCTGCATCTGAGATGATTACACTGGGAAGGATCCCTGTACAGTAAACACACACTTGTTTTCAACCAAAAAGCACATAATATCCCTTATCAGTTAATTTACATCTAGCATATCACACACCGCCACAGGACCAAAGTCTGAGGGTTCACCACTCAGAAAATGCCAGTTTTATGACTATTTACTACCATCCACTCAATTTTTCAAAACAGTCCAGAATAAATGGCAGGACCAGTGGTTTCATCCCTGGCTCCACTTTACAGAGCTGCCAAAGCTAAACCAAGAAATCTTTAGGCAGATTCTATTCCTGTCCTTCCTTCTTTACAACTCCCACTATCCTCTATTAACAGGCTCTTATTCATTCTTTGACCCTCACATAYGAAGGAGTTTTATCCGAGATCACAGTTACCAGCTTGAAGAAAAAAAAAAGAAAAAGCTGAAATCATCAAACATATCAGATTAAAYGGGCTGCACACATATAGCTCCTTTATTTACGTAACTTTGCTGATTGCTCCTCCAATGACACACTGGTGGCTCAGGGGAAAAAAAAAAAAAAAAGCTTTGCCTTATGTTACTCTTGCTGATGTTCCCGTCTCCTCAAAACTATGGGAAAGTTAAACCCTAAATATCCCACCTCTGAAGCGAGGCCACAGTTACACTCRGAAAGATCCAGGCTCTCAAACTGCAGCATCATCAGTCTGAGCACCGGCGGCCGTACTCCTAGTATCAATTTCACATTAACCCCCTTTTTACCGAGAGGCACAAAAAGAAATCCAGTGCTTCCCCCAGACACAGACACACACGGGTCCTCGGCAAGCTCCGTCTGACTCCTGGTACTGGAATTAGGAAGGATTTTAGCATCAGTGAAGTTACTCTGGAAACCACTTGAATTGAATCTGGGACAGCATTTCTGAGAAAGCAAACAAACATTGAGCCATTCAAAACAATTCTTTGAATACTACRGGAAAAGTAGCACAAACGGGGAAAYAAAGCCCACTYAAATGGTSTTTGTTAAGCACACTGAGAGGTAACTAAGTTATCTGTGCGGGTTCCAACTGCAMTAATCAAAAGTTATTGGTAATAGACGGCAAAAATCCTGTGACGAAACGACGATACTTAAGGAACTGCATCCCTTGAAGGGTGACGTAAGAGTGTTTTAGCTTAATCCTGTTGTCCCTCTGTTTATACAAAAATATAATTTACTCCACAAAAGGCAAGAAAATCCCAGTTTTGTCCAAATATAAAAACAATATTACAAGGAATAAAYGCTGAAAAGCTGAAGCTGTACTCCAGAAGTACACAAGTGCTTAACTAGATTTATTACTCTATTTATATACGTGTAGAATTTACAGAGTCTTAATCTGGAACTTAATGAAAACACACAAATTCATCGGTGCTTTGGTCAAGGGGACTTAACAATACATTTAAAATATTCCTTTCAATTGCAGTATAAGCAGGAAATTGGGTTACTCACAACAGCTGTAAGCTGTGCAGGATAAGTAGGCAAGAATTTAGCAGTACACAGTCCAAAGGAAAACCAAACCAAAAAAAACAGATGCCACAGATGTTCTGATTAAGAAGAAAGGTCAACGTTAGCTCCAGACATTAGTCTTCAATGATCTTCAAGAAGCTAAAAGGTACAGTCTCCAACGGGATTTACTCTGCAAAACAAATATCTGAGACGATGTCTCAGATCGAATGTTTTCTTCATGCAAGTACACAAACGGATGAAAGAACGATTCTGGTGATCTCCTGACAGCCCTTCAAGGCTTTTAAAATTAATAATGCAATTTTATTCAAATGTTATGCAAAATTATGTGGAAAAAAAAGCCATTAACATAGCTTGAACCCAAGCAGAGGTCTCATTTTAAGGAATGCATCCATCAACCATGTTTTCTACACTGTCTGAAGCACCCAGCAATCAAATAACAACAGAAAGTTTTACCTTTTATCAGGCCAAATACAGGAATTTTGCTAAGAAAACAAGTGATGACATTAGAGCTGGATACAGTAGCGGCACTACTCACCGCAAAGTATTTGGAAGGTTCTACCGAGCTAAGTGACAATTCACTGAAGAAGTAATCTCCAGTAGTCATAAAGCATAAAAGCAAAGAGAAAGAACACAAAAAACCTTTAAAGAGAATCCGCTAACCTCTGACAGATTTTCTCAAACTACACTGGGATTCACTAATGGAGAAGTTTAAAAGATACCTCAGCTGTTTTGCTAAGTGCGTTCACAACATGCATCCGCTGTTGTGTTCACACAAATTAAATGCCAGGGATGATCTAGGCATTTCAACTGCTGTCTCTGTATCGAGCGATTAGCATGAGAAAAGGCAATGAAGTGTGTTTCAAAGCTCTCTCCTCCTCACCTACAGTTAATCTCTAGGTGAAACAAGCTGAAGACACCAAGGTACAATAGGCTACCGCAAGTTCTGAGATCTTTTCTACACTCCAGAGAAGATAATATGCAACACTACTATATCCAAACTACAAGTACATCATCAACAAGAGTTACTTTGACAACAGTTATGTTTATTTTGTTTATATTTTCCCATGGCTGCACCTGTTCTTCTAACAAAGAACAGTATAATGGCAAAAATCTAGACATTCTACACTGACATGTAGATAGGCACGTTCATTCGGACTATTTCTAAAAAAAAAAAAAAAAGGGACCTTGGCTAGGACTTCTGTAACATGAAGGTTTTTTTATTTGTTTTTAACAGCCCCAGCATTGAGGTTTGTCTATGCTCAAGATCTGCAAGTAAGCAAAGACCATGGTTTCAAACAYAGCACCACAATCTACCTTTTGCAATCTGCATGTCTTCACTAGATGGTATACAGTCAAGTGGATACACGTGACATCCCTTAACTGGTTCATAACTGACAGCTCAGGTTTAAAGACCCATCTGATTTTCACATATACAATGTACATCTCAGTCAGCCTTTGTTGAAGCTCAGCTTTAGTTGAGAGGCAATCCACAGTAATGTGCCTTCATTATTATGGCTAAACTCCCACTGCCTTATTAGTAGAGCTTGCAAGCCACAGGCTACCCTAGATGAAGGGAGAAGCTCTCAAAAATACCGGGGAGGGGAAAAAAAAAAGTAGTAAAATGAGTCAAATCAGCAATATAAGTAGGAAGGAGAATTCAACATCAATACGTATCCTTTCTAGACTTAGTCGTTGCCTCCTGTCTCCTCTGCATCACTGGACATCAGTCACGATCTGCAACGACTCCTTCCCAGCTATTCAAGATCATTACTCATTTCCTTTTGAAAAGCTCTGCGTGACTCCCAGCAAAGCCTTCGTGACCACTCCAGGATTCTGACCCTTTTCCAATACTAAGACAGCTCTTTTGTTGCTGATTAATGGCATCACCTACCTCTCTGTATAGATTCCTCTTCTCATCCTAATCCATCACAGCGAGACTTTTGCATGATTAATCGTTCGTCATGTACCTCAAATAAAAATCTAGGGCTGTTAGAATTCTTGGGCCTAAATTTTTTCCATGTCTAGTGGAATATTTATATAAGCTATTAAAACACTCTCAGCCYATGTCCCAAGCCTGGAACAACATCCATTCACAAGTTGTGAAATTAAAGCTCAAAACAACTCTTACGGTAATGATAACCACCCATTCTACCGATCTGCTCTGCTTCAACTCCTTTAGCTGCTCTGACTGATYGCTTGGCTGCAACTTCCTACTGCTCTATGAAGGAAAATAGTTACAGCTACCTAGTGTCACATCAGAACAGTCAGAGAGCACGACTATATTAACTGCGAACATTACTACCATCTCCCCTGGCAGGCTGTAACTTAGAACACGGATGGGTCCTGACCTCATAACTGGATGGTCATCCTGACACACAAAGCTTTATGCTAATTCCAAGAGGTTTTAAGTCAAATCTGCACTATGGAATGCAATCACGTCTTGTTTTCGAAAGGATTTTAGACAAGCCACTTAGAAAAAGCTCTCACTTCATACAGGTTTTCATCCGTTTCCATCTATACTGTACTACCAAAAGCTCCTTCACAGCTGCTTCCTCAGTGCAGCAAGAATTCATTTTTAATTTCATTCTGCTTTATCCAAGATCTAAATTCACAGCCTCTCCAGCTCCTATCACAAATGCTGATGTGTCCTTAAGTTTTTGCATTCCAAGATTCTAATATCACTATCCAGAATACTTTACCTGAAGTACTATATTTAAAAAGTAGAGTTCTATTAGCCACTCTGTGTCAGGAGGGAAAGCCTGCTTTGGTGACGGAGGGAGAGTTGATAAAGTACAAATTCACTAACTCTCCCCCGGGTCTCATATTTCATTTTCTTCTAAGACTGCTCTTAACAGTTTTACAGGCCAACATCTCATTGCAACTCTTCAAGGTTGAGGTTTGTTCTTTTATTCCTTCCCATCTAGAGCCCCCTTCCTCTTCAACTCTTCTTATTCTASCTAGTTACAGCGAAGCCTTGCAACGGTTCATTAAAGACCTATACAAAAATTAATTTAGTTACAGCAATGGGCTTTATAAAGTGTAATAAAAAAATAGTCAGAAGAAATCATAAAATGTTAAAGCAGAACACATTAACATAGAACATAAATAGAACCAATTAATTTTCAATCTTTAAACAAGACGCTAAGTTAAATGAAGGCCTGAAAACATATTCAAAAAAAAAATTTTGAAAATTACTGAAACCTGTCATAGCTATCACCTCTACGTGTGCTGCTTTAAGGGACTCAAAATAAYCCACAAATAAGAATGAAATGCAAGGCTGTATCTTCAGTTTCAGTCCTGCTTCATGTTCATGGGTACACTTATTCCAGTTAGAAGRGTAAAAAAGAAAAAAAACACTACCTTAATTTTCTTTTCAGGTAGAAGTCCTAGTGCAACTATGTGAACAATTAAAATCACACTTTTTGTTCACAGAAGTCATTTTCATTTGAGATGCGGGCATGCCATTGAGGACGAGAGCGCTATACTAAAAGAGCATTAGGATGGACTTTGTCATTACTGCTGACCCAAAACAGTGGCTGGTTAAAGGACAAAGTCCCACTCACACATTTATGCGTCCCTGGCAGTTGTCCAACCCTATGGTCATCAAGCTCAGAAAACCGTAACCGTCAAAAACTAAGAGCTTTCTTTGGCATAGGGGGTTGTCTGCCACGGTGGCTCCCTGTGCCAGCTCACCGCAGGGTCGGACGAGCCCCAGCACAAACACAGCGGCAGCACTGTGTGGGTGGCAGGATGGGTAAAGCTATTTCTTTTGGCAAAGGCAGCTATGAGATGGGTTTTGCTGTAAATGTCAAGTCGGGCAGTCTCTACAATGGTACACATAGGCTAGGAAGCAGCGTTTAGCCATGCGTTTTCTGCGTATTTTTGAAGTGTACTTGTTCAATGGGAAGTCCTTATCACAGAAACATTTTTGCCTTTGGAAAAAAACAAAGAAATACAAAAGCAGGAAGGTGGAAAAAAGAACAATAGCAGGTGGGAATGACAGAGCACACAGAGGAAGGAAGAAGTGTACAACCAGGAAAATAAAGGTTATTTTGGCAAAGAGAAGCACAAGCCACACACACAAAAAAAAAAGGAAAAGGAAAAGAGGAAGACTAAATGGAAGTAGAAGCATAATGTAGATAAAATGCATTTGTTTCCTGTATGTCCCATCGTGTAACTTTGGGCCAAATATACTTCTACCAGCTTGTTAAATACTAGCTTTAGCACACAGTCATCATTTTCTTCATTAAAGAATGMTAAAGCAGGGACGGCAGATTTCTTCAGCTTACATTAAGCACACAGCCAAGGGGCAGGACTGCTAGATTTTTAGCAATATTTKTTTTACATGGGTGACTTGCAGAGACACTGAGATTCTTCTGAAAAGTTTCTATCAGTACTTCTGCTGCATTCACCCCACAGCTCTCCCACCCACTGGAACAGAAGGCTTTGCTGATTCACTTTTTCTGAAGAATTTGTAGAATGAGTACCAATGAACAAATTTTACTGATAACTGGCAGAGGAAAAATTGCATTCAGATTCCTATTAGATTTGTTTAAAATGCCTTTTTTCCATACTTTTTCTAACTACAGCCTGGTGAGTTGGGCTATACTGAGACAGCCAAGGAACCTCAAAGTTGTTTTTACAATCGCTGTTCAGAAGAAATCTGTGCTTTCAGTCCCCAGTTCTGCAGACTGTTGCGGCTGCGAGCAGCCTTCGTGTCTGGGCAAACTCCCATTCGTCTCCGCGGCCRTCTCCCGGACGCAAGGCATAAGTTACTTGCTCCTGAAAAGGCTGCTCTTCCTCGGCTGCTGCAGTGCACTGCTTTTGATGTATGCAAAGTATTTTGATAATATCCCACAGAGCGAGGATCAAAATCTGTCAACTGATTTGCATCTTCCCAGCATGACGCAGCAGTTGTTTTAAATTTCCTTTGCCCTACGCTTCTGTGGGCAGGTAGAACATATATTACAATACAGGCCTCCTACTTATCTTAAAGAGCCTGTAGACAAGGGGAATTGCTTAACAAAAGTAAAGAGGATTATTTGTGTTTCGTATCAAAGGTAAGAGTGAAAAAGCTTAAGAAATTGGTTCCAACTTAGATGGACAGCACTATTGCAGCTAGTTAAAAGAAGCAGTCAAAAGTAAGTTAGTCTTTTAGACTACGCATAACTGACAAGAAATGAACATTGCTTTAAAAATCACATGCTAAAGAAAGCAACCTCTGTTTACATGCATAATAAAAAGGAAATATGACTACTTAGTCAATAAGCTGATAATTCCATTACAAAAACCACCAAGAGTCCTATCACATTCCAAAAAGATCATGAACATCATGCTAGTTTACTCAGCCCACTTGCACACAAATATGCCCTAAATCCATTTTTAATCTTACAGTAACTACAAAATGTAAAGCATCAGGTTTGGAATGTGAAGTTGTTTTCTTCCATTTAAAAATGTTTTAGCAAATAATTGAACTGGTAATTATTGCTGTACTCCCATTACATATATCCTATTACCATCTTTTTTTTTTTTTTTAATTAAAGACTTCAAGAGAAAATGAATTGCCATTGAATCACTTAAGTTATTCCAGTCCTTACTCATCTTTTCAAAAGCACTAAGATGCCTCAATATTAACAAGCCAGTATGCACTAACATTTACCTACTTGACCCTCTTTTAAAGGGGGAGAGTCTTGAGCCATACATTTTTACATCAGGAAAAAATCCTGACACTTCTGAAGTTTGTAATAAAGTTTGAGACATCTTGGAAAATTTGTCAGTTTTGATAAGAGCACATAAATGGCTTCCACAGCATGTACAATCAATATTGTTCATAAGGCTTTGACATACTATCACCAGCCTATAATACAACCATACTTACAGCTTGCAGACATTCATAGCATCTATCAGAAAAGCTTTGCAAGAACCATGAGTTATATTTTGAATGTCCAAAAACTAAGAGTAGAAAAATCCAAACGGCATAAGGCGCTGCAAAGAGCGGTTCAACTTTTAATCGCTACACACTTACAAGTGAAAGACAGAAGCTGGTTTATCCTAGACTTCATTAGCTCTCGTTGCAAAACCGAACAGCTTACCAAGACTGCAGTGAGCACATGAGAATGGATTAGAGGAAGTGCTACGAGCCAGCACTGACACTCACTCGTGTACACGCGCGGCAGACACGCGCAGAATGTCTGTCTGCACACAACCTATAGCAAACATGGCTGCACCACCCAAACAAACTTCAATTTTTTTTGTAGTTTGTGTTTACCTAAAAGTGACCCATGCCACTGAAAGTCCTCAGAAGAGCTTCTAGTCCATCAACTCCTGAGACAGTATCAGATTAGGAATAAAAAGAAGGTAGGCACAACTCTCTCCAGCAAGCAAAGTTCACCTGCGTTTCTGAGCGTTAAAAATTACTGGACTCTTAAGCCACTGGCCTTGATTAAAGATACCTTTTGGAGCTTGGGGAAATGTTATTTATGGAATACAGACATGGCAAAGAGCCTACAGACCAGAAAAAACTTACCTCCGTATCTACAGTACATTTCTGCAGCCTGCTTCAGCCAACCTAACTGCAGACTGTACTGTCACACCCAATGCATAGCCTTGCCTACTCTTACTTTTCACTCTAGAGTATGAAGCTGTGCAGTCAGCCAGATCACCTCTCCGATCTGGCTTTTTTTCTTTCTTCTTTTCCTCTCCATAATTTAAGCTGTCGCATGGTTGCTAGCGTCAGCCCAGGAAAGAGCTGTGGGGAGGGCAATTAGATTGTCTTAAACCAACCATGAATTTGTGCTCATTCTCGAGCAGCCTACATCAAGAAATGAAACAGGCACACAATYCCCCAGTTTTCTCTCCACCTCCCCTTTTTAAATATAGCAATATTTTGAAGTTAGATCTACCAAAAATAGTATTAAACCATATATAACTGAACTTCTTGTAATAATATTCAGGAGTACTCATTAAAGAGACCCCTCATGACAGCACACAAAGGATGATCTTCCAGCTTTCCCTGAATAACTACATTTTGGGGGCAGAAAGATTTTAGTTTCCTTAGTTTTCTTTTGCAAAGCATCTATTTAAGCATTGGACTTCATACTGAATAACTCTTAGGCTGAAGTTTCTTAACCCATGCTTAATAAGTGATCTCTACAAGAGCTTTGACAGTTGCACGCTGGTTGCAAGTTCTCTGCTTCCCCCAAAATACTGTGATTATAGGGTGTTTAGACCAAGCCAGACACAAATTTAAGGTGATGAAAAAAAAAAGTTATTTTAAAATATATTTCTTGAAAATCTCCACTATGTTCTTGTAGCATTTACAGTCCTAACATTATATAATATTGTACTATTGATATAGCCAGCAAGAAAAAAGTAAAAACTAAAATCCACTCCTYGAAGGACACTGTATTATAACTGCAGTTTTAATCAACCAAGATTTGTAAGATTGGCAGTAACCTCTGTTTTCAAAACTATTTTAACAGCACACTCCTTTTAATCTATTCTGGTTAYAAACAGGTTTGAAAAGCCATCCAGTCTAATTTAGTTAGCCATTTTCAGAAGTAACTGTAGATAATATAATTGGGTTCTCCAGAAAGAACAAGATCTTTAAAAAATCAAACAAATATTACGTAYCAGCTTGTCAGGCTTCTAATTTATGTTCAAACACAAACTGATTACAACTTCTTGAAAASAAGTAAGACTATTTGTAAATATCTTTGTAGCCCTGAAGCGAAGAAGATATTAAATCAAMAAAACTAAACAAAAATAAGAAGAGTAATGACTTTCTGATACATTACCATAATAAAAGCGTTCAACAGCAATTCCATCAGAACTGAACTAAATGCTTTTAGGAAATATGAACAATTCATAGAACTCTGAAGGGCTCAGATACTATCAACTTCCCACGTGAACACAGTGACATTTTGCATTAAGTATCTGACACTGTCAAAGAAGCACATTTACGGCAGCTTGTGACACATGAAAATGCACTACCGGTATCCAGGGTCAGGAGGCAGAAGCGAAGCCAAGTTCAGAAATCGGACACCAAACCGACCTGACTCCTCTGACACTACACAGSGTGCAGTTCAGTCCTAGCAGATATTGCCACCTGTCTTAAACGGCAGAGCGGTCTTGGCTCTCGAACATCGTGAAAACGCTTCCCCAGTAGACTCACCAGAGCGCCAAATCGTTTCTCGAGTGTCTAAGAGTCAGTAGACACCAACTGTTTGGAAGGGGACGCGCAGGTACTCACTGGAGTTTCTAAGAGCTGAGCTAGCAGCTCCTCGTGGTTCCGCGGGTACGGAAAGGGGCAAGCGCAGAGCCAGCAGCCACCACCCCAAGGCAGAGAGAGAGGCGAGGCGGGAGGCGGACGGCGAGGCCGCGCCGGCCCGAGGCGCAGCAAGGGCAGAGCCGAGGGGCAGCAAGTTCAGGCGGGGCCCACCTCGGAGCGGGCGGAAGGCCGGCGCGCCGCAGGCTCACCCCCCCCCCCACGCGGGGCAGGGGGTCCGCGCCCCCGCGGGACACAGGAGGGCAGCGGCAGGGAGCAGCCTCCGCCGCGGCAAGCAGGGGGCAGCGGGGAGGGCTGGTGCCGGTGGGGTGGCTGCGCGTAGGGGGCGGGAAAGGACCCGCGGCTCAGCGGAGACC